>NW_021703775.1:13888887-13912099 GCF_005190385.1 Monodon monoceros
GGGAGCGGCTCCGAGGGGCCGGGGGCACGCGCCCCGCAGCGGGAGCCAGAGCAAACAGGAGAGGGCCCGGGAAACAAAAAAAAAAAAAAAAAAAAAAAAAAAAAAGAATAGAGCCTTAGGTGTTTTTCAACTCAGAGCTTTGCAGTTTAACTCATGGTGTGATCTTCAGTGGCCTCCTTCACCTATCAGAGGCTGTTTTCTCATCTGTAAAATGGGGATGATAATACAGATCCTACTTTATGTGGGTTTTGTGCAGAGTAGAGAAAATAATCCATGAAAATCGTTTAGCGCAGTACCTGGCACACGGTAAAGACCCAAAGCAGTAACTATTGCTATTATTATAACAGAGAATCTTGGTGACTCTCTTGTCTAGTTCCTCTACTCTCTCTGTCATCCCCTTTCTCCATGAGACCCTCTCTCCAGTAGTCTGTCTCCCCCAGCCCACCTCGTGCCTGCTACCACCTCCCAGTGCTGGCAAAGAATCTGCACCCAAGGAAATAATTAGGATGCCCATGGTGGCCTAGACATCTGCAAGGCCAAAATATGATGACAAGTGAAATACACCAGGCCTGGCTCAGGGACTCCTGGCTTGGCTGGAGAAACTGAACAGAACTGCCACACTCCCCCCAGCCCACCCAGGTCCGCCTACTCAGGGAAATAGGGCCAGGTGCCAGTGTTTTGCACCTTGGATGCTCTGGAAACCCCAAACCTGGCCAATCTGGGGAGGTGGGGGTGAGGTGGTCGGTGGAAGGAGAATGAAGTCAATTTAGGAAAAGATGAATTTTTCTGCACCACCTCCTCCACTGTTTTCCCTTTTCTTTGTACTTTTCCTCATTAAAAATTTTTAACTTACTGGGCTTCCCTGGTGGGGCAGTGGTTAAGAATCCACCTGCCAGTACAGGGGACACAGGTTCGAGCCCTGGTCCAGGAAATCCCACATGCTGCGGAGCAACTAAGCCCATGCGCCACAACTACTGAGCCTGCGCTCTAGAGCCCGTGAGCCACAACTACTGAAGCCCGTGCACCTAGAGCCCGTGCTCCGCAACAAGAGAAGCCACTGCAATGAGAAGCCCACGCACCGCAACAAAGAGTAGCCCCCGCTCACAACTAGAGAAAGCCCGCGTGCAGCAACAAAGAACCAACGTAGCCAAAGATAAATAAATACATTTATTTTTAAAAATTTTAATGTACTGTGATGATGAAATTAAACATGTTATTATAGAAATTTTGGAATATACAGGAAATTATTGAGAAGAACATCAAAACCACCTATAACACATTCACATACTCGGCAGATATTTGTAAGGAGCGACGAGATACTGGGAATGGAAAGGTGAGTAAGAAACCGCATCTCAACCCTCCCAGAAATCACACTTAGGTAAGGCAATCCCATCATCCTGAGACAACCAACTACAGTAAGTCCCTTACATATGAACGAGTTCCGTTCCCAGAGCACATTCGTAAGTCCAACAAAGTTAGCCTAGGTACCCAACTAACACAATCGACTATATAGTACTGTACTGTAATAGGTTTATAATACTTTTTACACAAATAATACATTTTTAAAAACCCACAAAAAATCAAGAAAACATTTAAAATCCTACAGTCCCTTGAAAAGTACAGTGGTCCAGTACAACGGCTGGCATCCCGGGACTGGCATCGAGGGAACAGGCAAGAAGAGTTACTGACCGGAGGAGGGAGAGGAGGTGGGAGACGGTAGAGCTGAAGGATCGTCAGCAACAGGAGACGGAGGACAAGCTGCAATTCCACTCACGCCTAACGTGATTGGACAGGCGAACACACGTTCGCATCTTTGAAAGTTCACAACTTGAAGGTTTGTATGTAGCGGGCTTACTGTACTTATAATAGCCTGATGTGCTTCCTCAAGTCTTCTTCCTAAATATACCTCAATATATATCTAGTTATTTTAAACAACACAGAGGTCATACTGTCTATATCTATACATGCTATCTATCAAAATGTTCTGGCAAGGGCTTCCCTGGTGGCGCTGTGGTAGAGAGTCTGCCTGCCGATGCGGGGGACGTGGGTTCGTGCCCCGGTTGGGGAAGATCCCACATGCCGCGGAGCGGCTGGGCCCGTGAGCCATGGCCGCTGAGCCTGCGCGTCCGGAGCCTGTGCTCCGCAGCGGGAGAGGTCACAACAGTGAGAGGCCCGCGTACCGCAAAAAAAAAAAAAAAAAAAAATTCTGGCATGAATTAATAGCTGTGTAATATAATCTAACCAATCTCAGTTTGTCAGTTATTAGCTCCTTTCCAATTTTTTTTTGGCAATTCTAAATAATGCTATGTGAAAAATTGTTTTAGATAATTCTTCTGACCTGCTCTATTTCTCTAGGGTATTTTCATAGGAAAGGAATCATTGGATCAAATGCAATAAACATTAGAAACAAAACAAAACAAAGAAACACTGAATTTTGGTTATAAAGTAATATGTGCATTTTGAAAAATAATTGACTAAATACAGAAAAATACAAAGAAGGAAATAACGCTCACCTGTAATTCCATACCTGCAGGTAATCTCTGCTAATATTCTTGAGACGTATTTTTCCAGATTTGTAACTGTATATAAAGGTTTTTAAATCCAGTCTGACAGAATTCATCTGGTAGCTAAAGTAGTACATTTTTCTGTGCACATATACATAATATTTTTTCCAGAATAGAATTTTACTGTAAATATTTTGATTCTGTACTGTAATCTTTCAGTGATATATTATGAGTTACTTTCCATTTGCATAAATACGTTTCTACCACATCATTTTTAACCGCTGCATGGTTGTATACTATGATTTATTATAGTTGTATACTATGATTTATTAAATTAGTCCTCTATTTTTAGAAATCTAGGTTATATAAATTTTCTGCTATTAGAAACCATATGATAAATACTCTCACATGTGCATTTTCATGTGTTTTTAAGATTTTAAAAGACTACTTGTCCCTAAAGTTCTCTAGTTATCTGTTTCAAGGGAAAAAAACATACATCCTGACTATTCCATGTGGATATTATATTTTTTGAAGTTTTCCTCTATTTCCTACATTGACTTTATTTCCCTTTGTAAGCCCGTTCTCCTTTTGTTTGCCTTGGTTTTTCTTTCTTATTCATACAGAGCATTTCCTCAATCATTAGCTGATCTTTGGCTGCTCATGTATAAAAAGGTGATATTAAAAAGCTGATTGGAAGCTTCCAGGTTAAGAGACCAGGTTGAGCACAAACACGCAATGTATCTCCCTCCTGAACCCCACTAACATTATAGTAAAGAGATTAAAGGGGGCGGGAGAGAGAGACATCAAAAAGCATAGAAAACAGGAGATGGGACCATGGCAGCCAAACTTCGGTAGTTGGAAAACAGATAGGTAAGGAGGGATTGATCAGACAGAGCACAGGAGGAGCTGATGCCAGAGGTGGGGAAAATTAAGAACCACTGCATCTCTGCTATGAGATTTTCAAGAGATCAGGAGATGGCAGCCCCCAGAAACTCTTGGATGGAGGGCTCAGGAGGATGAGGGGGAAGCTGTGTGAGAGGCAGCTGGTCCTTCCTCCCCTCCCCTGCAACACTGGGCAGCTCCTTTCCCTACCCATTCAAGCCCCGAAGTGTCTTATCTGGAAAGGGGGATACTGAGGGTCTCAGGCCAGAGGTCACTGGCACAGGCGAGGATGTGAGCTGCAGGAGGGAAAAAAGTGGGTTTGCTGTGTGCTGAAAGCTGAGGCCCCCTGGCTCTCCTTCCCCACTGGTCCCGAGATCAACCCAGCTAGACCTTTACCTCCAGGTGGGAGATTTGAGAAAACTTCTCCAGGGAATCTGAGATCCCACAAGGAAAGACCTAAAGCCCTTCACACACACACACACACACACACACACACACACAGAGAGAGAGAGAGAGAGAGAGAGAGAGAGAGAACAGTAAACAGCCCAGGAACAGACAATATGTGTGTGTGTGTCAAGAGAGGACTCTTATAATGTTAATATAGTAACATCTTCAGAGAGATGAGAAAAGGTACTGTATCCATCAAATATTCTATCAATAGGAATAGGATGCTTGTTTTTTCAAAGTGCATTAAGAGAATTTTAAAAAGCTTTTAAAGGTGAAAATTGATAGCAGCATTGAAAAACTCAACAGAAAGAAAAAAACTGAGGAAATTTCCCAGAAGTAGAACAAAAAGAGAAAATTGGAGAACCCAGAATAGGAAGTCCAACATCTAAATCACTGTGAGTTCCAGAAGGAGAGATCAGGAAAAAACAAAAGGAAGGAACCAATAAAGAAACAAATTAAGAAAATTACTCAGAACTAAAGGACGTACATTTCCAGATTGAAAGGGCTGTTAGATACCCAGACAAACAGATTAAAATGGACCTACACCAAGGTATACTGTTGTGACATTTGAGAGCACGGGGGAATGAGGGGAGATCTGACAAGCGTCAGAGAGGAAAAACAGAACATGTGAAAAAAGGATCAGAACCAGAATGGCTTCTGACTGCCTCGTAGCTACCTTAAAAGCAAGAATACATTGAAGCAATTTTACAAGGAAAATTATTTCCAATCTAGATGTTTAAACCTAGAAAAATCTCAGTCAAGTAGGGAGAAGAAAAAAGACTTTTTCAGACATGCAAAGTCCCAAAAAATTTACCTAGAATACAGCTTTTCTCCAAAAGTTACTGGAGGATATGCTGGACCACAGTAAGAAAGTTCAGAAGGACGGAGGCAGGAAACAAGGCAGGTGGAGGAAGGCATCCAGGATGACTGAAGGGAGAGCGGGGAGGGAACTGGGCACTTGATGTGGTGGGTGATGGGCACCAACGGGCACAGTGAAGGCTGCCATCCCCAAGGTGCCCACTTCCTTACACCATCTGAGGACAGAAGGACGCCCAGGGCGTCTGGCCCAGGCTCCGCTGCTCATCTGGGCTTGGCTGATGAAGTAAGTTCCTGTTCTCCACTCCAGGAGGGAGTTCAGCTTCACCCCACAGGTGTTCCGCTCTGACCTGCTCCTGAGAGCGGGGGATGCGAGCGGCTGTCCTCTGACCGCATCTCGGCTGGAGATCCACCCTGGTCCACACGAAGCCCCAGCCAAATCCCCCGCTCTGTGGTGGCCCTGATCTTTCAAGGTCCACTCGTGACCTCACCCAGTGACTTCTGCAAAGGGTCTCTGGGAAACTCCCAGGGAGGCTGAAGACAGACTTTGTTCAGCTTCTCCTCTCCTAGGAGCTTGTGTCCAATGGTGCAAACTGCCCTTTCCTCACACAGAGAGCTCTGAGCTTGTCACTCAGCGATTCATAACCAAACAATACGCTGCTTAGATAGGAAGAGATTTACTGGGGATAAAACTATAGAGAAAGCAAGAGGATGATCAAGACAGAGGTCCAGATAGTGTTACGGGGTGAGGGGATGGGATGCCACACCAAGGGGACCAGGGGTCTCTCAGGTACCGGGTAATGTGCTATCCTTCTACCTGCTGCTGGGTCCCTGGTGGACTGGTGGTGCATCTTATTGTCACTCTTTTTTTTTTTTTTTTGGCCGAGCGGCTTGCGGGATCTCAGTTCCCCGACCAGAAATTGAACCCAGGCCACGGCAGGGAAAGCCTGGAATCCTAACCACAAGGCCACCAGGGAACTCTTGTCATTCTTGAAACTGTACCTATACATTTTGTGCTCTCCTCTGTATATATGACATGTCAAAATTTTAACGATTTAAAGCCGGCTGGAAGCTCTCTGTAGGGCAGCGGAGCTTGTAGACTCCACACTTCATTCCAGGGTTATTCAGCGGGGCTCAGCCATTTCCTTCATTAATTTAATCATCCCGTTTTCAAGTTCTTGCCTCGCCCTTGCCTCTGCTGTGCCCGGTGTCCTCAAGTCCAGCATCCCTTGGCTCAGTTTCTCCAGAGAAGAAATGCCTTGCCTTCTGCTGGCGTCAGTACAAGGGTCTGCAGGATCAAATACAGACTTTTAGCCAATCCACTTGTATTCAGCCCTACCCCTGACCCAACCCTACTTTTCACATTTAGGCCTCTTTCACTAGTTCAGGTCTCTGATCCCTGAACTAGTCAGCAGCTCTATGGAGTGAATCAGCTTGCTTTTTTTTTAATTGAAGTATAACTGACATATAATATTGTGTAAGTTTAAGGTGCGCAAACGTTAAGGTGATACACATATATTGCAATATGGTTACCTCCTGCGGTGTTAGCTAACACCTCTATCACCTTACAAAAGTGTTATTTCTTTTTTGTGGTGGGAACAGCTCTGGTCTAGTGTCTTAGCAACTCTGAAGTTTATAATACAGTATTGTTGACTCTAACCACTATTCTGTGCAATAGAATTCATCTGTTCTTCCTCTGAAGGCGGTTGGGTTTTTGTGTTCCCCCATCACCGAGTTTCGTTTCATCCATCAACACCCCATCTTCTGAATTTGTTGACATCTCTCTCCTATGTTGTCTTTGCCTGTCTTCTCCTTGTCCAGTTGCTCATTCTCCCCCAACCTCATGGCGACAGAGTTCCCAGGCTCATCCCCGCACTCTCCTATTTGTCTATAACTGTTCCCGAGGTAAGCCCATCTCTCCCAAGGTATTAATCTGTCCCCATGGGCACCTGATACATGCTGAGTCCATCAGATTCTCCTTCCAAGAATTTGGAATACTGACCTGAGTGGCAAAGACTGGGGCTTCTTGGAAGTAAATGTGTTTTAGCAGCTCACTAGAGCAAGCAGTGATACCCAAAGTATTGTCTCAGGCCAGAGGAGGTCTGTCCATTGTTCTCAGGCCTCGACAAGGTAAGCACAGAAATTGAGTAATCGTTGAAAATCTTTTATGGCCATTTAACAAGTAATTTTATGTTTGTTAAACCCAAGAATTTAAAATGGGGTTAGTATTATGTATATCTTTTAAATTTTCATTTTTCTAGTCATTTGCTTTTATTGCGTTTTCAAAAGCATTGGAATGTGACGTTTGGAATTTTTAAAAACCTGATCCTTCAACCACAGAGAGTTTGAGCAATTCTTTTCTAAAAGGAAAGTTCGCAAACCCTTTGCTAGCCGTCCTGGATCTGGCTTTATCTGGCCCTGCCTGAGGTCAAATGCTCCAGTTCTGCCCAGAAGCCGTGAGCCACTCCCAGTCTTACCAGTAAATTACCTATCAACTTAAGCTAACCAGAGGCAATTCTGAAATTTGCTGCAAAAAGAGATTGTAATTAGTACAATCATTGTCCCACTCTTCAGATATGAAAAACAAGGCTCAGAGATGTTACACAACTCACCCACAGGCCCCAAACTAGTAGCTAGCAGGAGCTAGGATTCCAACTGAAGTCAGCCTGCTTCCAAGTTTCAGCCTTTCCACTGCTGCACTGAAACTTTGAAAGAGCCACAAGGATTCAGGTACATTCGGTATTGGTGAGAGATGGGGAAGCAGGAGTCCTATATATCATTGGTGAAAATGTCGACTGGTAAAAAGAAAACAAATGTTGGAAGGGAATCCTGACAACCCCTATGAGAATTTTAAATGCACATACTCTTTAACTTTTTGGAGGAATTTATCCTACATACATACTTGCACATGTGTGCAAAGGTGCCTGATCTAGGATAATCATTACAGGTTTGTTTTTCTAGCACAATATTGGAAACAGCCAATTTAATAGAGAACCAGTTAAAATAAGTTATTGTACATTCATACAATAAAGTAACGCAGCCATTAAATACAATAAGGCAACTATATTTGTACTGAGATAGAACAATCACTAAGTAATATTAAGTAGAAACAAACAAGTACTATACAGAACAGTATATATAGAATGCACTCATTTTGTTAAAAAAAAATAGAGAGAGAGAGAGGCAGGGGACATATACATGCTCCCACGTGCACTAAAAATTTCTGAAATGATACATAAGGAACTGGTAATAAGTTTTCACTTTGGGAAGGTGACCCAGGAGACTGGGTTTGGGGTGGGACTGAGATTTACATTTCCACATACATCCTTCTCTACCTTTTAGATTTTTTTTTTTTTTTTTGGTGCGCGGGCCTCTCACCGCCGCGACCTCTCCCGTCGCGGAGCCTGTGCTCTGCAGCGGGAAAGGCCACAACAGTGAGAGGCCCGCGTACCGAAAATAATAATAATAATAAACTAAATTCTTTGAGCTGTTAGCTCTGTGACTTGGGCAGTGGGTTCATTCCAGGGGTCTCTGCCTCTGGGAGCAGTGGCCAGGATATACTTCACTCCCCGTTGAGTTGGCACCTTCTGGGGCCAGGACATCTGCCCCCTGGGTTGGCCCAGGGCTCTCAGGTACCCCAAGCTCTGAAAGGGCAACGGCCTATCTGGACAGGCAATGATTCTGCGTGGGAGTGCAGGGTGGCCTGAAACAAAATGCTTTTGGCAATTCTTTCCCCTGGTTTTTATGTAAATGGTAAGGCAAACATCAACTTAGACATGGGACATTTGGATGTAACATGATTTAGGGAGTATCTATTATTTTTACCACCCATATCAATTCATCCCTCTGGAATTTGTACATTAACTTCCCTCTGGGATCAACCTCCTCTCCCATGGAATTTCTGGGGTCATGGACCCCAGATGAGCAGCACATCCCAAGCTGGGACAATCAGAGCCCTGAATTCCCTGGCTCTGGGATCAGTTCGGGCAAAGAAAGAAACACGACCCAATGCAAGCAGTGGTGATCCTGCTGAGATTCCTGGGCAAGAAATACACACTCTTCCTACCTGCACAAAGGAAGCAGGGCTCAAGCTGAGGCAGCCATCTTGCCCCCCTGGGCCTGTCTGACAAGAGATTAGGAATGGGGAAGAAAACTAGCTCCTGAGACATCATTCAGGCTGTACTTCTCCACTGGATTGTCTAAACATGCTGTATCCACTTCCTGTCCTCCCGTTCATGCCTCAACCCACACTAAAGGGGCTTTCCCTTCCACCACTGGACTAAAAGCTGCTTGTGTCACATCTGGGGTCACTTTCTTACCTCATCAGAATGCACCTCTTAGCAGCCTCTCCAGCTTTAAAAACCCCCAAGTTGTCTTGTGTCTGTGGCACACACACTCCTTTGGCTTCTCCTCTTCTGCTTGGCTGGCTGTTCATCCTCCCTCAGCTCCATGGTGATGGGGTTCCAGGGCTCATCCTTGAACCCTCTTACTTGTCTGCACCTTTTCCTGAAGTGAGCCCATCCACTCCCAAGGTGTTCATCACTACTTATTTGATTACACCCAAATTTGTATCCAGCCTGAACCTCTTTTCTGAGCTCCAGAAATTTTGCATAATTCAGTTGCCATCTTTGACATGTCCAACTCCAAATCTCTCATTCTGGCCCCCGTTCAAAACTTGTTTCACACCCAGTGTACTCGTTAGCGAACGGGACCACCAACCAGGAAAACGTTTAAACCACGAGCCTGGGAATCATCTAACCTCGTCCCTCAGCTCCACGACGCTCCACACATAACTCATCAGGAAGACCTGTTACTCTAACTTCCAAAACATATCTTGAATTTATTCACTTCCTCCATCTTCACTCTCATGGCCTGTGATGGTCATGAGTGTGGTCCAGCTTTTCTACTCCTGGGGATATGGGAGGATGGCGCTTTCCCACCCCATTTGAAGTTAGGCGTGCCTGTATGACTTACTTAGCCAACAACATGGAAAGGATGAGGCATCTGTCACTTCTGGTGGGGAATTTTAAGAGCCAGTACACTTCCCTTCCTCCTGCCATGGGGATTATGGAAATTGTGTTGAGATGGGGACCCTGTCAACCTGAGTCCCTGAGTGATAAATACGAGCAGAGCCCATCTGCTGACTCGCAAAAAAACTGAAAATAAGTATTTGTTCTGTTAAGCCATTGAGGTTAGAACCTGTTTGTTAATGCAGTGCAACCTAGCCCATCCTGTCTGATATACTATCTTGTCCAAGTCACCCAAACTCCTGCAGTAGCCTCCTACTCTACTCTTCTCTCCTTCCACACAGCAGAGTAACCTCTTTACAACTTAAGTCAGATCCCATCACACCTGCCTTAAAACCTTTTGGCAGCTTCCCATGGTACTTGGCAGAAAATCCGCACTCCTTCCTATAGCCACAGGATTTGATCCCTGCCTGTCTCTCTGACCCGGTCTCCCACCCTGTCTTCCTCATTCATTACATCCAGTCCCCCTCGACTCCTTGCTGTCTCTAAGGCAAGGAGCCCTATCCTGCCTCAGAGCTTTCACAGATTGCTGTTCCCTCTGCCTGGAATCCTTTCCCACACTATTCACATAGCTGACTCCTTCTCATCCTTCAAGCCTCAGCTTAAATGACACATCCTCAGGGAGGCTTCTACCCTGTTTGTTCATTTCCTTGTTAGCTTTTACCAAAAGTTGGAATTACATTTGCTTTTCACATTTATTTACTTGTTTATTCACTAAGTTGTAAGCTCTATGGGGGCCGTGTCAAGCTCTCAATACATATTTGTTGAGTGGAGGAATGAGTGAGAAGGCATTGCAAAGGCTAATGCATAAGCAAATATAAGGCTGTGGTGGTCATGGGGCTAGTAAATATCAGGCTGACCAATTCAGCCTGCCCTGCAGGGTGGCTTCTTTCAGGTGACAGGGGCCAAACCTCGCAAGTTCTTCTATTCCCCTCAGGAGCTAAAGTGCCTCTGAGATACTGGGGCTTCTTCAGAGGGCGCAGCTTGGGCTCTGACCTCCCTCTCAGCTACGACAGCTCACCCAGTGACAGCCCAGCCTGGAGCAGGTCCAGCTGGGGCTCAGGAGCGGGCAGCCAGTCCCAGCAGGGAAGCAGCCAGCTGCTGCCGTCATAGAGAGCATTGGCCTGGCCAGGTCTCTAGAAATTGCCAAGGTCAAGGTCAGGTGCTTCCATCCCCTACAGATGGAGAAATCTGGGGACAGGCCAGTCCAGTATTTCCTTCCACCCCACTACTGGGATCACTGACCCTGGTCTGGAGCTCCCCGATTTCCAGTCGCCCAACGCATAGACCCCTCCATGCATCACTGCTTTCAAAGGACCCTCAGGCTTCCAAACCCCTCTCCTCCCAACACACTTCTGAGTTGGACAGGGCGGGCCTCATCCTGTGTCAAAGACAAGGACACTGTGGCTCAGGAAGTCAAGGGTCTCTTCCAACTCAGCATGTGAGCTGACCAACGAACTGGATGCCAACGTAGAGCCCCATCCCAGAGTCAGTGCCTTATCCCAGTGGAACCTTCCTCACGAGCGACATGCTTGGCAGTGTCCATAGCCTCTGCCCTGGCATTGATCACATCTAAGTGTCACTTGCTCTCAGGGACCCTTTGCCCTGTGAACTCTGACCTCGCTCTCTGGTGTTGGGAGGAATTTAGCCTCTTCAGCTGCTGCCTTGGCTGATTTCCCTGGGACCCAGCTCTTTCCTGCCTGAATCCATGGTGGTCATTTTCACGTCGGGTCTTGGATACGCTCCCTGCTGGCCCAGCTCACTCACCAGACCTCACAGATGGCCTGACCAAGCAAACCACTGTCCTCACACCCACAAAACACCCCTCATCCTCCAACAAGGAAGGCTGAGGCCCTGGGGGGGTCCAGCCACAAGTTTCATCAGACACTTGTGGCAAGCAGGGCTCCAGATTCCCTTCTCTTAGAGGTTCCCACAGGCCTGGGAGGAAGGAACAGGGAGGTACCTCAGGGAGACCAGAAGGATGGTCTGGAGCAGATGCAGGAAGGGGAGCTGCCCGAGGAACCTGGGCAGGGCCGGTGACGGGGGAGGGTGGGCAGGAGCCCACAGAGGGGGTGGCTCTTCCCTTTGAATAGGACAGGACAAGGTGGGCACCTGGTAGGTTTCTGCCAGTCAGATTACAGCAGGCAGAGGAGACTCAGGAAGTAGGAGAGAATGAAAGCTGGGATTTTTTTTTTTTTTTTTTTGCAAAATACATTTGTTTTTAAAGGACATTCAATAGGTCCAAGTGAAAGCTGGCAGAATGTCCTTTGGAACCTGAACGACCTGTACCTGTGAGCACACCAGGGTACCATGTGCAGAGGCCCAGCAAGTGCACTGCACAACCCTAGGGCCCCCTTCACATTGCACTGATTGTGAACCTGAATACTTACTACAGTTCTCTGGCAGGTGGCAGTCAGGTGTCTTAAGGAAGGAAAGAAGGCCATCTTTTCTGATCCTCTAGGGCTAGTGGTAGGGCTTCAAGTAAGTACTTCCAGGAGGCTTGAAATGAACTTTTCCTCTTCAGAAGTTAAAATCTCTCTAGTGTAAACGTGCCTACTCTACTCACCTGCATGACAGCCCTTTCTTCCTGGAGTATGCAAAGGTAGCAATTCATTAGCATCCATTCTTAATTACAGAGGCCCAAATTCAGGAAGACAGATTTTTTCTTACATGCTTTGGGGACGTGGGGGTCGGGTAGGGAGCGTATTCAACAACTTTGTACCCTCAATAGCACCAGTAATTCCTAGACCTTATTTTAGGCAATACTTGAATTTGGGAATTATATGACAATTCACATTTTGCATGCCTTCACATGGAGAGTGTTCACAAACTTCTCTGGAGTTGTTTTCTTAATTTATTTGTGTATTTATTTATTTTTGGCTGCCTTGGGTCTTCGTCGCTGCGCGCGCCTTTCTCCAGTTTTGTCAAGCGGGGGCTACTGTTCGTTGCAGAGCGCTGGCTTCTCATTGCAGTGGCTTCTCTTGTTGCAGAGCATGGGCTCTAGGCGCGCGGGCTTCAGCAGCTGTGGTACGTGGACTCTAGAGCACAGGCTCAGTAGTTGTGGCGCACGGGCTTAATTGCTCCACGGCATGTGGGATCTTCCCGGACCAGGGCTCGAACTTGTGTCCCCTGCGTTGGCAGGCGGATTCTTAACCACTGCACCACCAGGGAAGTCCCTGGAGTTGTTTTCTTCACTGGCTGCCCTCAGGAATCTTTATTCCCAATGTCCACACATTCCAAACCAGCATCCCTATTTCTCCAATTTAATGGAGCATTGACTACTCAGACCCCATTCACATTTAACACCACAGGCCATTAACAGACACGCTCTGAAAAGAGTGTTCTCAGAGTCATGAATACACTTGTGTGCTCTGAGAATCACCAAAAGCAGACCTAGCAGGCAATGTTTCCCCAACAAAGATAAGGGTCTCCAATGAGCTGAAGAGATGCTTTCCACATAGACCAGACATCAAAGCATTAAATGAAGGCATGACCGAGGAAGAATTGTGGGCAGAGGCCAGTTGTCTACAGGCTGTCACCAGGGAGCCCTGTGTCACCAACCACAGTGACCATCCACTTATTTCCTGAGCAACAGTTTCTGGTCGACATGAAGACCTCTCTCTGGATATTTCTTGAAGATAACATTTGGCAAGTAAATAGCAAATAGCATTGTTTGCTTTCTTTATACTAAGTAAGAGGGAACATCCCCCCAGTGACCCAGCCCTCAGTGGCAGCTCCCAAAGGGCTTGTCCATTGGGAAGTCCAGTGTTGACCCCAGTGTGTCACCTCGCCACCTGGGCTGGAAGCTCCTTCCCACAGTCCCCTTCCTCGTGTGCTCCCAGGTTAGACTTTGTCGATGAGGGAATCTTGCCCTGGACTTAGAATGCAGGAGTGAAGCAGAAGCCATTTTTCTCAGAGGCTTGGTCAGATGCAAGTGCATCACAGAACTTCAAGAGCTCCCACTTCCTGCCACTTTCTCCCCTCACACTCCAGGGCTGCAAGCTGAGGTCCCCAAGACGCAGAACGGCTTCTGTTTTCCTGATGGCCTGACCGATGCCATGGCCCTCAAGATCTCTCTGCTCTCTGGCTCAACCGTCAGCTTCACGCGGGCCCTCTCCTGACTCCCTTCCCACCCCTGCTCAGCACTGACCCACGCAGAGAGCTCAGAGTCCTTCCTCAAGCTCCCGGGGCCTCTGTGTGTGCAGCGGACCTCACAGGACGCTTAGAGTTTACCTCACATCAGCACCAATGGTATGATGAAATGTCAGACACCATGATTCTTATAAGTTGCTCCATCTCTTTTTTCCACCCCTATGCAGTTTCAGGCCTGCTTCGTGAGCCCTGTTAAAACAGAAATCACCAACTCTAGGTTGTAAGCTTCAACAGACTGAAGAGCTGCCAGACACCTTGAAGCTTCCACCTTTCCTTTCTCCAGCCTCTATCAATAGAAAGGATGAGTATACAGAGTGATTTTCCCACCACCCCAGCCTCATCCTCCCTTAGAAGGAAAATGTTGCTATACTCCCTATTCCTTTCATTCATTTTCTCCTACTGCACTAGAGTTCGTCCTCAAAATTGGATATTACTGACTCTGAAAGGTTATATTTTAGGTTGGCGTGTGTATTTGCTATAATTGCTGTGTAACAAATTACCCCAAAACTTAGCTGCTTAAAACTTTTATTATCTCACCTTTTCTGTGGGTCAGGAGTTAAGGAGTGGCTCAGTTGGATGGTTCTGCCTCAGGGATTCCCAGGAGGTGGCAGACAAAATGTCAGTCAGGACCCCAGTCACCTGAGAGCTTGCCTGGAGCCAGAGGGTCTGCTTCCAAGATGGCACCCGCACAAAGCTGTTGGCAGGAGGCTTCAGATCTTCAACACATGGCCTTTTCATAAGGCTGCTTGAGTGTCTTCACGGGCATGTCAGCTAACTTTCCCCAGAGCGAGTGATCCAAGAGATAGACCTTTCATGATCTAGTCTCAAAAGTCACAAACCATCAGTTCCACCACATTCTGTTCATTAGAAATGAGTTACTAAGTCAGCCCACACTCAAAGGGAAGGGAACTAAGCTTCACTTTTTTTTTTAACATCTTTATTGGAGTGTAATTGCTTTACAATGTTGTGTTACTTTCTGCTGTATAACAAAGTGAATCAGCTATACATATACATATATCCCCATATCTCTTCCCTCTTGCGTCTCCCTCCCTCCCACCCTCCCCATCCCACCCCTCCAGGTGGTCACAAAGCACCAAGCTGATCTCCCTGTGCAATGCAGCTGCTTCCCACTAGCTATCTATTTTACAGTTGGTAGCGTATATATGTTTAAGCTTCACTTTTTAAAGAGCAGAATTTCAAGGAATTTGTGGGCATATCTTAAAACCACCAAAGTGTGAAAAGAATACAAGGGTAAGGCGTTAAAATACCTATGTTCTAATTTTACATCTAAATGCTAAAGGACTTGGACACGTCCCTTCATCTCTCTAGATCTAGTTCCCCAAAATGAGAAGACTGACTTCAATGACCACTAAGGTTTTGTTTCCAGTTAGTCTGTGTCTCAGTGTTCCAGCACTCAACACCCTAGGCCTTGAACCCAGACCTCAGGCAACCTCGTCCTCCCCTGCCCCTCTCTTGCTGCAAGCTCTTAGCCCCAGGTGGAGCCTCCACTCATCGGCACCCAGTCCGAGTTCATCAGCATCTCTGGGTGGTACCCAGGCATCAGTAGGTTTTACGGCTCCCCAGTGGTTCCAGCGTGCTGCCATGATTGAGGAGCACCCCTCTAACTCTCAGTGGGAACCCCTACATAGGTATCTTTTTAACAAATAAAATAACATTGCATGTGACAAATCACTGATTTGTCTTTTTTCTTTGGTGTACATGTACTTTGAGAGACCTTACACTGCCCAGAGTACAGGTATTCAATGTCCAGTTAATTACTCTTGGGTTCTGATTTTTCTAAGAGAACATTTTGCTCCATGTTACCTCAGAGAAATACTTTAAAAAGTTTAGAAAATTAAAGAAGTTTTTTTCAGGGCCAGGATAGAACTTTTTATAGAAGTTTACCCTGCTCAGGGTTTCTCATCATGGTACTTGCCTCTGTGGGAAAATTGATCCAATTTTTATCTTTTTGATGTACACCACCTTTTCCTAGAATATAAACTGCTATAAGTTTAAACAATGCCTGCCTTTTTTTTGGCTTGTGTATGTGCATGTGTGAGAAAAGTCAACATTCTCCAAGACGGCAGGGCCCGGCGCTGGGCTTTTCTGACCCTGAATTAGTATCTTTTCCACGTGTGCTCTACCTCAGTAAGTCACTGGGCCAACTTGCCCAGGCCTGAGGGGTTTCCTGGGATGCAGGACTTTCAGTGTTAAAACTGAGAAAGTTCCAGAAAACTAAGACAGTTAGCCCCCCTACAAGTGTTGGGGTCTTTAAGCACTGTCTCTATCTTTCAATAGCTGTAGAAGCTTCTCATGGACAGGTTGTTTTACAGTCTCCTGAGCGTGGTGAATGCCCGCTGACTGCCTGAACACCTAGTGGAGAAGGAATCAGAGCTGCCTTGCTAAGAGGCAGGGCAAGGGCAGGGGCTTCGCTGACAGAAACAGGGGTATCAAAAGCACCCCTCTGCACCATGAGGCTCTTAGATGTCAGCTGGCAGAGCCCAAGGCCTAGGAAATGGAGCGAGCTGACTTCTATCAGCCATCTCCAAATATCTGGGTGCCTATCATGGAGAAAAGGAGCGTGACCTGTTGTCTGTCCGAGGCCAGTGAATGACACCCCTGGGTGCACATGGGAAACACAGGGGGGACTCAGCAACCTGCCTCCCAGAGATTCTGATTGCCTTGGTCTGGGGTGGGACCCAGATTTGCACACACATATACATTTCTTGACCTTTCCCCTTTCTGGGCAGGAAATTTCTCCTCTGGCTATAAAAAAATTTGTGTCTTCTAAACTCCTCTACTTCTCTCTCTGAGGTTACCTTGAGCAAAAATGACCTCGATAAATCAGAACCTTTTGCTGTATCAGTGGCAATCAGGTTATAGATTCTCTTCATAGGAGGTTCTAACACAAAAAGTTCAAACCACTCTTAACATTCTGGGATAAACCATAATGGGAAAGAATATTGAAAAAACAAAGAATGTCTCTATGTGTATAACTGAGTCACTGTGCCCTACAGCAGAGATGGGCACAGCACCGTAAATCAACTCTCCTTCAATTAAACAAAATATATTTTAAAAAATGTTCACACCACTCTTCACCATCTGTGAATACATTGTCCGGGTCGCGGATGTGGAAGCATGTCCTGGATTCCCCTGCCCTCCCAGCTCTCTCCTGGGCTTCTCCTCACCTGGAGCCCCAGCGTCAGGAGGTTTTCTTGGCCCCCGGCCTCCTGGTCCCACTCCCTCCTTGTTTCCATCATTTCTGGGATGCAAGAATTTCACACACACACACCTAAGCCGAAGTGGAGGCTCCCGCGCTATCCTTGTGGACCTGCCCCACCTGGCAAGCCCATTAGATGGCGGTGAATCCTGGCCAGGCTGGGCCAATCACTCTCTCTCTCTCTCTCTCTCTCTCTCAAATCTAGGGCTCAGCCCCAGGGCCTCTGCTCAGATGTATCTGGAAGGTTACAAATCTCAAGACCTGTGGTTGCCATGTAGGGAAAGACCATTTGAGGCCACGAGCAGCAATGGTCCAACTGGGAGACAAAGTCTACGGATGAATAACCAAGACAGGTGACCAGGCAGCCCGGGTGCGGGGGGCTGAGACAGTGACTTAGCGCCCACTCTGTTCCACAAACTTCCCGGTGCCTGTTCTCATCGTCCCGCTACCCTCAGGTCCTGCGGGATCCTTGCCCTAATTTCCTCTTTAGCTGAGCCAGCTTCACAGATGTCTGTCGCTTGCCACCCAACAACCCCTGGGAGAGTCACCAACGTTCACTGCCCCCAACAGGTCCCTTCTTGGAACACGAATCTGGGCCTTTCCTGCTCCAACAAGATCCCCTGAGCCCGTTTATTTCCGGCTCGCTTTCAACTCCGAAGAGGGCCTGCACCCTGTTCCCCGTGGGTCTGCTCCCCGGGGGTCTGCTCCCCGGGAGTTAGAGGAGAGGTGGCCTCCTAGCTGTGGCTTCTGCAGAGTCCGGGGTCCTCGCCCACATCTCCGCTTCCTGGAGCTCGGGCCTTGCCCCCCTCATCGTCCTCCCCCAGAGACATTTTAGAACACATTTTGGTGGAACACTTGAAAAGAGTAAACAGTGGTTTCCTCGCATTCCTGTCAAGCTTTGTTTCTCGAGACTGAAGAGTCTTGAATCGGAGTGCTACCCACCCCCCACGCAGCACTCCCTGACTCTGGCCTGAACCTTTGCGGGTGGGCTGAGGACTGCTCAGTGTTGCTAGGCTTGGACAGCAGTTTCAGGTCGCCTATTATTAGGCTTTCGGCGTCCACGTCCATCGTCCCCTCTCAAACCCTCTCTGGCCCTGGAGTGAGAATCCAAGTCCAGCAACAGGGAAGGGCACTCAGTACTCAGGCCCGGGCAGCCTTGACCACTGCATGGCCCTGCCTCATCCTGGCCACAGCCCCACATGGACCCCCTGGACCTCATCCTCAGCGACGCCTCGGCTTTGTCCCAACCCTGTTAGGGCCCAGGGACCTGGCTTCTCCTCTTCTGGGATGTGGTGTGGGCCTCAGGGGAGACTGAGAACAATGCTGGGCCTTTATCAACAGCTAATCCCATCCTGGCTGGCTCCTGGACTTCCCTTCTCAGAAATGCCAGCTCTTATTTTAACACATGGCGTGTTCCTTTCTGAGTCACCTCAGCCCTAATTGTGTGCGGCCAGAGCAGTGACAGTCCCTCCCTAACTAACACCTCAGCCAAGCTCTTCTGCGAGAGCACTGAGCAAACACCTGCGAGTCCATCCGGAACGGGCCTGGCTTCCTTCTGCCCTGTCACGAGCTCCTGGCGCCACAAAACGCAGGAGCTGGAAGAGACCCTAGAAATCACCAGATCTCACCCCCTCATTTACAGCTAAGTTAACCAAAGCCCAGAGAGGGCAGGACTCTACTCAAGGTCACACAGCAAGGCCAGGATTCCTGGTCCAGACCCTTGCTTTCTATGTATGTTACTTCTCAGAGGACATGACGTGGGGGGAGAAAAACTGGGGGGAGTTTGTGGCTGTTCAAGTTTGTTCCTATTTAGGTTTCCATCCTGCACTTGCCCAGAAGGGGTGCTTGTCCCACCTCAGGGGTCAGCACTTGGGCTTCACTCAGCAGCAGGAACAGTCTCAGGCACCCCAAGTATCAGAAAGGACTTTGACAAGAAGGGGGAGTATCAGGAACCCCCATGAATCAGAACGTCCAAGCATCCCGACTGTGGTGCTTAACAGGAGAAAGTGCTAAGTGGCCGGGTAAACGGCTAATAATGCAAGAGTTGGTGTCATGGGGAAGTCCACGCACCAGCCCTTTGCAGGCACATCCACAGCCCTGGCAAATGAGAGCGGGTCCAGGACGACCTCCCAGAGCCCCTGCCGGCGCTTTACCATCACTGATCCCGTTCTGTTCTGAGACTCAGTGAGGAGTTCTATCAAAGCCAAAAGGGGTTGGGGGTTAACGCCCAGTTACCTTGCCTTCAGCCCTGCACCCCCTTCTAACGCATCAGCATGTGGGCTCTGGAGGCGCTCTGCCTGGGTTTGGATCCTGGCTCCACCAGCTACTAGCTGTGCATGAAAGAGAAAAGGACCCTGGTCAAGTCCGTCACCCTCTCCCTAAAGTGTGTATAGTAATAGACCCTTCCTCCCAGGGTTGGTTTAATCATTAAAGCATTTGGACCACTGCCTGGCATGTGATCGCTTAGCTATCGTCATCATTTTTATTATTTTAAGCCTCAGCAGATATGATCTCTTTGCTTTAGCCCCCTTACGTGTGTCACCCAAGGGCCAGTACGGTAAAAGCAAGAAATGTAAGTCCTGGGAGACCTCTCTGGCGGTCCTGTGGGTAAGACTCCACGATTCCACTGCAGACGGCACGGGTTCGATCCCTGCTTGGGGTACTAAGATCCTGCTGCGTGCAGCTCTGGGGATGTGAAACATAGGAAACATAAACCAGAAGCTGTAGTCAGAACATTCCAAAACTGGAATAGAGGATTTGGTCAGTCTGATGTGTATTCTACAATTCAACTAAAACCTCTAAGGAACATTTACGTGTGTCTTGTTCAAAACGTGCCCAAATACTTCCCTTCTTTCTACCTCTGTGTTGTGATAAAAGCAGAGGTTTTTCTCTGACAGGTGAAGAGACCGAAGACCAAAGAGTTTGGGCTCTGGCCTGGGGGAGGTTTCAAATTTTGGATAATCAGAAACCTGATACATTTTGCAATACCCTTTTATTTAACTGCAGTATAGTTGATTTACAATGTTGTGTTAATTTCTGCTGTTCAGAAAAGTGATTCAGTTACACACTTATATACATTTTTTTATATTCTTTTCCATTATGGTTTATCACAGGACAGTGAATATAGTTCCCTGTGCTATAGAGTAGGACCTTGCTGTTTATCCATTCTATTTATAATAGTTTGTGTAATGCTTTCTTTTTTTTTTGGCTGCATTGGGTCTCCGTTGCTGCACGCAAGCTTTCTCTAGTTGCAGTGAGCAGGGGCTACTCTTTGTTGCAGTGCACAGGCTTCTCATTGCAGTGGCTTCTCTTGTTGCAGAGCACGGAATCTAGGTGCACGGGCTTCAGTAGTTGTGGCACACAGGCTCAGTTGCTCCGCAGCATGTGGGATCTTCCCACACCAGGGCTCGAACCCGTGTCCCCTGCATCGGCAGGCAGATTCTTAACCATTATGCCACAAGGGAAGTCCCATGTGTAATGCCTTTTTAAACGCATTTTTTACCTATGTATATTTCATTACAAGCTTGTTTTTCATTTTTTTATTTTTCATTTTGAAATAATTTTAGATGTAAGAAACATTGCAAAAATAGTAGAAAAAAATTTCTGAGTCCGCTTCACCTAGCTTTCCCAAATGTTAACATCTTCTATAACCTCAGCATAATTATCAAGACCAGGATATGAACACTGATACAACACTACTAACTTATCTTCAGACGTTTTTCCAACTTTGTCAATTGCCCCACTGGGGTTCTCCTTCTACCCAGGATCCAATGCAGCCTCACACACAGCACTGAGTGGTCATGTCCCCTTCATCTCCCCCAGTCTGGAACAGTTCCCTCAAGCTTTGTCTTTCCTGATCATAACACTTTGGAAGAGCAGTGGCCAGTTGTTTTGTAGAATGTTCCTCACTCTGGGCGTGCCTGGTGCTTTCCCATGATTAGACTGAGGTTCTGCATTTTTGGCACAAACACCGCAGAGGAGATGTTGTGTCCTTCTCAGCTCATCACACCAGGAGCCACGTGAAGCTGATACATCTCATTCCTGCTAATAGGAACTTTCACCCCTTGGATATGGTGGTGCCTATCAGATTTATCCACTGGAAATTTACTCTTTTTCCCTTTGAAATTTATAAGCATTTTGTGGGGACATATCTTGAGACTATGAACCTAAGTCTGGTTTCTCATCATACTTTCCCCCACTAATTTTAACATTCATCGATGATTCTTTGTTATTTTTATTTTTTAATTTTTTTATTGAAGCATAGTTGATTTACAATGTTCTTTTAGTTTCAGGTGTACAGCACAGTGAATATATATATGTATGTATATATATATATATATATATATATATATTCTTTTTCAGCTTCTTTTCCCTTATAGGTTATTAGAAAATATTGAATATAGTTTCCTATGCTATGCAGTAGGTCCTTGTTGGTTATCTATTTTATATATAGTAGTGTGTACATGTTAATCCCATCCTCCTAAATTATCCCTCCCCTCTCTTCCCCTTCAGTAATCATAAGTTTGTTTTCTATGTCTGTGGGTCTATTCATCAATGATTCTTGCCTGCAACAATGACTGTGTTGTTAGCCGAATGGTGATTTCCTGTTTCCATCATTCCTTCTGCATTTATTCATTGGAATTCTTTTGTAAGGAAGAGCTTTCTCTTCTTCTTCATTTATTTATTTATGCAATTATTTATATCGATGTGGAGTCATGGTTATTTGCTTTATTCTAGGAGTTATAATATATTGCTATCATTATTTTATTACTAAAATGGTCTCAGACCTGGCCATTGGAAGCCCCTTCAATGTGGCCCCTATGTCCTTTAGTAATAGCCTCATCATTTCTGAGCACTTTTTCTAGCACAGCAAAATCTTCCAAGTTCATTTATATTTTCCCTGCTCCAGCCCTAGAATCAGCCATTTCTTCAAGGAGCCCTGAATTTTTTTTCTTCTCATTAGTGACTGGTACTTGGAAACCAAGATCTAGAGGCCAGTATATGCATAGCTACTGGGGTATCATTATTGTTAGTCCCTTCCAGAGGACAAACGTAGGGAATATATATCTGTATGCACACACACATACATATACACCTACATCTATTTCTATTTCTATATCTAACCATCTATGTGTGTAAAAGCATGAGTTCACACCAATTCCCCTGATTCCAATCCAACATCACAGGGTGCATTCTAACCCTCCCCCTTTCCATTTTTGTTACTCCTCTTTCAACAGTAAAAGACCTGGTTCTCACTATCTATAATATATTTACTTATTTTCTTAATCACGGAATACACCTGAAATATTTTCAGGATCTGTGATGCCTTTTTTTAAAGTTTGTGTGATTTTAGTCAAATAATGAAATGCTAGTACTACACTGTTACTGTTAAAGGTGAGGCAAGACAGCCCAGTGTTTAATTGGGTGGACTCTGGAAGCAAGCAGTCATTTAGTGTTTCCAAATCTCACCTTCCTTATATATAAAACAGAGATAACAACGATATCTAGCTCATAGGATTGTGGTGAGAATAACAGAGATAATGCATGTAAAGTGCTCAGCACATAGGAAATCCTGGATAAACAGCACACATTTTTATTAGCTATTTATTAGGAAATAGAGGAAATTTTCTATTGGAATCTAATTGTTTTTATGAAAAGTTGACCCAGAATAGTTAGCGTTAATATGCGTAAAATAAGAAAGAGGTTGGGAGCTTTGAGGCTTGCGCAGAATTTTTTTCATATAGTTGTGATGAAACTGTTAATTTTCGTCCAGTAGGTGGCAGCACTTGTACCTTCGCCTTTGAGTGGGTTCCTAATGCATCTAGATAATAGTGTCATCATAGCAGATCACCCAAGACTGCTGGAGACAGGAAGCAACTTCAGGATTAATATACTCATACGAGGGCTTCCCTGGTGGCGCAGTAGTTGAGAGTCCGCCTGCCGATGCAGGCGATACAGGTTCGTGCCCCGGTCTGGGAGGATCCCACATGCCGCGGAGCGGCTGGGCCCGTGAGCCATGGCCGCTGAGCCTGCGCGTCCGGAGCCTGTGCTCCGCAACGGAAGAGCCCACAACAGTGAGAGGCCCGCGTACCGCAAAAAAATATATATATGTGTGTGTGTGTGTGTGTGTGTGTGTGTGTGTGTGTGTGTGTGTGTGTGTGTGT
>NW_021703775.1:13912109-13928200 GCF_005190385.1 Monodon monoceros
TGTGTGTGTGTGTGTGTGTGTGTGTGTGTGTGTGTGTGTGTGTGTGTATATACACATATATATATATACTTATACGAGCCACAACTTTAAAAAAGAAAAGAAAAGCCCACATCTAAACTAGTCTGGGAAAGGAATTCAAGCAAGTCCGCCCAAACCCTGCCCAGGCCACAGGGCATCTGCTCCCCCTAGGTGGGCACAGCTCAGGTCCCCCAGTCTCGGAACATTGTCCCTGAGTGAGACTGGGGGTGGAGAGCAAGCTGGACCAGACTTATTGAAGGTCCCAGCAAGGAACTGGAGCAGGTTCTCAGGACCCTGCCCCTTCATACTCTAGGGTCCCCAGAGACTTATAAAGGGACGTGAATCCTCGTGTGCCCCCTCACTGCCTCGGGTTACAGGTTAGAGTCTCCCTCTGAGACAAGAAACAGAGACCCAGTCGACATGGTTAAAGAAGAGTTGAAGGAAGAGGATGGGGCCCCACGGGGGAATCCTGTGGCAATCCAACCACAGATCAAGACATTGACTCAGGGGACTTCCCTGGTGGCGCAGTGGTTAAGAATCCTCCTGCCAATGCAGGGGACATGGGTTCCAGCCCTGGTCTGGGAAGATCCTACATGCCTTGGAGTAACAAAGCCCGTGTGCCACAACTACTGAGCCCATGCGATACAACTACTGAAGCCCACGTGCTCTAGAAACCATGCTCTGCAACGAGAGAAGCCACCGCAATGAGAAGCCCACGCACCGCAACGAAGAGTAGCCCCCGCTCACCGCAACTAGAGAAAGCCCGCACACAGCAACGAAGACCCAATGCAGCCAAAAATCAGTAATTTTTTTTTTTTAAAAAGACATTGCCTCAGGAAATCAAAGTGGCTACATAGAGTCGCTGTCTCCCTTCACCGCCCTAGGGCTACCAGTCCTGCTTCCTGGAGTGTCAGGAGAGGGCAAGAGGTGGCCTGGGCTCTAATCCCAGATCTACCACCTCCTAGGCATAGGCCTTGACCAAGTTATTTACCCTTTCTGAACTTTAATTTCCCCATCTGGAAATTCCGTACAGCTTTGGAGTTTTCATGAGGACTGCGTGAGGTTATACTATAAAGTACTTAGAACTGAGCTGGGCATAAAGAAAATGCTCAACAAAACTTAGCTTTTATTTTTATTACCACAAACATTATTATTGTTATTTTATTTTCAAAATGAAAATAAAATGAAGAGAAATCATGAACTGCTTCATTATGCTTTCTTGTCCCCCTGTTTGCAGCCATTAGAGCTGCCCAAGACTGTAGCTTTCAGCAGCCTCCTCCCTCCCGGTGTGTTAGTTCTAATTCTAGATCGAGGCCTCTGACTGGCCCAGCGCATCTCTGTGCACCAGGCCATAGGCTAGGTTCCACCCCTATGGACATCTCCTTGGTCCAATCAGATTAGGCCGGTGGGGATGGAGGTCGAAAGGCCACTGAGGGCACCCAGCACCTTGGAAAGACATTCCTTCCAAAAGGTGGACAGCCAGAAATAGACCGGTAAAGTCAACCCACACGTAAAACATTTTTCAAAGATATGCACATGCTGTTGTGAACAAATTATAAATGTATTTAAAGGTGTCATTGAACATAGTAACTTTCTTAATTATTCATATTATTAATAATAGCAGTATATGTATATATTATTATATTAATATATATTAATGATCATCATTAACTTTCTCAATCAATATAACTTAAGGTTCAAATTTTACCATGTTGGTCTCCATAAAATGTCTTGATGGTAAAGTGTCTTCATCCTCAAAAATTTGGGATACAACCCCTCAATACTACATTGGGCTGCTTCAGGTCCACCTTCAAAGTAGCTGACTGAACCTTAAATCTCTGGACCAGCCCGCACTCCTACCTGGTCCCCTCACCTGGGGCTGCACAGAGGCGCTGGGGTCCCACTGGCCTGGGACCCATGCCCCTCCCCACCCTAGGTCTCTGCCCGTGAGCATGCAGCCTGCAGTGCCTGGGTCCTGTGATTTTTAAGAGCACCTATAGGTGCTCCCCAGAGCATCATCCCCACTCCCAAAAAAACATCTCCTTGGGTGGGAATGACCTGGGCAGTAGGGGAGGGGCATTCAACAACGATTCTGAGGAGACAGCGATTCTCTGGTCCTCAGCAGGACACTAAGGAGGGATTGTAGCATCTAAAACAGAAACATAAGGCAGGCGTGTGGGATGAGTCTTGTGCCTCAGGATAGGAGCCCACCTCCAGGCTCTGGGTTCCAGGGATGGGGCAGCTACCCAACTGCTGGAACAGAGGCTGAGTCTGCAAGGCAAGTTGATGACTCCAACTTCTCCCTGGGGTACAGCCTGCAGAGGAGAATTATCTCATTAACTATGGACAACTGCAATTCTGATCACCTCATCCTCGCCTAAAATGTTTCACTGGCTCCCCAGCACCTTCCAGGTAACTCCCCCAACCTCTCAGCACAGCTTACACCATGCTAGGCACACACATGAGTTATCTTAACAGTACATTGCAGGAGTCTTGCACGTATTTTTGGTCCCGTGTCAGATAAGGAAACCAAAGAGGCAAAGCGGCAGCCAAGATCAACTTCAACTGAATGAAACCCACGCCTGTCTGGGCCCCTGGCCTGTGCCCACAGGCAGTACTCTGTTGGGTAAACGCCAAGGTTCTCAGCCTGAGTATATGGGAAAGCACATCTTACTTTGGGTCAGGCAAGCCCCTAGAACCAGGAATCCACAGTTCCTGATTCCCGTCAGAGAAATGTCCTCATAAGCTGAAGTACCTCAGGGACAGTACTTACCATCATTACAAGCTGGGTCGGATGTTTGACACTATTTGGCCACACAGCATCTCCTCCTTCTTCCTAATAATCACTCTAATTTCCTTTGCGGAATGATCTGACAGCTACCGTGTACAGGAATCCACCCTCCACTTCATAAGCCAAAAGAGATTCCTCCATCCAGGAATCCACCCTCCACTTCATAAGCCAAAAGAGTCACCCAAGTCTCCTGGTGCCAGACTTCCCTCTTACCATCTTAGAACCACCAAAGGCAAGCATCTGATCTAAGCTTGGCCAGTTGAACTTGCTTTCCTAGGAATCTGGCTTTGAAGCAAGAGACACAAAGACAGGGGAATGGTGGAAGTTCATTCATCCCAGTGACTGCACCTGGGCCAGACTGAAGTGCCATCCCTGCCTCCAAGACCCTCTGAGCTGGCTGGCTCCTGTCCAAGCTCTGTTCTAGGTCTTCCCTTCCACCCTGAGGCATCCATGGACATCTAATCACTTCCCTTTTCTTACTTTAGCCTGAGTCAGTTTCTGTTGCTTGCCATCGGTGAATCTGACTGATACACCAGCTCATGCTAAGGAAGAAAGAATTCCCCATTTCCCTACCACATTTGGGATCCAAAGGCCAAATGTGACCCTTCTACCGCTGGGTAATGAACTTCCTGAGATCCTTAACCAAAAAAGGAAAGAAGTTTACAAAATTGGCTAGCCCTAACCATCCACCAACTGGCAACTTCTGATCAGAACATAGTAAACCTGAGTTCACTTGACAAATTAGGTCGCCTGGATGAAAAGGGAAGGGGGTTGGAATTTCAAGTGTTTATTCAACTCACAGGAAAAGCCCAGTGATTACCTACTCTCTATTGCAACATGCCTCAGATCTGTGATGGGAACATAGCAGGGTCAAGCTCATGGCATCATGAGGAAATGGTCAACATGGTCCATTTATTTGTTTCCTTGTCCCTAACCATTTCCAGTTGTATGCAGAGCATTCTGGTCCTGCAGTACCTCAGGGACACGTGCCTAGGTTATTTACTATGACGGACATTTATCCCACTTTCTAGACAGGGTGGCTGGGGACAGGCAAGAGTAGGCTTGTGCAGTGTAGACTGTGGTGGGCTGTGGGCACGGTACTAGGCAGGAAGCATGAAGTGTGTAGCTTGGTCACAAGGAACTGGCCCTCAGAAATGTCAAATTGTCCACACGCCAGGAGGGGAGCCATCTCTTATTGACAAACTCAAGTTAATGAACTCTCAGATCTTGGGATGGCTGACAGAATGTTTCTTTGTTCTTTTCTGCAGGATGATTCTTCATTCATTTACAGTGGGAAATAGATGGGTCAGGAGGACAGCTGGCTGTACGGCAGGTCCGTGCAGGCTCTCTCTGTAGCCACGCCCCGTGAGAAGAGCCAAATTTTATTGTCTTTCTTTTCCGTTTTTTAAATTTATCTTTTATTGAAGTATAGTTGATTTACTATGTTTTGTAAATTTCTGCTGTGCAGCAAAGTGACTCAGTTATGCACATATATACATTCTTTTTTATATTTTTTCCCTTATCGTTTATCCCAGGATATTGAATATAGCTCCCTATTCTATACAGTAGGACCTTGTTGTTTATCCATCCTATACGTAATAGTTTGCATCTATTCACCCCAAACTGCCTGTCCATCTTTCTCCCACCTCACTAGGGAGCCAAATCTTAATCAGAGAATGTGGTGCCACTGGCGTCAGAACAAGAGGAACCAGGGACCCACCCCAGGGACCATGAGGCAGACGTCCTCACCCCTGCCCCAGGCCAGGTCAGCTTGGTCTACGGCTGGCTTTTTGTGTTTTCTTTATTTTTTTCCCCCATGGATGGCAGCTCTCAAGGGTGTGGAGACACTGACCCCTCTTTGAGGATTTGATAGGATCCATGGACCCACTACCCAGAAAACCCCACAGAACACCCAGTTTTGTGTTCAGTGTGGTGGATCTGAGACAATGCCATGTGTCCAACTCCATGTCGCTTTCCCCTGGGCACACGGGCACATGAGGTCCCCCAGCCCTCCCGCGGTTAAGTGGGACAGTGTGATGGAATCCTGGCCCATGAACTGGAGGCAGAAATGAAGGCCACTCCCAGGCCTGACCCCCAACTCTCCCCTCCCTATCTCCCCCTCTTTCTCTCTGTGCCCTGCTGGCCAGATGCAGAGGATCCAGGGGAGGACCCCGAGCCCTGGGGGACAGAAGAGCAGGCAGAGGGAGGGGCCTGGGCTCCTGAGTGACTGCGTGGACCAGAGCCTCACCTCCTGAACCAGCCTTCTCTGTGCTGTGAGAAGGAAGCAGGGGCCGTGGGAAGCCCCCGTGACAGCAGTTAGACACCCTGACCGACACCCCCAGAGGCAGCCATCCGCAGACCCCGCCCCCTGCAGCTCGGGCCGCCCTGAGTGTGCCCTGTGCAGCTCCTTTGTTTACCACTCACTAAACTACAAGCACCTCCTGTCCCACCTTCTTGGGCAGAATACAAGTCATGGGGTCCCCATCTTTGTCACACGTTTACACGCCACACTCTTGGTCATACCAGCCAGGGCTTGAGGCCAACAGAGTCCTTGTGTGACCTTGAGGGAGTCACTGGGCCATCCTGAGTCCATCGGTGCTGATTCCCACCCTGCCCGCGCCCGTGAGCTTCCGCTGGAGAGGGCAGCCCAGGACTCAGCCACGCTGGTGGCCGTGAGCCAACGCCCGACTCCCTGCTCTCGCCCCTCACGTCTGCCCCTCCTTGGGTGTGTGCTACCTCAGGGGGGCCTGGCCTGGCAGCTGCAGAGGCCTCTTCCTCCTGAACGGAAAGGATAAGCGGAGGCGGGGCGGTGTACATGGCCTTGGAGGGTTCCCAGTCTGCCCCTCCGGTGCTTGCCCTGGGTCAAGAGGCAGGCAGGAAGCTCTTAAGAGCAATTGCTCCAGAGCAGAGGAGGGCTGAGAGGCCTGGGGGAGAGACGGGAGTTGAGGGGAGTCACCCTGGCTGCCCCGGTCCTGCCTCAGTTTCTCTTCCATAACCCAGAGAGATGGGACCAGATGTGAAGGCTCAAGAGCCCCCTGGCTGGAGGGAGTCCAGGCCCATGGGGGATAGAATGTGGCTGTGCAGGGGTTCCCAGGGGAGCAGGACATCAGGCAGGAGCCAGGGTGGGGTGGGGGCTGGCAGGAGTGTCACTGCTGGGAAGAGGAGGGGATCAAAGCAAAGCACCTGGAGGGCCCTCCAGGGCAAAGGCAAACACTGAGGTCACGGCTGCTCCCACAGGGCTCTGTTCCCACGCCCCAGCCCCCAGCTATAAGGGCCCCACCCCAGGCAGGGTGTCCACACTGTGGAGAAGCCATGGCCAAGTCGCCCCTGCTGCCGTGGCTGTTCCTGCTGCCTGCGCTCTGTGGGCCGGGCACTGGTGAGTCTCCCCAGCCTCTCCTCACCCCACTCATCACCCCGGGGCCAGGCGTGGAGGGGGCATCACGACCTCCTCCACCACTTACTGAGCCCTGGCTCTGTCCCACGTATTATCCTCAGTCTGTACCTTGTCCTAGTTTTAAAGATGAGGGGGTTTTTTGGTTTTGTTTTGGTTTGTTTTGCGGTACGCGGGCCTCTCACTGTTGTGGCCTCTCCCGTTGCGGAGCACAGGCTCCGGACGCGCAGGCTCAGCGGCCATGGCTCATGGGCCCAGCCGCTCTGCGGCATGTGGGATCTTCCCGGACCAGGGCACGAACCCGTGTCCCCTGCATCGGCAGGCAGACTCTCAACCACTGTACCACCAGGGAAGCCCGATGAGGGGGTTTTGACTCAGAGAAACTCCAGGGCTTGTCCAAGGTCGCACAGCTGGCAGGCACTATAGCAGGTAGAACACAGAGCCGTCTGACTCCAGCATGTTTAACAGTCATGCGTCCCAGTAAAATTGGATTTGGAGGTTGGGTGAGGCCAGGGTGCCGGGTGTGGCTCGGATCCCAAGGTTGCTCTGGCCCCAAACAGCAGCTGTCGGGACCACCTCATCCCCGGCCTGTGCCCAGGGCCCCGAGTTCTGGTGCCAAAGCCTGGAACAAGCATTGCAGTGCAGAGCCCTAGGGCACTGCCTGCAGGAAGTCTGGGGATATGTGGAAGCTGTGAGTACCACCCAAGGATGTACCGAGACCAAAGGTCTTGGGATAGAGGGTCCTGGGTAGGCTCTGGATGGGATTGGAGCCCCTGTAGGGGATGGGAGGGGATGGGATAGGATGGGATGGGATGGGATGGGTTGGGGGGGAAGGGATGGGATGGGTTGCAGGGGAAAGGATGGGATTGATGGGATGGGATGGGATGGGATGGAAGGGGATGGGATAGGATGGGATGGGATGGGATGGTTTGTGGGGGAAGGGATTGGATTGATGGGATGGGATGGGATGGGACAGGATGGGATGTGATAGGATGGGTTGTGGGGGAAGGGATGGGATTGATGGGATGGGTTGGGATGGGATGGGATGGATGGGATGGGATGGGATCGTGGGCAGTTGCCTGTGTCTTGGAGCACCCCATCAGCCTCAGCCACCTGAGCTGGGAGCATGGCCTCCACTCATGTGCCCCAAATTGGGGCCCTCTCCTCAGGCTGACCTGTGCCAGGAATGTGAGGACATCACCCACTTTCTCATCAATATGGCCAAGGAGGTCATTTCCCAGGTAATGAGGCCCAGACCCTGGACTGAAGCTTGGGGATTAAGAGAAAGAGAAGAGGTTAGCCCCATAGAGGAGCCACCTCCAGCTTGGGGGTGACCCCAGGTGCCCCCTGGCCAGGAGGGGGTCCGGAAGTGAGCTCATAGCACAGCCAGAGATGGTCTTTCCTGGGGGGAGCAGCCACGTCTGCGCCCAAGTACGTGGCTCATTAGCACCCTCCCAACTCCAGGGCCCTGGGTGAAGGTGGCCATTCAGGTGGGCGATGGCCCCGTGTCCAGGGGCTCAGGCAGGGCAGACCTCAGAGAGGACAGGCTGATGGTCCCCTCTCCCGCCTGCCTCCCAGGACACGATACGGGAATTCCTGGAGCACGAGTGCGACGTCTTCCCGCTGAAGCTGCTGGGGTCCCAGTGCCACCTCAAGCTGGACACCTACTTCCCACTGGTCATCCACCACTTCCAGAGCCAGATGGTGAGGCTCTCCTGCCTCGCCTCCACCCTGCCTCCTGCACAGCCTTCACGCCCTCCCTGTCCCTGAGTTACCCCCGCACGTGGCAGCCCACCCCCTGCCCACACGGGGTGCAGGAAACTCGGTGCTCCTCGGCCTGTACCCAGGTGACAGCGCCTCCCACTCAGCTGTACACGGTGGGCCTGCACGCTCTCAGGCGCCGGCACACACCCTCAAACCCTTCGCACAAACACTCGGCCACACACTCACTGCACACAGTCTCACGCAACACCTACGCCGTCTACACGCTCACACGACAAACGCACTCTCACGTACTTACACTCACTCATTCTCACAAACATCCACGCTTACACTCGTTCACACACATTCCCAGACACGTGCCCCAAAGTCCCCACTTGACCCCCTCTCTGCCTTTGGTCTCCTCTCCCACCCCGACAGAGTCCTAAACCACAGCCCCAAACCAGCCTGCTTCCCCCATTCCAGGCCTAAAGGCAGTTACCTGGTGCCTGGGTCCTTGAGCCAGACGGAGGGGGAGTGGGGTCCCCTCCCCCGTCCCAATCACCTTCTCACCCTGCGTTGTACCCTAGAACCCGAAGGCCATCTGCGGGTCCTTGGGCCTGTGCAAACGCGGGCAACCAGAGCCAGGGCAGGAGCCAGAGCCATCAGGCCCCCTGCAGGACAAGCTGGTCCTCTCCGTGCTGCCTGGGGCCCTCCAGGGGAGGCCCGGGCCGCAGACACAGGTGAGATGGAGATCCAGAGAGCGAGGGCCGTGGCCGAGGCCCTCGATCACTTGGCCTGGGAGGGGCAGCGTTGGGAAGGGGACCAGCAGCTCCAGGCAGGGCCTACGGCACGACCAGGAGGCGGGGACACAGAAGGCGAGGCGAGTCGGGCAAGGCAGAGCCCGGAGGAGCCTTCTGTCCAGCTTGCCTCCAGCGCGCTTCTCTCCCCCAGGATCTCTCCGAGCAGCGGTTCCCCATTCCCATCCCCCTTCCCTTCTGCTGGCTCTGCAGGAATATGATCAAGCGGATCAAAGCTAAGATTCCCAAGGTGAGGCGTCCGGGGCCACAAGGCCGCCCACACCTCTGCTTCCCCCCACCCCTCCTCATACGCCCACCAGGGGCCAACTGGCTGCATTGTCCCCACCCAAGGGACCCTGGCACTCAGGCTGGGGCTGGTAGGTGCCAGGCCTAGAGCCTGTTCAACAACTGTGGGGGATTCCTTGGCGGTCCAGTGGTTAGGACTCGGCACTTTCACTGCCGTGACCCAGGTTCAATCCCTGGTCCGGGAAACTAAGCTCCCTCAAGCCACGGGGGAGAAAAAAACAAACAGAAATGAAACCACTGTGAGGCCCCGACTGTGTGCCAGGTACTATGCCAAGTGTCAAAGTACAGAAAAGAATCTCAGTCGTCTTTGTAGAAACGGTTCTTTTTAACAAAAGGAGAATTTCCGCAGATGGACACTCCATCCCTGCCTGCCCCAAACCTGGGGTCTTCCAGACCTGTAGTGACCATCACCCAACGGCCCTGCCCTGAAATGGGGCCCAAGTGAGGAGACGCCCTGCCCTGTCGGCCCTTCCAGATGAGGGCATCCCCACCCTCCTGAGTTTGCATTGTGGTGGGAGAGATTTCTTTCAGGTAGTGGTTAGTTCAGAGCAGAGAATTAATACAGATGAGGGGAGGGACAGTGATGGGGGAGGAGGTTTAGGATGGTCGTCAGGGGGCATCTCTGAGGAGGTGATGGCTAAGCTGAGGCCTGGAGGATGACAAGGACCGACGGGCAAAGGGCCTCGAGCAGAACGAGCTTGGTCAGCTGTGTGGCTGCCTCAGGTGGGCTCCGGGAGAGTGGTCGGCGGGCCCGGGAGAAACACCGGAGCCAAGTGAAGGAACGCTGGGCCTTCTTCTGAACACAGTTCACAGCTGTGGAAGGGTTTCAGGCAGGGAGAGGCCGTGACTGGATTTACACTTCAGCAAGATCGAGCTCCTACGGTTTGAAGAATGAATTGGGCGGATGGGAGCGAAAAATGAGAGTGAGGAGATGATTGCAGAAATGGGGGGGTGGAGCTAGGAGGGGGACTGGGGACGTGTCTGAGATGGGGGCTCTGCAGGACTCAGCGATGGATGGGACCTGGGGAGTGGGGACGAGAGAGGAATCGGCAATGACGCTACGGACTTTGGCTTGAGCCATGGGTTCTCTGGAATGGCCCCAGCTGAGATGAGTAGATTTGAGAAGAAACAGGTCTGGGCAGAAAAATCATGAGTTCTCTCCTGGCTGTGAAATACTCCTGTGCAACATGCAAGAGGAGGCGACAAGTAGGCAGCCAGATCCCCCAGCCAGGTCCAGAGACATCAGTCCGAGAGTCGAGGCTACAGACAAGATTGAAATCCAAGGGAACGGTTGGGATCATACAGGGACGTGGTGTGGACCAGGTCGAGGAGAAGGAAGCCCGGTCCAAGCAAAGGGAAACACCAGAGAAAGAACCTGAGGAGGGACAGCCAGGGAGGTGGGGACACCACGGCATGAGGGTCACAGAGGCTGAGAGAAGAAAGCATTTCAGCAAGGAAGGAGCAGTCATCGGGCCCCAGAGCTGCTGAGGGATTGACAACACATGTCCAGGGGGATGCTGTGACCTTGAGAGCTGTTTTGGAGGAGTTACGGGGACCAAAGTGTAGCATTGAGTATTGACAACTCTTTCATGACATTTTTCTGGGAAGGGGAGGGGAGATGGGTGAGACTCTTTTTAAAAGTTATTTATTTGTTTGTTTGTTTGTTTATTTATTTATTTATTGGCTGCTCTGGGTCTTAGTTGCGGCTCACGGGATCTTCGTTGCCGCATGCAGGATCTTCGTTGCGGTGTGCAGGATCTTTAGTTGTGGCATGCGAACTCTTAGTTGCAGCATGTGGGATCTAGTTCCCTGACCAGAGATGGAACTCAGGCCCCCTGCATTGGGAGCACGGAGCCTTAGCCACTGGGCCACCAGGGAAGTCGCGGGGTGAGGCTTTTTAATGAGAGAAGCTATTTTAGCGTGTCCACATGCTAAGAGACCAATGGGCAGGAGGGAATAGCAATGAGGCAGGACAGAGAGGGGGATGCAGAGGTGAAGCACGTGTGCAGGTGGGGGCAGGGTGGACCCAATGCACAAGGAGATGGGCCAGCTTTTGACAGAGCAGGGATACCGCGTCAGAGCAGGAGGGGAGGCTGAGTGTGGGATCTGATGCAAGCAAATGGGTACATTTGGTGAGATGTGCCATTTGGAATGTGTCACATCCCAGAGAAGTACACGTCCCTCTGCCCTACTCCTTCCTCGGCCTTTCTGGTGCTAGGGGACAGCGGAGTGTTGCAAGCAGGAGCAGGGCCCAGGCCAGCCTGCCGCATATAGGTTCTTTTATTTTTAATTGAAGTATAGTTGATGTACAGTATTATACATTACAGGTGTACAATATAGTGATTCACAAAACTTGGAAAGGTTATATGCCATTTATAGTTATTATAAAATATTGGCTATATTCCCTGAGATGTGCAATATGTCCTTGTAGCTTATTTCATGCATATAAGTTCTTGGCTGAATGAATACGGGTGCGGAGGGATGAGCGTGCCTGCCGCCTCTCTCCTTGCCCCTCAGCTGGGAGGTTGTGTTTGGAATCAAGGGTGAGGTGGGGAAACTCCTGGCTTCCCCCAGGGACTCCTGAAACCGCAGGCTCTGGAGCACAGACAGGAGCGGGGAAGCACAGCACGCCCGGGTCAGGAGGGAGAAGACCCAGGTCTGGTTCTGCCACTGCCCCAGGCTGCCATGTGGCCTTGGCAATGCCCACCTCTCTGGGCGACTCTGGAATTTCAGCAATTCCAGACTCTTTGAAGTCAAAGGTGGGTCCATGGCCTGAGTCTTGCACCAGCTCAGTGATTCTGGGCAAGTCCCCTGGAGTCTGTGATGCTCAGGGTCCTTATCTGTAAACAGCATAATAATTCTCCAAGGGAACAAGGTAAGGTCTACAAAGTACCCAGCTAGTGCTGGGCACTGACTAGGTCTTTCAAGAGAAAGTCTGACCCTGCCCTCTCTCGGCCCCCACCCCAGGGTATGCTGGTACAGGTGTGCCACAGGGTACCCCGGGTGGTGGGCGGCATCTGCCAGTTCCTGTCCGAGCGCAATTTCGGCACCCTAATAAACACACTGCTGGACCGCGTGCTGCCCCAGCTGCTCTGCAGCCTCATCCTCCAGTGCTCCAGCGAGGACGGAGCTGGCCCAGGTGAGCCTGCGGTCCCAGCCCCTGCCCATCGCCCACCCTGGCCCTGCACGACCCTCTCCCTCCCAGGTGCCCCTGCACTGCGCCAATGAGGACAGGAACTAAATACTCTGCAGGGCATCCTTGACTGTTTTTTCTCTCTAGCCCTCACCGCTCTGGGGTCCCTGCCAGGAGAATGGCTACCGCAAGACACTGAGTGCCAGCTCTGCGTGTCTGTGACCACCCAGGCAGGGAAGAGCAGCGAGCAGGCCATGCCACAGGCAATGCGCCAGGCCTGCCTGGGCTCCTGGCTGGATAGGCAGAAGGTGAGGGACAGGCACATCAGGGGCTGCCGGTGGTGGAGGGTTGAGCCCAGGAAAGGCTTCCCAGCCAGAGATACGCTGAGATACTCCCCCCGCTCTCAAGGAGCTCAGACAGGCAGACAGGACGTGGGTCAAACAGTGGTGGCGCTGTAACTTAGGGCAAAACCCGCTAAGGTCAGGAGCTGTCTCTGGACAAAGGGTGTGGGCTCTGGAGGACCAGCAGGCCTCCCTCATGGACCAGGAGGGAGGCCTGGTCATCTACCAGGAGATGAGTAATGCCAGGGCCGGCTGGAGCCCGAGAGGGCCTGGCCGTCTCTCCAGGGTCCCAGTCCTGTCCCAGAGCCAACCCTCCTTCCGGTGTGACTCAGTGGGGACCAACCCCCCTGCAGGAGAGGGCTGGGCCCGAAGCCCTGGAGTCCCGGTACTCAGAGTGGGCGACAAGCCCGCTGACTCCCGTCCCAGGGGGCCGCTTTCTACATGGTACTCCCTACTTCTCATCACATCAGGTCTCCAAGACCACATGAGCTTTAGGATGCCTTCCAGAAATGATATTTAGGGGGAGGGGGAAAAGGGGGATGAGATTCTGCCCCTGTGCCTCCACCTCCAATGTCCCTGGCTCTCCTGGCAGAAACCCCCATTTCAGCCCACAGCAGCGTGTTCAGAGTCTTACAGCCGGAGCTTCTCAGTGGGGACTGAGGGCTGGACCTACACGAGGTCGGGGGGAGCCCTGGAGTGATCCATCTAAGTGGGGAGGCCTGGACAGCCAGGCAGGAGAGCCCTGACCTGGGCCTGGGCCCACCCCACCCTGTGTCTGTCTCCTTCCTCAGTGTGAGCAGTTCGTGGAGCAGCACGCTCCCCAGCTGCAGACCCTCGTGTCCGGGGGCTGGGATGCCCACACCGCCTGCCAGGTACACCCACCCTTCCCAGCTGATCCCGGGACTTTCCTCAGCTCCCAGGACCCCCACCCTCTCCGGTCCACGGTCCTCAAGGGCCCCATTCCCCCAGGTGCGGGGCAGCCCCAGGAGCACAGGCCCCCAACTGGGACATGCCCTCGCATGTTTTACGATAGAAAAGGCAGTCTCAGAGAAGTCGAGAGAAAGCCACAAAAGAACGAAAAAGAGGCGTATGGGAAGGGAGAGGGCAGCTTTAAGGAGTGTGGTGTGATGTGCATTCTGGCATGGGGGGTGTTCACTGAGCAATGTGTGCTTGATGGGAGGGTACCAAGTGAGAATCTTGGGGCAAGCATCCCACCTCCTCCAGCTCTAAACCCAGAAGGCCTGTGGCTCAGGGAGTGGCCCAAGGAGTCCACGAGGTCACATCCAGAGCTCCCACCAGGTGGCAGGTGGAGTGAGAGCCGCCCCTTCCAGGAGGAGATTCCCTAACATCCTCAGAGCTGGGAATGGGGCCGGGCGGGGGGTGGGGGGTGGGTGGCGGTGTTACAAGCCCTCAGGCCCTAATGCTGTCCCTGTGGCAGGCCGTGGGGATGTGCATGACCCCGATCAGTCCTCTCCAGTGGGTCCACAGACCCCGCTTCTGATGAGAAGTCAACGCCATGCCAGGTGAGTCCAGGCCCCCAGCTGACGGGAGTGTGGGCAGGTCCTCCTCCCATCAGGAGGGGAGCCCCTCTGTCCCCAAGCAGGAAAGGACAGCCACTGATTCTGCCTGCTCCCTCCTCCTCTTCACAGGCCAAACTCGAGGCTCCTGAGGGCCCCTGGCAGCACCTTCACCAGAAGGACCTCTCTCGAACCTGCTCGCCCCTCTGCCCAGAATCCCTGTGGCGCTCAGTGCCAGGCGCAGCTCCCAGCTCCCTCGCCCTGGCCCAGACCTCAGGGGAGCTTCCATGCCTGCCTGAGGCTTCCCCCTAACAGCTCACCCTCTGCACTCTTCAGTCTTGGATGTGTTTAGACCAAGGCCAGCCTTTCCTGAAACTCAGGGGAAAGCAGACTGCTGCCCGAAGATGACACCCCCTCAGAGGCCAGGAACTCCGCCCTCACCTGTCTCCCCACTCCTGAGACACATCCCTCTCTCCCTCCCTGTCATTCACTCAGAGGTCTGCGCCTTAGGACGGAGGGGTGGGTCAGATGCAGCCTCTGTTGCCAGGTGCCTCCGGGCAGGGAAGTGCCCCTGAGAGCAAACCTGGTCAACTTTACAATTCTCCCCAGAGCAAGACCCCAACACAAAGGTCATTTATTCATTTCTTCACTCATTTTTTAAAAATGCAGTGAGTGCCTGTGGCCAGACCACATTCTAGGGGCAAGGGCCAGAGCTGTGAATAAAGGAGTGAGCCCGCTGCCCTCCTGCAGCTCACACCCCGGGGCCAGCCTCTTCCATCTGCAGGTCAGGGGGAAGCCCGGCCTGCTCCCCAAATCCTCAGCCTGGTCTGTTCTATCTCTAACCACAGCCTGAAACCAGAGCCACTTCCGTCCACTCTGGGTGTGAGGCACAGCCAAGGCTGCATCTTCTGGAGAGGGTCTGCAGAGGGGGTTTCCAGGCCGGGGCCACCTTCACACACTACCTGAGCCCGCCTCACTCTCACAGGGTAGAGATCTCCCTAGGGCTGGGCCGAGGGGATCTCGTTGTGGGCTCCCAGCGCTTCTCCAAGTCCTGGCTGCAAGAGGACAGCAGGGGAAAAGCTGGGCCCTGCCTCACTCCGATCTCCACGTGCACAAGATCCTAGCTTTTCTAATTATTCTGCTAACACTTTCACAAAATTTAAGATTCAGAAGAATAAAAAATGGGAACATAAAGTACCAGAAAAGATAGACATGTGAAATCCTTAAACTTTCTTTAAACATCAGGAAATCCCTGGTGTGATCAAAGGTGAGCACAGCAGTGCTCAAGCCTGGTGGCAGGTGATTGGGCATTTTCAATATTTGAACATTTTCCTGCTTAAGAGCTGTTGTTGCTTTTTGTAAGGTTGAACTCCCAATTTTTGTTTGAAATGCCAGGGTGACTCGATTCCTGCTGTGATTTATCTCCTCAAAGCTCACTTGGGGCTGGTCACGCTGGGGATCAGTTCCCATGTAATGCAGCAACCATAGGGATGTTAACAAAGTACCATCTCCTTGTCCTAAAAGAAAAGACACTGCCCTTTAAGATGCCGCAGAAGCTGCAGCCTTACCCTGAAGGTAGCCGGGTGGGGGTGGGGGGGGCTGCCCCACCCTCCTTCATGATGGAGAAATACATGCCTATGTCACCTCTCCCTCCTGTAACTGCTTCCAGGCTGGCCCCCACCTGTTACCCTCCCCCCTCCCAAAGAGCCCACCCGCTGTGATGAAGTGAGGTTGTTAGGGTACCCCAAACCCAAAATATACAAAAAAAAAAAACCCACCAAATTAATTAACCTTTAGCATTAAAGACCTAAATGCCTGGAAGTGTCCCTTCACTTAATAAAAGAACTTTTATTATGTTTCCTATTATAAAAGAAATACATGTTTATTGTAGAAAATTCAGAAATTGCAGACCAAAAAACAGTTGAAATTACCCACAATCCTACCAATCCCAGGAGAGAGCTATAGTGGATGTAGACTTTGACCCTGAACTACAGACTTTTTCAATCCATTTGCCCACCCTTTGGCTCCACCCTGAATGGCTCCACCATTCAAGCACCAGGAAGAGCTTTTTTTTTTTTTTTTTTTTTTTTTTTTTT
>NW_021703775.1:13928300-14007947 GCF_005190385.1 Monodon monoceros
TTTTTTTGCGGTACGCGGGCCTCTCACGGTTGTGGCCTCTCCTGTTGCGGAGCACAGGCTCCAGACGCGCAGGCTCAGCGGCCGTGGCTCATGGGCCCAGCCACTCCGCGGCATGTGGGATCTTCCCGGACCAGGGCACGAACCCGTGTCCCGTGCATCGGCAGGCGGACTCTCAACCACTGCGCCACCAGGGAAGCCTAGGAAGAGCTTTTTATACAGCCTGCGCTTGGGGTAGGGAAGATTGACACAAACCCTTGGCCTCTGAATTTGAACTTTTAAGTAAATCTTTTTGTAAATCTATAGCAGACTATTGTCTTGAAAGCCATTATTTCAATTACAAGACTAAGGTCCCTGAGAGAAAAGAGTGTTTTAAATTTTGCAAAAAAGCTTGGTTGGGAAGATGAAGAGCGACAGCCTGAAGGACGGGAGGCACTAACAGTTTATCCCAAAAGCAAGTGTGGGAATGAGCTCCTGATAATGGAAGAGGAGGCTTCACTCAAAAGGTCAGGAGTCAACTATCTATGGGAGGAGAGAAGTGGCTACAGCTGAGACTCAGGGTGGAGGGCCCTGAGACATTCCCAGCACCCTGCACCCCAGAGGAAGGCAAGAAGGAAAAGCCCCAAGAGGGGTTAGTGTCCCATAGCAGTAGAGGGGCTCGTTCTTCAGTTGCCAGGGTGCAGCCTGAGAAGGACACATCAGAAAGAGTGAAGAAAACGGCCTCAGGGAGGGGCCTGGGCAGACAGGCCTGGGGGCTGCCTCAGCGGGAGCCCACCCACATGATGCAGGACAGCAAGCACACCTCACAGCCCAGAGGCCATCAGGATGGGCTCTGGACAAGATGGTGGGCCCACAAGAGCCCATGGTTGGCAACAAAGCTGTGACAGTTTCATGGACCTTGAGAGGATGAGAAGTCAGACATGTGTAGCCAACACAAGACGGTGAAGATCAGATAAGATGAGTGACGCTTGGGTAGAGACCTGGCGTGCCCAGGACAGCACAGTCACCAACATCTCTCCTCACAACAGGGTAATGTGTATCAATCCCAGGGGTAAGGGAAGGAGGGTTCAGTGGTTAGTTGCCCAAGATGGGCTGGCTGTGCATTAAACGAGAAGAGACTGAGTTTTTTTCAAATGGAAATATTAAGTATGGGGGGCTTATGAGCCAAAATGAGTTCAGTTATAGACAAATACAGTTATATTTATGTCCCGCAATTAATGACTGAAGTTTTAAATCCACTACACAATCAATATAACATTTATAACATATATAACATTATTCCAAACCTTCCTCTGCACATGTACAAAAATAGATATAACAGATTTACAAAAATGGGAACACACTATACATGCTGTTTTGTAAACTGCTTTGTTCATTTAAAATAATCTTTCCTATAAAATAGATAAACAGGGCTTCCCTAGTGGTGCACTGGTTGAGAATCTGCCTGCTAATGCAGGGGACACGGGTTCGAGCCCTGGTCTGGGAGGATCCCACATGCCACGGAGCAACTGGGCCCGTGAGACACAACTACTGAGCCTGCGCGTCTGGAGCCTGTGCTCCGCAACAAGAGAGGCCGCGATAGTGAGAGGCCCGTGCACCGCGATGAAGAGTGGCCCCCACTTGCCACAGCTAGAGAAAGCCCTCGCACAGAAACGAAGATCCAACACAGCAAAAATAAATAAATTAATTAATTTTTTTTTAAAAGTAAAGAAAAAAAAAGATAAACAACAAGAACCTACTGTATAGCACAGGGAACTATACTCAATATCTTGTAATAACCTATAATGGAAAAGAAACTGAAAAAGAATACTTATATATATATAAATATCTATATATATTTATATATATAAATAACTATATATATTTATATATGTAAATTACTATATATATTTATATATGTATATAACTGAATCACTTTGCTGTACACCTGAAACTAACACAACATTGTAAATCAACTATACATCAATCAATCAAGGAAAGTAAAAAATTTTTTAAATTTTTGTTTAACTTTTCCATGTCAATAAATATAGATACCTATCATCACTGCTAATTGCTGCATGCTTTTTTTCTTGATAAAAACTCTTTACTTTTTTTTTTTTAATATTGACTGATGGATTGATTGATTTTGGCTGCCCTGGGTCCTAGTTGCGGCACGCGGGATCTTTGTTGCAGTATGTGGGATCTTTTAGTTGCAGCATGCAGACTCCTAGCTGCATCATGTGAACTCTTAGGTGCGGCATGCGTGTGGGATCTAGTTCCCCGACCAGGGATCGAACCCAGGCCCCCTGCATTGGGAGCATGGAGTCTTACGCACTGACAACCAGGGAAGTCCCAAAACTCTTTACTTTTTAAAACAACTATTATCAACAATGTTGTGAAGAATAAAAATCCTGGCAGTAACATCTTTGCTTACTAGTCTGATTATTTCCTTAGAATCAATTCTAAGACATGAAATTTTGGGGACAAAAACCATGTACATCTTTACTTCTAACATAGTCTGTATTATCAAACTGGCCCTTTACCAGCCCTACCAATTTCTATCTCAATAGTAAACAAGTGCCTCTTTTTCACTCTCTCCAACCCTGGATATTAGCAATCTTTCAAATCTTTGCTCAACTATAAAATGACCTCCGGTTATTCTAATTTGCATTTCTTTGGTTCCTAAGTAAACTTTTTTTAACATGTTTATTGGCCATTTATATTTCATCTTCCGTGAAATGCCTATTTGGGTTTTTTGCCTGATTTTCTGCTGGGGTGTTCTTTTTATTGTCTTACCAGTAAAAATATATCAGGTATATTTATTTATTTATTGTCCTATATGGTGCAGATTTTCCCCTAGCATAAGTCTCTCAAATTTAGGATATGTTTTCCACATATCTATCTTTTCCTTTGTGACATCCAGCTGAGAAAGCATAAATTTCACTTCTTTCCCATCTGTGATTCAGACAGCCAGAGCCTGAGGTCTCCAAAGAGGAAGCATATGCTGGAATCACAGCTATAAAGACACGTGGGCCAGGCCCCCAGCTCAGACAGCAGTGGTGGAAGCCACCCACATGTCACCCACAAAGGACCTCAAGCTACACACACAGGACATGACAATCAGCCTAAGCAGTGGTCCCCAACCTTTCAGGCAACTGCATCTATCGTCAACACCTCGGGAGGGTGTAAGGAGACAAAATCATCTCTGCAAAAGAAGGATACAGAGAACACAGACTCAGCGCTATGCCATTTGCTTAACGAACATTATTAGTCACTGACTCCTAAGTGTCAAGCATTTCCCTAGGGCTGGGCACAAAAGGAACAGTTGCTGTCTGCCCTTTTGGAACTTAGAATCTAGTTGAGAAGATGGACATTAATCAGAGAGTCACAGAAAAAATGGCATACTTCAGGTGGGATAGTGCCATCAATTAGACCAATGCATGGTACTGACTGAGCAGATACGAGAGTCAGAGAGGCGAAAGAAGAGCAAGTTAAAGAAAAAGAGCAGCCCAAGAAAAGGAAGTGGATGGCACCAAGGCCTGGGGCCTGGTGGCATATGTGAGCAACAGAATAAGAGTCTGGGAATCAGGATCAGGAGAAACATCCCGAGAGATGAGACTAGAGAGGCTAATTTCAGGCTTGATTCTAAGAGCCAATGAAGGGTCTTAAGTGGGAGATCAGGGTGTGGGGGAGAAATGATTTGGTTAGACTTGTGCCTTAAAAGATTACTCTGGCTGGGACTTCCTTGGTGGTCCAGGGGTTAAGACTCTGCCCTCCCGCCTCCCATCAGGAAGCTTGCACAAGCCTCTTAGATAGCCTCATCCACCAGCAAGAACTACAGTTCTGCAGCCTGTGGAAGGAAAACCACATTCACAGAAAGATAGACAAAATGAAAAGGCAGAGGACTTTGTACCAGATGAAGGAACAAGGTAAAACCCCAGAAAAACAACTAAATGAAGTGGAGATAGGCAACCTTCCAGAAAAAAATTCAGAATAATGATAGTGAAGATGATCCAGGACCTTGGAAAAAGAATGCAGGCAAAGATAGAGAAGACGCAAGAAATGTTTAACAAAGACCTAGAAGAATTAAAGAACAAACACCTAGAAGAATTAAAGAACAAACAAACAGAGATGAACAATACAATAACTGAAATGAAAAATACACTAGAAGGAATCAATAGCAGAATAACTGAGGCAGAAGAACGGATAAGTGACCTGGAAGACAGAATGGTGGAAATCACTGCTGCAGAACAGAACAAAGAAAAAAGAATGAAAAGAAATGAAGACAGCCTAAGAGACCTCTGAGACAACATTAAACGCAACAACATTTGCATTATAGGGGTCCCAGAAGGAGAAGAGAGAAAGGACCCGAGAAAATATTTGAACAGATTATAGTTGAAAACTTCCCTAACATGGGAAAGGAAATAGCCATCCAAGTCCGGGAAGCGCAGAGAGTCACAGGGAGGATAAACCAAAGGAGAGACATGCCGAGACGCACAGTAATCAAACTGACAAAAATTAAAGACAAAGAAAAATTATTGAAAGCAGCGAGGGAAAAATGACAAATAACATACAAGGGAACTCCCATAAGGTTAACAGCTGATTTCTCAGCAGAAACTCTACAAGCCAGAGGGGGCGGCATGATATATTTAAAGTGATGAAAGGGAAGAACCTACAACCAAGATTACTCTACCCGGCAAGGATCTCATTCAGATTCAGTGGAGAAATCAAAAGCTTTACAGACAAGCAAAAGCTAAGAGAATTCGGCACCACCAAACCAGCTCTACGACAAATGCTAAAGGAACTTCTCTAAGTGGGAAACACAAGAGACGAAAAGGACCTACAGAAACAAACCCATAACAATTAAGAAAATGGTCACAGGAACATAAATATCGATAATTACCTTAAACGTGAATGGATTAAATGCTCCAACCAAAAGACACAGGCTGGCTGAACAGATACAAAAACAAGACCCATATATATGCTGTCTACAAGAGACCCACTTCAGACCTAGGGACACATACAGACTGAAAGTGAGGGAATGGCAAAAGATATTCCATGCAAATGGAAATCAAAAGAAAGCTGGAGTTGCAATACTCATAGCAGATAAAATAAACTTTAAAGAATGTTACAAGAGACAAGGAAGGATAGTAGATAATGATCAAGGGATCAATCCAAGAAGAAGATATAACAATTATAAATATATATGCACCCAACACAGGAGCACCTCAATACATAAGGCAACTGCTAACAGCTATAAAAGAGGAAAGCGACAGTAACACAATAATAGTGGGGGAACTTAACAGCTCACTTACACCAATGGACAGATCATCCAGACAGAAAATTAATAAGGAAACACAAGCTTTAAATGACACAATAGACCAGATAGATTTAATTGATATTTATAGGACATTCCATCCAAAAAGAGCAGATTACACCTTCTTCTCAAGTGCACATTGAACATTGCCAGGATAGGTCACATCTTGGGTCACAAATCAAGGCTCAGTAAACTTAAGAAAACTGAAATCATATCAAGCATCTTTTCCGACCACAACACTATGAGATTAGAAATCAATTACAGGGAAAAAAATGTAGAAAACACAAACACATGGAGGCTAAACAATACGTTACTAAATAACCAAGAGATCACTGAAGAAATCAAAAAATACCTAGAGACAAATTACAATGAAAACACAACGATCCAAAAACCTATGGGATGCAGCAAAAGCAGGTCTAAGAGGGAAGTTTATAGCAATACAAGCCTACCTCAAGAAACAAGAAAAATCTCAAATAAACGATCTAAACTTACACCTAAATGAACTAGAGAAAGAAGAACAAAAAAACCCAAGGTTGGTAGAAGGAAAGAAATCATAAAGACTAGAGCAGAAATAAATGAAATGGAAACAAAGAAAACATAGCAAAGATCAATAAATACTAAAAGCTGGTTCTTTGAGAAGATAAACAAAATTGATAAACCTTTAGCCAGACTCATCAAGAAAAAGAGGGAGAGGACTCAAATCAATAAAATTAGAAATGAAAAAGGAGAAGTTACAACAGACACAACAGAAATACAAAGCATAAGACACTACTACAAGCAACTCTATGCCAATAAAATGGACAACGTGGAAGAAATGGACAAATTCTTAGAAAGGTATAACCTTCCAAGACTGAAAGAGAAAGAAATAGAAAATATGAACAGACCAATCACAGAGTAATGAAATTGAAACTGTGATTAAAAATCTTCCAACAGGGCTTCCCTGGTGGCGCACTGGTTGAGAGTCCGCCTGCCAGTGCAGGGGACACAGGTTCGAGCCCTGGTCTGGGAAGATCCCACACGCCGTGGAGCAACTAGGCCCGTGAGCCACAACTGCTGAGCCAGCGCATCTGGAGCTTGTGCTCCGCAACAAGAGAGGCTGTGACAGTGAGAGGCCTGCGCACCGCGATGAAGAGTGGCCCCCACTCGCCGCAACTAGAGAAAGCCCACGCACAGAAACGAAGATCCAACACAGCCATAAATAAATAAATAAATAAATAAATAAATAAATAATTTTTTAATCACCTATAATTTAAAAAAAAAAAAAATCTTCCAACAAACGAAAATCCAGGACCAGATGGCTTCACAGGTGAATACTATCAAACATTTAGAGAAGCACTAACTGTCCTTCTCAAACTCTTCCAAAAAATTGCAGAGGATGGAACATTCCCAAACTCATTCTATGAGGCCACCATCACCCTGATACCAAAACCAGACAAATATACTACAAAAAAAGAAAATTACAGACCAATATCACTGATGAATATACATACAAAAATCTTCAACAAAATGCTAGCAAACAGAATCCAACAGCACATTAAAAGGCATACACCATGATCAAGTGGGGTTTACCCCAGGGATGCAAGGATTCTTCCATATACGCAAATCAATCAATGTGATACACCATATTAACAAATAGAAGAATAAAAACCCTATGATCATCTCAATAGATGCAGAAAAAGCTTTGGACAAAATTCAACATCCATTTATGATAAAAACTCTCCAGAAAGTGGGCATACAGGGAAACTACCTCAACATAATAAAGGCCATATATGACAAACCCACAGCAAACATCATTCTCAATGGTGAAAAACTGACAGCATTTCCTCTAAGATCAGGAGCCAAGACAAGGATGTCCACTCTCACCACTATTATTCAACATAGTTTTGGAAGTCCTAGCCACGGCAATCAGAGAAGAAAAAGAAATAAAAGGAACACAAATTGGAAAAGAAGAAGTAAAACTGTCACTGTTTGCAGATGACATGATACTATACATAGAGAATCCTAAAGATGCCACCAGAGAACTACTAGAGCTAATCAATGAATTCGCTAAAGTTGCAGGATACAAAATGAATGCACAGAAATCTCTTGCATTCCTATACACTAACAACGAAAGATCAGAAAGAGAAATTAAGGAAACAATCCCATTCACCATTGCAACAAAAAAGAATAAAATACGTAGGAATAAACCTACCTAGGGAGACAAAAGACCTGTATGCAGAAAACCATAAGACACTGATGAAAGAAATCAAAGATGTCACAAACAGATGGAGAGATGTACCATGTTCTTGGATTGGAAGAATCAATACTGTGAAAATGACTATACTACCCAAAGCAATCTACAGATTCAATGCAATCCCTATCAAATTACCAGTGGCATTTTTTACAGAACTAGAACAAAAAATCTTAAAATTTGTATGGAGACACAAAAGATCTTGAATAGCCAAAGCAATCTTGAGGGGAAAAAACCAGAGCTGGAGGAATCAGACTCCCTGACTTCAGACTATATTACAAAGCTACAGTATTCAAGACAATATGGTACTGGCACAAAAACAGAAATATAGATCAATGGAACAGGATAGAAAGCCCAGAGATAAACCCACGCACCTATGGTCAACTAATCTATGACAAAGGAGGCAAGGATATACAATGGAGAATAGACAGTCTCTTCAATAAGTGGTGCTGGGAAAACTGGACAGCTACATATAAAAGAATGAAATTAGAACACTCCCTAACACCACACACAAAAATAAACTGAAAACGGATTAGAGACCTAAATGTAAGACCAGACACTATAAAACTCTTAGAGGAAAACATAGGAAGAGCCCTCTTTGACATAAATCACAGCAAGATCTTTTTTGATCCACCTCCTAGAGTAATGGAAATAAAAACAAAAATAAACAAATGGGACCTAATGAAACTTAAAGCTTTTGCAAAGCAAAGGAAACTACAAACAAGATGAAAAGACAACCCTCAGAATGGGAGAAAATATTTGCAAATGAATCAACGGACAAAGGATTAATCTCCAAAATATATAAACAGCTCATGCAGCTCAATATTAAAAAAACAAACAACCCAATCAAAAAATGGGCAGAAGTCCTAAATAGACATTTCGCTAAAGAAGACATACAGATGGCCAAGAAGCACATGAAAAGCTGCTCAACATCACTAATTATTAGAGAAATGCAAATCAAAACTACACTGAGGTATCACCTCACACCAGTTAGAATGGGCATCATCAGAAAATCTACAAACAAATGCTGGAAAGTGTGTGGAGAAAAGGGAACCCTCTTGCATTGTTGATGGGAATGTAAATTGATACAGCCACTATGGAGAACAGTATGGAGGTTCCTTAAAAAACTAAAAATATAATTACTATATGACCCAGGAATCCCACTACTGGGCATACACCCAGAGAAAACCATAATTCAAAAAGACACATGCACCCCAATGTTCATTACAACACTATTTACAATAGCCAGGTCATGGAAGCAACCTAAATGCCTATCAACAGACGAATGGATAAGGAAGACGTGGTACATACGTACAATGGAATAGTACTCAACCATAAAACGGAACGAAATTGGGTCATTCGTAGAGACGTAGATGGATCTAGAGACTGTCATACAGAGTGAAGGAAGTCAGAAAGAGAAAAACAAATATCATATATTAATGCATATATGTGGAACGTAGAAGAATGGTACAGATGAACCGGTTTGCAGGGCAGAAACAGAGACACAGATGTAGAGAACAAACGTATGGACACCAAGGGGGGAAAGTGGCGGGGGGAGTGGTGGTGGTGTGATGAATTGGGAGGTTGGGATTGACATGTATACACTGATGTGTATAAAACTGATGACTAATAAGGACCTGCTGTATAAAAAACTAAATAAAATAAAATTCAAAAAAAAGACTGCCCTCCCAATGCAGGGGGCCCACGTTCAATCCCTGGTCAGGGAACTAGAACCTGCATGCCGCAACTAAAAGACCCCACACATCACAACAAAGATCCCGCACGCAGCAACGAAGATCCCACGTGCTGCAACTAAGACCCGGCGCAGCCAAATAAATGAATATTAAAAAAAAAAAAAAAAAGGGCTTCCCTGGTGGCGCAGTGGTTGAGAGTCCACCTGCTGATGCAGGGGACACGGGTTCGTGCCCCAGTCCGGGAAGATCCCACATGCCATGGAGCAGCTGGGCCCGTGAGCCATGGCCGCTGAGCCTGTGCGTCCGGAGCCTATGCTCCGCAACAGGAGAGGCCACAACAGTGAGAGGCCCGCGTACCACAAAAAGAAAAACAAACGAGATTACTCTGGCTAAAGTGTGAATGAATTGGGGGAAGGGAACAAGGGAATGTGGGGATAAACTGTCAGTAGCGTAGACTAGAATGACAGTGGCAGAGGGCCTGTGCAGAAGTCACATGGATCTTGGAGAGTGACTTCAGACAGTCATAAACTTAGATGCTGACTCTGATGGAAGCCGTTGTCCCAGTCGTAGCATCTTTACTGATACAGCACAGCCTCTGGCACTTTGTATGCCTCGTTCTCCATGCCAATTTATAAACGTCTCCAGAAGTCGTTTGCTTTTACCTGGCAGGGCCAACAGTATACCTTCACATTTTTGCATGAAGACGACGTCAATTCTTCCACTCTCTACTGTCACAGTCCACAGCCATCTTGATCATCTTGACATTCCACATAACAGTAGTCCTCTGTATTGATGACATTGGAGGTCATCAATGTCCAATAAGCAGGAAGTACCAAGTATTTTAAATGTCTTAGTAAGACATACACAAACGAGAGGGTGGGATTTAACCCCAATACAATTCAGGGACCAGTCACCTCAGTGAAGTTTCTCGGGGTCAATGGTCGAAAGTATGTCAAAGCATCACCACCAAGTTGCTGTTCCTCATGTCAACACACACACACACACACACACACACACACACACAGAGGCAGTACAATGTTTAGTAGGCTTTTTTGACTTTTGAAGACAACATAGATCACATTTGAGTGTGCTATTTTTTTTTTTTTCCCGGTATGTGGGCCTCTCACTGCCATGGCCTCCCCCGCCGCGGAGCACAGGCTCCGGACGCGCAGGCTCAGTGGCCATGGCTCACGGGCCCAGCCGCTCCGCGGCATGTGGGATCTTCCTGGACCGGGGCACGAACCCGCGTCACCTGCATCGGCAGGCGGACTCCCAACCACCGCGCCACCAGGGAAGCCCCGAGTGTGCTATTTTTAACCTATCTAGAGAGAGTCACTTACAGCTGTGTAACTACTAGTTTCATGGAGACCAGAATAAGAGAAGATTCTGCAGCGAGTTTAGGTTGCACAACGGACTGTTCTACTACTTGGGCCTTATGATCCGGGTGAGCCAACGATATTTCGAAGTGACCAGGGCAAACAGGAATGCTGTATGGAGCCTCCAGCAAGGACCAGTGGGAGAATCACAGTGCAGAACTCCAGGATTTTGGAGCAAGGCTACGCCCTCTTCTGCAAATACCTATTCTCATTTTGAGAAGCAGCTTCTGGCTAGCTATGGGGCCATGGCAGGGACAGAGCGCCTGACATGGGACATCAGGTGATCATGCAGCCTGATCCTCCTCTCATGAACTGGTTGTCGTCTGACACCTTGCCATGCTGGGCAGGTACAGCTGCAGCCTGCCATTAAATGGAATGCCAAGCTCAGGCAGGTCCAAAACGCACAAGTTACCATGAGCAGATTCCTCTGACACAACTCCTGTTGCATTGCCTCCTGGGGTGTTCCTTCAGACCAGCTGACCAAAAAAGACAAAACTCAAGCCCAGTTTATAGATGGGTTTGTATAATATGCTGGCACAACCAGTAAGTGGACAGTTGCACTTCATCCCCACTCAGGGTGACACTGAAAGACAGAAGTAAAGGAAAATCCTCTAGTGGCCATAGCTTCAAGCAGTATATTTGGTTGTTCACCATTTGGAGTGTGAGATGGCCAGAACTACTGATCTAGACTAATTCAGGGGCAGTTGCCAATGATTTGACTGGATGGTTAGGGATTCAGAAGGAACAGGATTGTAACACTGGTGAAAGAGAAGTTTGGGGAAGAGGTATATGGGTGGACAACTTGAATAAGACTATACTATGAAAATAGTTGTGCTCCACAAGAATGCCCACCAAAAGGTATCCACCGCATTAGAGAACCTTAACAGTCAGGGCAAATGACACGCTCTGTGGATGTAGTAAGCAGCCCCTTCCTCCAGCCTCCCCCAGCACTTGCTCAATGAGCTCAGGAGCCGTGGTGACAGGGATGGAGGTTATGCGTGGGCTCAACAACAGACTTCCCCTGACCTGAGTAGTACTTCTGCTGAGTCATCTAATTTGCCAATGCAGGGATTTACATTGAGTCCCCAGTATGGACACGATTACTTGTGGGGATTGGCCAGCCACCTAGTGCCAGGCTGATTACTTTCTTCTATTATGGAAGGAGCGTAGATCCAACCTCAGAGGACTAGAAACGTGTTCTGGATATGGATTTGCCTTCCCTGCCCACAATGTTTCTACCAGCACCACCATCCGTGGACTCTCAGAATGCCTTATCAATCGTCACGACATTCCACACAGCGTTGCATCTGATCAAGGAATTCTTCACAGCAAAGCAAGTGCAGCAGTGGGCTCATGCCCATAGGATTAACTGGACTTACCACGTACACACGCCATCATCTGGAAGTAGGTAGCCTAACGGAAAGGTGGAATGGCGTACTGAAAACACAGTTACAGGGAAGTCCCTGGCAGTCCAGTGGTTAGGACTTGGCGCTTTCACTGCCGAGGGCCTGGGTTCAATCCCTGGTCAGGGACCTAAGATCCTGCAAGCCGTGCAGCACAGCCAATTATAAATAAATAAGCACATATGTCTTAAAACAAACAAACAGTTGCAGTACCATTTGGTGCTCGTTTTACAGGATGTAGTACATGTTTTGAATCAGAGACCACTGTATGGTGCGCTCTTCAAAACACATGGGTCTAGAAAACAGGTGGATGGCAGAGTGACTCCCCTATTACTAACAGATTTCTCGCAGAATTTTTGCTTCCCGTCCCAGCAATTTTAAGCCCTGCTGGTTTGGAGATTTTAGTTCCCAAAGAAGGAATGCTTCCACCAAAGGACCCAACAATGGTTCCGCTAAATTTTAAGATGAGACGCGGCCACCTGGACACTTGGGGCTCCTTATGCTAGTGAACCAGCAGGTGTGGAGGAGGGCAGTATGGTGGAGGAGTGTCATCTATTATACTTGCCGGAGTGACTGACCCTGATTACCAAAGGCCAACTGGGTTGCTTCTACACAACGGAGGCAAGTGTGTCCAACAGCAAAAGTTAATGAAAAACCACAGCAGCCAAAAAAGGGGGGGGCGGGCAGGATGATTAAGGAGCCAGGGTCTTAGAGAATGAAGATTTGGGTCACTGTACCCGGTGAAGGACCCCGAATGGCTGTGGTTTGAGCTGAGGGCAGAGAACACAGGGAGGGGTAGGGAAACGGAAGAAACAAGCACAGGTATCAACCACAGTATGGTGGCCAGTTACAGAAACGAGGACTCTAAGTAGCTCTGCTCATGTTTTCTATTGGCTTGTTACATGTACGTGATAATTTGCCTATGCTAGCCATTTTTTCTTCTTCCCATCTTTAGGTTAACTTGTGGGAAGTTAACCTTGCAACCCAGTCTTTTTAGGTAACATAATATTCAGTGTGTCTATGACTGGATTTGAGGAGTAATACATGTAACTATCAGTGGATACATGGCTCCTGGCACTGCATCGCATTTTGAGAAAGGTTGAAAACTTGTTCTCTCATAGGAAGAGCAGCTGTTTCTGTTAGGCGTAAGGAGTTGTCTTCTTCGTTGTGGTGGCTGCTGGATGGGAGTCTGTGTGTGTGAAAGAGCACATAGGGCATGGGATTTCCCTGGCGGTGCAGCGGTTAAGACTTCACCTTCCAATGCAGGGGGTGAGGGTTCCATCCCTGGTCGGCGGAGCTAAGATCCCACATGCCTCTTGGCCAAAAAACCAAAACATAAAACAAAAGCAATATTGTAACAAATTCAAAAGACTTAAAAAAAAAAAAAGAGCACACAGGGCAGCTGAGTCATCAAAGGGGTGGACTGGGCAGGTTATCAATTTAGTGCCCCTCAGCTCCAAATTCACCCCTTCTGCCTGTTCTCTGAATGGATTGGAGCCCTTTAGATTTTTCCTGCCAGCTGCCACTGAGGCTTGGCAGAAGAGGGTGCTGGAGACACACCACAGGGAGAAAGGGCTTTGCTTCCCGGTTCCTGTGGGCTCCCTTGGAAGGCAACGTGTGCAGCTTTCTCAGCATCAGGCTCTTGCCGTGCCCGAAGATTCTGCAGTGCACAGCCTCCAGCAGCAGCCAGCAGCTTCACCAGGCACCTCCCTCCTCCCCAGGCAGTTTGGTAGCAGAGTGAGAAGCCTTCCTATAAACAGCTTTCCTTAGAGCACTAGAGAGCAGATTTCTGACGGGTTCCAGCGGGACAGATTTTCAGCAAGGTCTAGACTTCAGCCTTGGACACTCTATGTCACCCCAAGGAGCAGTGGCTGTTCCTTCTATCTGCTATTCTTACCTTCTCTTATTACTAGCCATTTCCTCATTACTCCAGCCCCATTATAGCTATTAATTCCTGAAGTTAAACTTTCCCCGATCATATTTTTGTATGGTTTCTCTCTCCTGGTTGGACCTGGATTAAGCTGGCACTAGCGTAGACTAGACAGTGGCAGAGAACAAAAGGAAGTGGGGAGATTCAAAAGACACAAAGTAAAAGACAGGACTTGGTATTAGATTAGACAAGGGAAGTAGGGGTGAGGGGAAGATGACACCTGGAAAACTACCCAGCCTATATAACTAGATGAATAAGGGAACCCTTCACCTACACAGAAACTTCCAGAAAGGGGTGACGATTGAGGAGAAAACTCACAAGCTCAGTTTTGAACAATGCTGAGCTTGAGTTGACTTTAAGACACCCAAAACATATCAAGTGGGCAGCTGGCTCTAAAGTTCAAGAATTTAGAGGAGTCTGGGATTAAGACTGGAGTCATCTCCCTTAAACTCGTAAGTAAAGCCACAGGCATAGTTGAAATGGCCTAGGGAAAAAGTAAACAGTGAGAATAAAGTGCCTGGCAGAGTCTTGAGGGATCCCAACTCTTAATGGCTGGATAGAGGAAGATGAGCCCACAAAGGAATGCTGAAGCTGTAAGAGAGGCAGAGGAAAATAAGGACAGTACAGTCGGCCCTCCACATCTGCAGGTTTTGTAGCCACAGATTCAACCAACCTCAGATTGAAAATATTCCGGAAAAAAAATTCCAGAAAATTCCAAAAAGCAACACTTGAATTTGCCACATGCCTGGCGACTACTTACATAGCATTTACATTGTATTAGGCATCGTGAGTAATCTAGAGATGATTTAAAGTATACGCGAGGATGTGCGTAGGTTACATGCAAACACTGTGCCATTTTATATAAGGGACTTGAGCCTCCTCAGAATTTGGTGTCCACGGGGGTCCTGGAACCAATCCCCTGAGGATACCGAGGGATGACTCTATTGTGTCCCAGAAGCAAAGGGTGGCAGCCAGAGGTGCATGGCTCCTACCTCCCATTAAGAGAACTTGCTTCAGCTGACTGACGGCCACCAACGGCTGTATCTTCAGATCTCCCACATCTTCAGGTCTGCCACAGTGCCCAGGCCAAGGCCACCCTTCCTCCAGGCAGCTCCTAATCAATGAGCTTGCCGAAAACCACTTCTGCTCGATTCTTCCGTGCTCCAGGCTTCCCACCGGCCTGGCTGAGAGGTTCAGAATTGCACTACAGTCAGATGCTCTTCCTACCTCCTTCCCTCCCTCTTTCCTCACACAGCCCTGCACTGCAGGTTGAAACCACCCACCTCCAGACTTCTAGTTAAGCCCAATAATAATTTATCTCTTTCAGTCAGATATTTTGTTACTTAGAGATAAATGCATCCTAAACTGACACACCACCCACAGGCTGACAGGAAAAGCATGATGTCCACCAGATAACAGACTATAGGGTAGACAGTTTGTGAAGATTTTTTTTTTTTTTAAATCCTCCCCTTAGGCAGCAATCTAAGGGAAGGATATGAAACAAGAGGCTGGTTTAAAAACAGGAAAGTATTTAATCCATCCCAAAACACAAAGAAATGAAGAGAACTACAGGAAAACTATCTACCTATGATGGAAGAAGGGTGTTACTGGTTTCAAGCTCTAATTCCTATAGTCTTGAGGCTTTGATGCATAGAAGAAAACTACCTTGTCCTTCAGCTACTCCCAGCTATTCAGAAATAAATTACATACATCTGTAAAAGAGTCCTGGCCTGCTAGAAGGGAGACAGACAGGAAGGAGAAAGGAGCATCCATCTACAATCAATTGATCAAAGACCAGCTGAGTGACAGCACAGAGCCATCCTAGGCAGAAGGACCAGGGATGCTCTGGTGTGAACGAGGACACATAAAACCTGGGCTGGCTCAGGGGCTGGGCCATCAGCCTGTGCTCAGTATTCGTATTTCCATCTTCAGCCAAAGCCCCCGGGAGCAAAGCTCTAGATGCCTCCTTCAAGCCCCCTGCTGGTTGGTTTCATCGTTATCTCGCCTCTTCCAAATCTGTAAGAAATGAATACGATATTTAGGAGCTGGCATTCAATCCACAAGTATTTATCAAGTACCTAAATCTGCGCTAGGCAATGGACAAACTATCACCCCACTTGTGTATTTGTTAAGTCCCCTGAAACTAACTCATAATCTTTCAGAAAATTCCTTCATTCAACTATCACTTTTCTACCCATCCTTCTCTTCCCATTCCAAACTCCTTTTCTAAAAAGTGACTCATAGTCAGATCTGCCACTTTAGACAAAGTCACCAAGGAAAGAGTTATCTCTGGAACGAGCAGCGTCTCCCTCCTTTTTTACAAAGCTATAGCATCTTCTTAGCCTCAGTCTTCCTTCTCTGCAGGTACTAGGACAGTTAGAAAAAGAAGACAGAGATACTCTACTCCATGACCTCCCGACCCAGAGGAGAGGACAGTTACACTAGTCCAGCTGGTGCTCCACGAAGACAAGAGACGGTGCGGTGGGGTCAGGAAGGGTGCTGACTTTGCCCGGGGGACTGGGGAAGCTTCAGAGACAACTCCTACCTGGCAGCCCAGATGGTTCTGGGCTCTTCCTCCTTGAAACCAGACCACACACTCGCAAAACTAACCTGGCTCACCGTAAGCAGAACCTCCTTGCTCACTCATCACTCTTCCCTGCTTCTCCACCCTTCTCTTCCCTGAAGGTCACTCCTGGGCTTCAAGGGCCATATAATCTGGTCCCACCACACTCCCCAGTGCATGTCAAAAGGCACCCAACCTAACTCAATCCCATTCCATGCCTTCACCTACATCACTGCTCTCACTGGACCCACGCTCCATCTCCTTGGTGCTCGTTGGGAGTCTGCGGCCAACCCACCTGAATGTAAGCCTCCGACAGAGTGATCATCTGGGGAAGGATGTCAGTCACCTGGAGGTCTTGTAATTCATACCATTTGCCTGTCCCCTGCAGAGAGTACGAAGGGCTGGGTTAGTCTGCTCTCTGGAACTGAAAGGGTATAAGAGGGAAGGGATCACAGCTGAAAGCTAGAAAAATGAGAATAGTCACTAGACCATCACGCAGCAAGAGCTGTACGTAAAAGGGTGCACGGCCTCTGCCGGGCATCATTCAATTTAAAGACTTTTTAGGGTGTTCATTTTGGCAAACTCAATTCCTGCTGAGGACTCCTTGAAGTACAATGGAGTCTCAAACACTGTACGTCTTTTAAGGACAATAAAGAGAAAGAAGAGGAAGCCCTCTACTCCTCACCTAAGATGTCTCCCTGCTGCTCAGAAGTGACGGAATAGACACACTGACTTAGGAGGTGCAGTGTTAACCAAAAGTGGACATTCCCACCCCCATCCCAGAGGACACAGCAAGTTAGTCAAGAAAAAGTGTCCTTGGTGGACACTGTCCACCATACTAACCTGTTTCCTTTGGCCTAAAAAAACAGTGCTGCAAATACACCAAAATCTACCTTACTTCATGCTTCCATAAACAAGGGGGAAAAGAGGCTTCTGGATTATGGCAGAGGCACCTCTGGAAGCTCACCAGCCCCACCCATCCCAACTTCTAAGAAACGCCAAAGACAGATACACTCCAGGTATTCTGGGTATTCCAGTAGTTCAGAACAGGAGACACAACAAAAGCTCAGGATCACATAATCAAGTCCCTATTCCCGGTAAAACCAAATATCTAGGTTCAAATCCCAATTCTACTGACTTCAGATAAATTATTCAAACTCTGAGCCTAGGTTCCTCACTTGTAAAAAGACGGTATTTACACCTATCTTGAAAGTGTGTTTTAAGGATATAAACGAGATGAACATCCATGAGCACGTGGCATACTGTCTAGCACACAGCAAAGCGCTTGATGGACACAGCTAGTTATTATTAAACCCACGGCCCCAGAAGACTAATCAAATTAGAACAATCTGTGCTAGTAACCTGTGTGATACCAAATATATCTTAAGCACGTTTCAGCCATTTTCAGCAAATTCACAAAATTTTTTTAGCTGAAAGGGAACCTACACACCAGTGCTTTGTAAACTTTAATTTCATACCAATCAGAGGGTCTTGTTAACATGTAGACTGTGATTCAGGAGGTGTAGGGAGGGGTCTGAGATTCTGCGATTTGTAAAGAGTTCTTATATGATGTCAGTGCTGCTGGTCCAAAGATTCCACTTAAGGTGGTAAGGCTCTAGTCTAGGACAGTGCTTGTCAACTTGGCTGCACACTGGACATCTCCTGGGAACTTTAAAACATCATGATACCTGGTTCCCACCTCCAGATAATCTAACGCAGTCTTAACTCTGACACTTTGGGCCAGAAAATTCTTTGCTGCGCAGGCAGCCTGTGCACTGTAGGATTATTTAGCAGCACCCCTGGCCTCTGCCCAGTTGAAAACCAACAGGCACAAATTATGTTGTTCTCGCGTAACTGGCCTGGGGTGGCCCAGGTGTCAGGAGTCTAAAATCTGCCCACAGGGGAGTCCCATGTGCAGCCAAAATTGAGAATCGTTGCCTTAAACTGACCGCTGTCCGCTCTATTACTTGCAGAATCCCAAAGTCAAGGATAAGAAAGAGCAAACTGAAAGGCGCGCCCTCTGAAATGCCAAAGGAACACCACCTGCTCCTGCCACTGCCACCATGAGAAGTCAGCCCCACTCACATGATGAAGCACATGAATCCGGTAGGAGCCCTCAGAGGGCTTGCCGTCGTGTACAATGTTGGCGATGAGGTCGTAGGTGGTATTCTTGTGCACCGCCTGTACTTCTTCAGACAAGTACTCTCTCAGATCCACATTTCTGATGATGACGAAAATAAAGTGAAGATCAGACAAAGCCTCTACTACGTTAGCCCTGTAGAGGTTAACTGTCTTACCCAAATGGACCATGAAGCTCTGGAGCCCTATTTCAGGACCCTGTATCTAGGTGGGCTTGAAGAGCCATGGGAGCCCAGGTTTGTGGAAATTCATATAATCTGCCATAAAAATGAGTCAAACCAGAAAGACTGGCTCTATGGGAAAAGCACACTTTAAAAGCATGCTTAGGACAGGGAGATCAGCTCAGTACTTTGTGACCACCTAGAAGGGTGGGATAGGGAGGGTGGCAGGGAGATGCAAAAGGGAGGAGATATGTGGATATATGTATGCGTATAGCTGGTTCACTTTGTTGTAAGGCAGAAACTAACACACCATTGTAAAGCAAGTATACTCTGATAAAGATGTTAAAAAAATAAATAAATGAAAAGTAAAAAATAAAAGCATGTTTAGGGACTTCTCTGGTGGTCCAATGGGTAAGACTCCACGCTCCCCATGCAGGGGGCCCAGGTTCGATCCCTGGTTGGGGAGCTAGATCCTGCATGCATGCTGCAACTAAGAGTCCGCGTGCCGCAACAAAGATCCCATGTGCCGCAATTAAGACCCGGTGCAGCCAAAATAAATAAATAAACCAATCAATAAATAATAAATTTTTTTTAAAATCTAAAAAAAAAGCCTAGCAGTCAAAAGTGCAGGGCCTGGAGTCATTCAGATCTGATCTGGAATCGGGGCTCTGCCACCTCAGAGCTGTGTTTGAGTTTAAGCAGGTGACATAACCTAGGGCTCCTCTGTGAGAATGAGTGCCACCTTCTCCTCTGAGATGAGAACACGTGTAACCGCCCCACCCTCTGCCCTATCTGGGAATCAGCTGCAGCTGCAGTGTCAAGGGGACACCTGGTCTCTGGCCTTAGGCTGTGAAAGTCTGATCATGTGGGTTGTCACTGTATATAATCACTGTAACAATTTCAATATGGCAAACCTGGCAGATCAATCCGATTTATTTTTTTCTTTGATCTTCTGGAACCTTATTTGTTTTTCTTTTAGTTAAATAAGCAAAAGGTTACAAGTAACAAAAATCCACCCTAGGTAGCTTAAGCACAAAAGGGGTATTTATTCAAGGGTTTCAGACTAGGAAATGCAGCTGAAACCAAGCACTGGAGAGGCAGCAAGATCCGAGAGGCACCTGCCCTCTTTTCTGCTTTGACATCAGCTTTACTCTTTTCCCACCCAGCTTTCTTTCCTTTATGGAACCCACACTGGCTACCCCACAGCTTCCAAATTTCTCAGTTCTGGTTGCCAAAAGAGACTACTGACTAGGTTCCTTCAACTGGGACTTAGAAATATAAAATTTATTTTTAATACCTGAACATTCATTTTTTTAAATATAGAGAAGCATTCTTGATGTACTTAGAATAAAACCTGCTTTTGTGTTTTATTTGTTGAATTCTGTCAGTTGAAGTATATACATGTACACCAGTTATTACGAAGTCAAGAGCTATAATAAATGCTCACTGTGAAGACTCCGATGACAATTACTAAGATCTCTCGAATAGCTAAATAGGGAAGTAGATTGACCGTTAACATGAATATTAAGAGAATGCTAACTACACTATTTTCAGGAAAAATATAACCTTCTGTAGCCTACAAATATTTATAAAAATTTAAATACAATGTAGAATAAGAGAGATTATATCCTATTTCTAATCGCTGTAGAACTGGCTGATGTGCTACCACTCAAAACACAAAACACAGTAATGTCATCTCTGGAAGGATTTACAATAAATGCTAATAGCAGTCACATCCAGTGGTCACTTCCAGATATGTATCTCCTTTTGAACTTTAGACTATGAATATATTATCTCTCCAAAAATACGAAAAGTTTTCAATGCAAACCATGTATTAATAAACATCTTTGTTCTAACTATATTATGTAACTTTCTATCTGTTCATGATAGCTATTTATTTCTACAGACTGACAGTGTCCCATATAGATCAAAGAGTCGTTGTTGCTTTTTGTTGGGTGTTTTGTTTTGTTTTGGCCACTCAGCTTGCGGGATGCTGGCTCCCCCACCAGGGGTCAAACCCGGGCCCCGGCAGTGAGAGCGCTGAGTCCTAACCACTGGACTACCACGGAATTCCCTAAACAGTCACTGGTAAAATAAAATTTAGATATGAGTCTGAGGAAACCCATGTGAGCTCTAGAAATGCCTCCCAGCTGCCAAAAACTGACTTCTTGTATGGTTTTCTCAGCTTTAACAACAGCTGTTCAGACTTCTCTGAATGAGTCCTAGAGAAATCTTCAGAAGTATTTATACTCAAGTTTCCATGACTGAAACGAAACTGTTTAAGTGACAAAAGGGAATAAATACATGTTAAATCACTTTGTTTTAGAAAACAGTCAACGGATCAGTCCAATCAGAACAGTCCAATTTTGAGACCACCTAAGTAGCTGGAAGTGAAACTTGAAACCTGTGCTCCAGAAACCCTACCTCCAAATGAGCAGAGGGTCCCTAATCCCTGCAAGTCTGAATCAATCTCTGGTAAAAAGAAGATGCGTTATGAATAAAACACAGGAGAAGAATTAGGTCTGATAAGGGTCCTCTTCAAGAAGCGGGGACCTTGGCTAACCTGGAACCATGTTAGTCTAAAAGTAATGACAGTGCACAAAGTAATCAAAGTACAGGTTTCCAGAATCAATCACACAGTTTGATGTTCTCTAAAAGGCTGACTGGTTGAGAAGTAACCTTTTTCTCAACTTCTCCAAAGCTTTCTGAAAGACAAACTACTGAAGTCAGTTACCAAAAATCCAAATGCAACTGGTGGCAAAATAAACATACTACAGGTCCAATATAAAAGAACTCCCAGAGTAAGGAAATTTCTGTGGTGACTGAGCAGGAACTACCACCAACACATAGTCCTTCCTCTGGAGCTGCCCTGGAGTCAAGGGTGCTCCTTCCTTCCAGGAACAAACTGGTGACTGTGGCAATTCACAGAAGCCCAGTTCTGAACTAAAACCCTGATACACAGACTTTGAAGGAAAGCCCCTCTGTGGTCCTACACAAGTTGGCAGAGAGCTGACCTTCATGTCCCCCGATTTCATCCTACTTGTCACACAAACACAATACTAGAGAAGAACAGGATGAAAAGTGTGTGAAAAGAGAAAAAGAAGTTCTCCTGTAATCCTAACTACAAAGGTTTTCTCTCCTCAACCCCCACTGTTCTCAGAGTCCTGGTGATGACGGAACCAGAAACAATAAAATGTTACACCTGGGGCTTCCCTGGTGGCGCAGTGGTTGAGAGTCCGCCTGCAGATGCAGGGGACAAGGGTTCGTGCCCTGGTCCGGGAAGATCCCACATGCCGCGGAGCGGCTGGGCCTGTGAGCCATGGCCGCTGAGCCTACGCGTGAGCCATGGCCGCTGAGCCTGCGTGTCCGGAGCCTGTGCTCCGCGACGGGAGAGGCCACAACAGTGAGAGGCCCGCGTACCACATACACACACACACAAAAAAAATGTTACACCTGGAAGGACCCGTAGGGCTCATCTAGTCCAAGCTTCTCATTTAATCCAGGAGAGAATATGCAAATGACCTGCCCAAGGCCACATGGCTAGGACAGCACAGAACTCTGACTTCTTTAATATTAGTTGCTACCCTCTTAAACACTACACAGAATTAAGAACCGGTACTGGGACTTCGCTGGTGGAGCAATGGTTAAGAATCCGCCTGCCAATACAGGGGACACGGGTTCGATCCCTGGTCCGGGAAGATTCCACATGCCGCGGAGCAACTAAGCCCAAGTGTCACAACTACTGAAGCCTGCGCGCCTAGAGCTCATGCTCCACAACAAGAGAAGCCACCACAATGAGAAGCCCGCGACCACAACGAAGAGTAGCCCCCGCTCGCTGCAACTGGAGAAAGCCTGCACGCAGCAACGAAGACCCAACGCAGCCAAAAATAAATAAATAAAACAAATAAATTTATTAAAAAAAAAAAAACCGGTACTATTTTCAAAGGAGAACACTGGCAGTCCTGGAGCAGTCTGGGCATCTGGAAAATGGAGGCAATGGAGGTAGAAAGACAAGAGAAGAAGATGAACATTTGCCCCTTACAGCTCCAACTACTTTCTAAGGTTTAAAAACACCACACTCCTGAGCTATTACAGCATGGTAATCCTATCATCCATCCATCCAAATCGTTCTCAGTAAGAAACCACCTTAGGGCTCCGCTCTTACCTTATCTAAAAGCCTACACACAGACCCACATTTCTTCCTGCCAGCCCTGCCACCAGGCTTCTCCATGTTCTCAGAGAGATCATCTTCAGAGTGGGAAAAACCGTGTCTCTTGAGAACTGGAAACCAACTGTCTACCTCCAAAAGGGTCTTGCAGGAGCCTTCTGTGACTCCTCCAAATGTCCCATTAAAACACTCATAAATGTTTGCAAAAAGACAACTGCATGGTCAATTAAAAATAAGACTATATATACATCAAAATGTATAACGTCCTCATCAATAGGGAGAAACTGAACACATTTCAGACTTTATCCTCTAGGGAAGAAATAAGGTAGTAGGGCCCCAAGAAAGCAAGACAAATCTAGAGTCATCCCCACTGTCCATCCTTAACTATAGCATACAAGATGCAATGACCAGAAAACAGATGGACAGACTAACTGCTCAGGATTATCTTCAAAGCCAGGAGAATCCTACCTGTCCTACCCTACTTTTACCAACTGTTTTTCCCTTTACTGAAAGACTACAATTCCCAGCAAGCAACAGGAGAGAAGAAAAAAGAGGAACTGCCTGCAGGGAAATATCCATCTTTGAGGGCCCTAAAATATCTCTATCCTTCCAATAAAAACCCTTAACTTATGTAGTGTAGGTAGGTGCCTTGCAATCTCCAACTAAGACAGTCCAAAACTAAGAGTGGCACAAAGATATAAAAAGAAATTCAAGCTCATGCCCCCTATGAGGAAGTGAAGGAGGGGAACACCCACGTAATAGGGAAGTTGACAATAGTCGGATTCTTCTCCACAAAGAAATTGTTCTTAGTGAATCTCTTAATACAAAAGATTAAATATGGAGGCAGTTTGGTGAGCTGGAAGCGCTTCAGAAAGTTCTCCTTGTAAGTCTTATATTCCTAGAGAGAAAAAAGAAAATTATCAAATTAGAGCAGGGACATGAGTTTTGTTTTGGCTTTTTAAATATAATTTTGCCTTACATGTAGAATTCAGAAGACATCTGACCCCAGAAACCACCTACAAGGCTGAGGAATAGCTGTTTAGCTACGGCTAAAATACCTCAACTGTGGGCTGCATTTCAGCCAGCACACAATCATACTGTTGAACTCCCAACACAGTATGGATATTCCTTTCTATAAGGAAAACAAAAATGTCAAGTGAAAAAGAGGATTTGTTAAAAGCTCAGAATTTAAAAACCATGAGAGTCTCACTTAATTCATAATAAAGAAGAGCTTCCTGACCACTAGACGCATGCACTGTGGAACAGGCACTTAGGAGGCAGCAAGGAGCTGAGGGTTTTCCAGCAGAGCTGTCAACTGACATCCCACGTTCCTTCCTCCTCAAAGGCCCCGAAACTGGTGGGTCAAGTGCAACCTGTTGGGCAACACTCACTGAGGCCTCACTCAGCACGTCTGAGGGGATGGAGTGGTGGGGGCCCAGGACATTCTCCTCAGCCCAAGAGGCTTAAAAGCTAGTGAACATATATTTACTTTTCCTTAACACAAACACAATGTAGTATAGTAAAAACTAAGAGATAGGAATGAAAGACTAATCATAATCAGAGAGGAAATACCAATGAGACTATCACTCTCTGGAGAGTCACATCACAAGAAAAGAGAACTACAGATCAATATTTCTATGAACATGGACGCCAAAATCCTCAACAAAATACTAGCAAACCAATTCCAACATAAACAACAACGAAGACTTATACACCAATTACACATGACCAAGTATGACTTATCCAGGAATACAAAGGTAGCTTAACATCCAAAAATCAATTAATGTAATGTACCATTTCATATTAATAAAATAATAAGGCAATAAATAGGAATAACCAAAAACCATACAATCATCTCATTAGACACAAAAAAGCATTTGACAAAATCCAACACCTTATCATGAGAAAAACACTCAATAAACTACAGATAGGAAGAACTTCCTCAACCTGATAGAGGGTATCTATGAAAAATCCACAGCTAACATCATACTTACTGGTGAAAGCCTGGATGCGCTCCCTTAAGATCAGGTACGACATAAGGATATCTGCATTTACCACTTCTATTCAACACTGTACTAGAGGTTCCAGCCACAGCAATTAGGCAATAAAACGTAAACAAGTAAATAAGACGCATCCAGATTGGAAAGGAAGAAATAAAACTATCTCTGTTTGCAGATGACATGATCTTGTATGTGGGAAATCCTAAGAAATCCACTTTAAAAGTCTGGCAAGGTTGCAGGCTACAAAATCAATATACAAAAATCAACTGTATTTCTAAACACATGCAATTAACAATCTAAAACTAAACTTAAGAAAACAACTCCATTTATAATGGCATCAAAAAGAATAAAATATTTAGGAATAAACTCAAAAGAAGTTTAAAACATACTCTGAAAACTATAAAACATTGTTGAAAGAAATTAAAGAAGATAAATAAATAGAAAAACATCCCATGTTTACGAAGCAGAAGACTTCTATTATTAAGATGGCAATAACTGTCAAACTAATCTACAGATTCAACACAATCCCTGTCAGAATGCCAGCTAGCTTCTTTGTAGAAATCCACAAGCTGATCCTCAAATCTGAATGTGCAAGGAATTGCAAGGAACCCAAAACAGCCAGAACTATATTGAAAAAGAACAAAGTCGGAGGATTCACAGCTTCTGATTTCAAAACTAACTACAAAGCAGTAATAACCAAGACTGTGGTCCTGACATATACGTCAACGGAATAAAATTGAGAGTCCGGAAATAAACCCATGTGTCTTATGGTCAAATGATTTTTCAACAAGGGTGCCAAGACCATTCAATGCGAAAAGAATAGTCTTTTCAACAAATAGTACTATGACAACTAGACAGTCAGTCATATGCAAAAGAATAAAGTTGGACCTTGTACTTTATACCATACACTAAACTTTACTTAAAATGAATTAAAGCCCTGAAATGTTAAGAGCTCAAACTACAAAAGTCTTAGATGAAAACACAAGAGTAAATCTTCACGACCTGGGATTTAACAATGGATTCTTACATATGACAACAAAAGCACACACTATAAAAGAAAAACTAGACAGTATTTCAACAAAATTAAAACTGTTATGCCTCAAATGATACTATCAGGAGGGTGAAAATGCAAGCCACAGAATGGGAGAAAATATTTGCAAATCATACATTTGATAAGGGACTGGTATCTAGATCATATACAGAATTCTTACAACTCAATAATAATAAATAGATAAATAACCTAATTTTTAAAATGCACAAAGGATCTAAATAAACATTTCCCCAAAGATGATATGCAAATGTCCAATGAGCACATGAAAAAATGGTTAACATCATTAGTCATCAGGGAAATACAAATCAAAACCATAATGAGATACCAGTTCACACCTACTAGGATGCCTATAATCTAGAAGATGAACAATAACAAACATTGGTGAAGATGTAGAGAAACTGGAACACCCACACACTGGTGGTAGGAACATAACATAGTGCAGTCACTTTGGAAGACAGTCTGGCAGTTCTTCAAATGGCTAACCATAAGAGTTACCATATGACTCAGCAATTCCACTCCCCAATACCCACCCAAGAGAAATGAAAACATGTCCACACAAAAACTTGTAGACTGGCATTTATAGTAGCATTATTCATAACAGCAGAAAGGTGAAAACAACTCCAGATGTCCATCAGCTGATGAATGAATAAACAAAATGTGGTGTATTCATACAATGGGATGTTATTTGGCTGCAAAAAGGAATGAAGTACCGATAGATGCTACAACATGAATGAACCCTGAAAATGCTATATACTAGGTGAAAGAAGCAAATCACAAAAGACCACATATTATATGAAATGTCCAAAAGAGACAAATCTACAGAGGCAGAAAATAGATTAGTAGTTGTCTAGGGCTAGGGGAGACAAGAGGGTTGGAATGATAACTAAAGGGCGATAAAAAACATCGATGATGAAAATGTTCTAAAGCTGACTCTGGTGGTGGTTGCAAAGATCTGTGAATGTAGGAAAAAACCACTGAACTATAAACTTTAAATCGCTTAATTATATGGTGCTGTGAATTGTATCTCCATAGAACTACTACTTTTTAAAAAACTAAGTTCCCTTGCCACATGACGAGTAACCTGACAGCGCTGGAGAAATAAAAACTTTCCAGCTCTAGCACACATACCACAGCCACACCTTCTTTTAAGTAAATTTCTGATCATCTAAGGGTATAAGCACTATTGGAAAAAAATGTCTTTTTGGTGATATGAAGTAACTCATCTCTGCACAACTGAAATAAAATACTGTGCTAAAAGCAAAGAAAAATTTTTAATCAAGTAAATGCCAAGAGATTTCACTGCCCACATCTGTGTCTATGAATAAGTTGACATCAAGAAGCCCTATTTTTAATTATCTCAGAGTAGTGAAGGATAGACAGATTTAACACCTAAATGATATCATAGCCTAACTTGAAAAGGTTTCTCTGGAATTTATGAGAAAATACTGGGGGGAAGGATTTCACCCTGGACATCAGTACCACATTCACACAGCAAGGTTTTAGCTAAACTCACATTACAAGAGCACTATTAACCAATTTTATTGGTTTCAAAGTTTTGTTTGTATAAGTTTGTTATAATTTAATACGTGCTTAAAAGCTGTAGGTATAAAAAAAAAAAAAAAAAAAGCTGTAGGTATAAAAAGCTTATACCAACATTGATGTTTATACTATTTTAAGTAATATTATAATAACAATAAATTTAAATCAATACTGAGGGTCCACGGGAATCTTAATATTACTTAAATTTGAACAAACAGTAATAATAGGGACCATGTGGCATAGCTGAAAAAGTCAGATGAAAAAATCCCCAGCTCTGTCATTTAAAACCAATATAAACTAAAACCAAATAAAATAAACTGAACTAGATGAGCCCCAAGGTCTTTTGCCTCCCCGAAATGAAATGAGCCTAAGAAACAGGCTAGATATTTTAGGTTACCTATCTCTATGCGTGTGCGTATGCGTGTGCGTGTGTGAGCGAGAGAAGGGGATGGGGGTGGCGTGGAGAAATGGGCATTTACTATCTGAAAACCAATGAACCTTAGTTTAAAAAGAGAGCAGAAAGGGTTTGGAATGAGGCATCAAGTTAAAAAAAAAAGAACCAAAGTTAAAAAGTTTAAAAGAATCAAAAAGGATTAAATTTGTCTAGGATGAAGAAGGGAATTAAACCAAGAAACGGTTAACTCAGCAGATAAAAAGAAACCTTTAACTTGATGCAGAGCAATGGTAGAACAAGAATAAATTTTTTCATTGTATTTGTATTTTAGTTCTGTTTTTTTTCCACTTTAATACTGATGTCATGTTTTTTAAAAGACGGGAGTTTTTCGTACTTTTGTGAGTTCCTACTGTCCTAAATACCCCCTTCCTTTCTCCATACTACCCAGAGGCACTGTAACTCAAGTTAAGAGTTGGGGGTGAAACATCAGGAAGTCTGGGAGGCTCAATAAACACAATATACTTTAAAATAAACGCATTACATACATGTGGCAATTTCCAAGTATAAAAAGAAAAATGTCAAGAGAGAGAATGGGGTATCAGCAGGGCAGGTGTGTGGGCTACCTTCTCAGTGATGCCGTTGAACTTGGCCAAGATGTTGAAGAGCGGCACCTGGGGGATAATGAGCTGCTCCTTCTCGTCCTTGTAGAGGGGGGCAGTAGGAAGGTCCAGCGTCAGGTACATAAACGTGGACTCCACCATCGTCTCTTGGTACTCATCATTATGGAGCAGCTGCTCTTTTTCTTCTGCTGGCTAGCAGTGAGGGAGAAGCAAAAGGAGGGAAGGAGTGTGAGCAGAGTGGAGAACACCACAGATGGAAAGAAATGATGTTTCTGTTACATTTACTTCATTTAATATTGAAGTGAACCAAGAGGGGTGCCCAAGAGACTGGGCAGTTTCACGTGCAGTTGTACCTGTTTAGATTAATGCAAAAACCGGGCTTCCATCTTCAGAGAGATTTTATTTAAATACCAGACTCTTTTAAAAGTTTTTAGATGATCTAGAAAGCTTATCTGAACTTTCTGGAAAAAACACGCCAGCACCACCCAGTGGCCAGAACACTGAAATCAGTCATCCCTCGGTATCTATGGTTGGTTCCAAGGAGCTGCCTTGGATACCAAAATCCACGGATGCTCAAGTCCTATAGTTGGCCCTCCATATCCACAGATTCCGCATCCTCGGATTCAACCAACTGCTAAACGTAAACGTAGTAGTTCTATGTATTAAAAAAAATCCATGTATAAGTGAACCAGTGCAGTTCAAACCTGTGTTGTTCAAAGGTCAACTGTTATATCCAAACACTACCTCCCAAACTTAAGCACACTGGTGCAACAGGAACCTAGAGGAAGTGCCACTTGTCAGGTGTACTGCAGAACCTCTTCCTGGAGCAAAAGGCTGTACCGGGGCTTCCCTGGTGGCGCAGTGGTTGGGAGTCCACCTGCCGATGCGGGGGACACGGGTTCGTGCCCTGGTCTGGGAGGATCCCACGTGCCGTGGAGCGGCTGGGCCTGTGAGCCATGGCTGCTGGGCCTGCACGTCCGGAGCCTGTGCTCCGCGGCGGGAGAGGCCACAGCGGTGAGAGGCCCGCATACCACAAAAAAAAAAAAAGGCTGTACCAGTTATCTAAGCATCTCTCTGTCAACCCTAAATCCCCTCAGGTGATATAAATCGGTCCAAAACTCGGTTCAAGCCACTCACCAAATCAGGATGAGGAAGCTTTTTAGTGAAAATCCTCATGGACCCCTGGAAAACATCAGTCACAATAGCTGTACAAACAGAAATCAAAATGCAAATTCTGTCAGCTTGGAAAGCATTTCCAAAATACAGTCCTAACTCCTAAATTTCTGAAATAAACCAGCATCTTCCAGCAGAAGACCCAAAGCTCTCACTAAGCACAGAAGAACCTTTGTAACATATACCACTAAATTATACCTTTATAAGTATCTGTGTAAATAATTATTTTATGTCTATCTTCTTCCCAAGAGAGATGGGGCACACAGGCTGAAGATACCTGAAGAGGTGGCAGGGCTATGTGACAGAAAAAGAACGAGGCCACAATCCCACATGAAGAAACCAACACCATCAGAACACAGAAAGAAGAAAACTGCATTAGGTCTCCAAAATTATTCACCTGGTTCAGCGGTCTCTAAGCTAAGAGTTATTTTTGGCATTCATGAAAAATGTCTAGCTACTGCTAAGCCAACCTGGATGCTAAGAAACACAGGGACTCAAGTTCTGAGAATGAACAGAGCGGCCAGCCTCATCTCCCCAAGTACATGCTCAGGGCGAGGCACGAGCTTTTAGTTTGTTCCACCAAATTACAAGCCAGGCAACCCGCCCACCAAGCCCTCACTCTGGCACCACTAGCATGTCTACAGCATGCTGCCCAGCCCCCCAGCTTGAAACTGGGTCAGGACTTCTAGAGCACAATTATATACCCATTTCCACTTATTAAAAATGCCATTAGATATAACCATATTCTAATAAAGAAAAATGGAGAGGAAACCATTCAGGAACAAGATTTAGCCCATATATACAGAGACACTACCCTAATACAAAAAGATAAACAGGTAAGAAGAAAAGGATGGGAAGCTGCAAAGCGTTTTTTAAAAGAAGCAACAAAACAAAAAAGGTCTCCCTTTCACAAAATAACATGACTTACTCTTTTTTTTCTTCTTTGTGCCCCCCAGAGCTGAGTGTAGAGCATTCAAAAACCAGGAGAGAAAGTCGACTCCATCCCCTGGAAAAGAAAGAAAGATGGTATGTCGAAGCTGGGAGACAGTACAACATCCCAAACCGCATGCGGGTTGGCATTTCTCAGTGTTTCTCCTTCCTCTCCAGCCACACCATCCCGTCCCCTGGGCATCCTCCTCTACCTGGCCACTACACGCTGGCACTCCTGAAGGACAAACTCTCAGTCTTCTGATCTTTACTCTCTCCCTTGGCTCTCTGGTTCAACCAAGATCTTCGATTATCACCTCTATTCCAAACTTGAGTCTCATCACCCATCAAGAGCCATTACTGGGAGTTCCCCGGTAGTCTAGTGCAGGGGTCCCCAACCCCTGGGCCGAGGACCGCTGTTCGAAACCGGGCCGCACCGCAGGAGGTGAGCGGCAGGCTAGCGAAGGAAGCTTCATCTGCTGCTCCCCGTCGCTCCCATTACCGCCTGAACCCTCCCCCACCACCCTCCCCCACCACCCCAGTCCGAGGAAAAACTGTCTTCCACGAAACCATTCCCTGGTGCCAAAAAGGTTGGGGACTGCTGGTCTAGTGGTTAGGACTTGACGCTTTCACTGCTGTGGCCCAGGTTCAATCCCTGGTCGGGTTAACTGAGATCCCCCAAGCCATGCGGCATGGCCAAATATTTAAAAAAAAAAAAATTAAATTAAATTAAAATAAAAATTTTAAAAGCCATTACTGGGCTTCCCTGGTGGCGCAGTGGTTGAGAGTCCGCCTGCCGATGCAAGGGATACGGGTTCGTGCCCCGGTCCGGGAGGATCCCACGTGCCGCGGAGCGGCTGGGCCCGTGAGCCATGGCCGCTGAGCCTGCGCGTCCGGAGCCTGTGCTCCGCAACGGGAGAGGCCACAACAGGGAAAGGCCCGCGTACCGTACAAAAAAAAAAAAAAAAGGCCATTACTGAACTTCCCTTCTAAGTCACTCCTCAGCCAGAATGTTTTCAAAACAAAGATGTGAAGGCACATCTTTACTTAAAAGCGTTCACTGACTCCCCACTGTTATCAGGATGTAATCCAGCCTCCTTATAGTGGCATACAAACCCAACACCTGGTCCACCTCGGCTCTCATCGTTGGATCCAAGGGTCCAGCCACATGCAGTCTTCTCTCTGCACCAGGCAGCTCCATGCTCCTGTCCGGTGTCCTCCCTACCTGGAATGCCCAACCCCACCCTGTCTCCCCGCTACCTAAAACTTAGGTGTCTCTTCCTTCACTCTGACCCCCAGCCCACCTCCCATGTGCTCGACAGGCGTCCTTACTCTGTGCTCCCTCCCATAGCATGTCGTGCTTCCTCTATCACAGCACTCGACGCCCTGTAATCATCTTTCTACATGACTATCTTCCCCACTAGAACAGGAGCTCCTGCAAGAAAAAACTGTTTCTTATCCTGGTGGCACTAAAACCTACTAGCACCATGAGTGAATGGTGAATCAACTGACCTGGATGCTAGAGAACATCATATCAGATACAGGTACTAAGAGCTACTCGTGTGGCAACAACTAATTGAGTTTGGAGAGATAAAAAGAGTCAAAATAAAATATTCTAGTCTGCAACATGGCAAAATGAGAACCAAAAGTGGCAGGCGCTTAATAAGGGTTGGTGCCTTTCCCAGGCTCCTGGTTTTCCTGAGTCGTAGAGTTTAGTTCACCAAAGCAGACAGACTTTCTATCCAGCTAAAATCGCTTGGGACCCTGGGCAGGGCAGGCTGAGGAAGGAAGAGTGAGGAACCTAACCACAGTATGCACTGGACACTCGCTCCGGCTACTGTAAGGTTCACAGCAAAGTGGAAGTAAACGTGCTCATCAAATTAGTTGTGTTGCCCTGAAGTGAGAAAACATGAATTACTCCTTCCTTACCTTGCTTGGTGATCTGAAAAGTCTTCTTGCTGCAAAGGACGACAGCTTGAAGCATCTCATGGGGAGACACATGTGCCTTGAAATTTCGAGGGTTCCAGAGCTTTCTCATCAGCTCTCCAAAACGCTGGACCAACAGGAACATGATATCCCCAGGAGGACGCTTGATGTTCTTATAATTGTCTTCTTCCAGGAAGTAGTTTCGGAGAGGAGGAACGTTAGACAGAGCCTGGAAATCAAACAAACACTCCAATTAATCCACAGCCTTTCTTCAGGACCCCTGGGAGCCAAGCTTGTCCACCTAAAGTTCTTCTAATAGAACTGTGCCTGTGATGCCTTAAAGAATCAGAAGCAAATGCACTCCCAGAGAATCCCCCCCTAGAGTTCACATTAGAGAAACATCCTTTATAGTGAGTTTCACAGAAAGTTCAGTTCTGCAGACACTCTGCTAACGTGGGTATAACAAAGGGTTTTAAAATAAAGGTATCCGGGCTTCCCTGGTGGCGCAGTGGTTGAGAGTCCGCCTGCCGATGCAGGGGACACAGGTTCGTGCCCCGGCCCGGGAAGATCCCACATGCCGCAGAGCAGCTGGGGCCATGAGCCATGGCCGCTGAGCCTGCGTGTCCGGAGCCTGTGCTCCACAACGGGAGAGGCCACAACAGTAAGAGGCCCGCGTACCACAAAAAAAAAAAAAAAAAAAAAAGGTATTCAAATCCGTATCTGCTGACCAACTTAATTAAAAATTTCCTTTGTTTACTCTAATTAGACCTGTGGCTATGTTTGGATTCACAGGAACTGAAGGCTAGAAACCCAGATACTCTTTCTTCACCATGTATTTGGCTGGGGCAGAGAGAACTATCTGGAGACCACAGTTCCCCCATCTCTCAACTGTACATTAAAACAATATGAAAAACATCTTAGTAAAACCTGGTGTCTTCCCCAAATGTGGTATTGAGAGGGTGGTAATAAAATGATACAGGGACTTCCCTGGTGGTCCAGTGGTTAAGACTCTGCACTGCCACTGTAGGGGGCACAGGTTCGATCCCTGGTTGGGAAACTAAGATCCCACATGTTGTGTGGCACGGCCAAAAACAAAACAAAACAAAACGATACAACTGTATATAAAAATGAGTGTACTCTGTTATGATGGAAAATAGTTAAAAGGTTTAAGAGAACAAAAATTAATTTTATCTCATTAAGCAAAAAGATAAAGAGCAGCCATGTTAGTTCAAGAAGAAACACATGCTTATTAGTATGAGTTATGAAACTGGGAAGGAGACCACGGTTCAGACCCTAAATAAATGCAGTCTCCCCACAGGTCCCTCCTGATGGGTTCATGAATCCTCATCAGTGCTATGCTTACCATGAGCACAACTTTCTTTGACAAGGTAATTCTTTCAGCAAGGATAGAAGGATGCTGTTAAACACAATTAAACCCATGTGTCCCTGGGGAAGACCCAGATATCTCTGGGGAAGACAACTCAGGATACAACTCAGGGTAACGATAGAGATGATCAGGAAAGCCCCTATACAAGCTTAGCTCAGTTGAAGAAACAAGGATTTCCTGCTTAGAGTTACTCTCAAAACAGGAGAAGCATATGAATAGTTTACACTAATTCTTGCTTATCCATGCTGTGGAGAGAGGTTGCTCCCTGGTTTCAGCAACAATACAAGCAGTAGGTGTCCTCGGAGAGAAATTATTCAGCCTCCAGGTGCAGTACTTGGTCCATTCAATCCCATTCTAGTGGAAACATCACAAAGGATTTGTTCATCTCCTTGTTTGTATAAATAGAAGTCCAATGCACTATTCATCGCGCTACAGAGCCAGGTGATCTACTTATTTGTATAAATAAAGAGAACTTCCTATGGGGACTGAAACCCATCACAAAGCCAAAACTAACTGCCCTGCCCATATCCAAATCCTATCTGTCCATCCTGTAACAGTCTTCACAAAGCCACGAGAGGCTGTAAGAGGAACAGTCCACAAAGTCTCTCTCCACCTAAGAATCTGACCTCTCCGGGGACCAGGCATGACACCAATGGCAGACACCAAAATTCACAGATATACTTTTACAATTTTTTACCAAATTCTTCATGCAAAAATATCACGAACAAAGTTTAAAGGCCAAAAAAGAACTAGAACGAAATATATGCAACATATGCAAAAAAAAAGGCCAATATATATATGTATACTTTTTTTTTAAGTTTGAACATCTGATTTTTTTTAACACCTTTATTGGAGTATAATTGCTTTACAATGGTGTGTTAGTTTCTGCTTTGTAACAAAGTGAATCAGTTATACATATACACATGTTCCCATATCTCTTCCCTCTTGCGTCTCCCTCCCTCCCACCCTCCCTATCCCACCTCTCTAGGTGGTCACAAACCACCGAGCTGATCTCCCTGTGCTATGCAGCTGCTTCCCACTAGCTATCTATTTTACATTTGGTAGTGTATATATGTCCATGCCACTCTCTCACTTTGTCACAGCTTACCCTTCCCCCTCCCCATATCCTCAAGTCCATTCTCTAGTAGGTCTGTGTCTTTATTCCCATCTTACCCCTAGGTTCTTCATGACCTTTTTTTTCTTAGATTCCATACATATGTGTTAGCATACGGTGTTTTTCTTTTTCTGACTTACTTCACTCTGTATGACAGACTCTAGGTCTATCCACCTCACTACAAATATCTCAATTTCATTTCTTTTTATGTCTGAGTAATATTCCATTGTATATATGTGCCACATCTTCTTTATCCATTCATCCGGTGATGGACACTTAGGTTGCTTCCATGTCCTGGCTATTATAAATAGAGCTGCAATGAACATTTTGGTACCTGACTGTTTTTGAACTATGGTTTTCTCAGGGTATATGCCCAGTATTGGGATTGCTGGGTCGTATGGTAATTTTATTTTTAGTTTTTTAAGGAACCTCCATACTGTTCTCCATAGTGGCTGTAACAATTTACATTCCCACCAACAGTGCAAGAGTGTTCCCTTTTCTCCACGCCCTCTCCAGCATACTTTTAATCCTCAATAAAATGGACCACTAATAGAAAAATGAGCACATAAGGCCCAACAACTCATGAAAAAATATAATAATCAACTTTAGAAGTGAATTCTTAAAAAGTAAATTAAAATGGAGATACCTATCAAAATGGAAAAAGTTGGGCTTCCCTGCTGGCGCAGTGGTTAAGAAACTGCCTGCCAATGCAGGGGACATGGGTTCAAGCCCTGGTCCGGGAGGATCTCACATGCCGCAGAGCAACTAAGCCCGTGCGCCACAACTACTGAGCCTGTGCTCTAGAGCCCACGAGCCACAACTACTAAGCCCACGTGCCACAACTACTGAAACCCACGCGCCTAGAGCCCATGCTCCGCAACAAGAGAAGCCACCACAATGAGAAGCCCACGCACCACAACGAAGAGTAGCCCCCACTCGCCGCAACTAGAGAAAGTCCGCACACAGCAACCAAGACCCAATACAACCAAAAATCTATAAATGAAATACATTAAAAAAAAAATGGAAAAAGTTGTTTTCAATGCTAACAGTGACAATGCAAGATGAAGAACACCCTTTTGGGAACCCTCCTACACTGTTGGTAGGAATGTAAATTGGTGCAGTCACTATGGAGAACAGTATGGCGGTTCTTTAAAAAGCTAAAAACAGAGCTACTGTATGATCCAGCAATCTCACTCCTAAGCATATATCCGGAGAAAACTGTAATTCGAAAAAACACACGCACCCCAATGTTCATAGAAGCACTATTTACAACAGCCAAGACACGGAAACAAGCTAAATGTCCATCAACAGAGGAATGGATAAAGAAGGTGTGATACACACACACACACACACACACACACACACACACACACAGGAATGTTACTCAGCCACAAAAAGAATGAAATAATGCCTTTTACAGAAACATGGATGGACCTAAAGATTATCATACTAAGTGAAGTAAGCCAGAAAGAGAAAGACAAATACCGTATGATATCACTTACATGTGGAATCTAAAACACGACACAAATGAACTTATCCATGAAACACAAACAGACTCACTGACATAGAAAACTTATGGTTGCCAAAGGGAAAAGGGTGGGGGAGGGGATAAATTAGGAGTTTGGGATTAGCAGATACAAACCTATAAAATAGATATATATAATATACATATAAATTAAAATAGATATAAAATAAATACATATATAAATAGATATATAAAATAGATAAATAAGGTCCTACTGTATAGCACAGGGAACTATATTCAATATCCTGTAATAAACCATGATGGAAAAGAGTATGAAAAAGAATATATATATATATATGTATGCATAACTGAATCACCTTGCTGTATACCAGAAACTAACACAACACTGTAAATCAACTATACTTCAATTAAAAAAAAAAGAAAAAGAAAAACACCCTTTTGTGTTGCTGGTGGGTTTGTAAATTGCTACACACCCCCTACAGCCTAGAATCTAGGCCCAAGGTGCATTAATACAAGAAGATGATAAGGTTAAATAAATTAAATTCAACAAAATGGACTGACATGTAAACATTAAGGATGCTGCACAAGAATATTTATTGATTTCATAATATGCTTTTAGGTTAAAATACATACAAAGATACATACTACATTACTTTATAGATAAAAAAATACAAATATTTTTCAAGTCTAGAAAAGAAATATAACAAAATGTAACAGTGTCACAAGAAGTGCAAGACTATATATATATAGAAGAATACTCACTGCAACACTGGTAACAGAAATAAAAATGTGAGACAAGTGAAATTTTATGTATCAATTGGGAAATAACAAAATAAACCATAATATTGCCACATGACAGGATATAATGCATTTGTGTACCTGCGTTTAGAATAAAGTTCTGGAGGTCTCTATACTGCTAACTACCCCAGGACAGAGTACTAGGGAAAGAAAGGAATGAAGCTTTTGTTTTATACTTTCTATATCTTCCCCCTGCACAAGTACTTGTTTATAGTTTTTTTTAACCAGTTTTTTTTGAGTGAAGTAGGATGATTATTTTCTTATGCTTACCAACGTTTTCTAATCTTTCTACAACATGCGCACATTACTTCTGTAATTTTTTTTAAAAAGCAAAACAATTGCAAACAGGACAACTTTGGCTTTCTGCCTTTCCCATTGCAGGACTTCAGCACAGGGGCAGGACAGAGACATCACAGAGCCAACACAATGAACATCTGCGCCATGAAAAGAAAAAGCATCATCTAGCTCACGTGTCTCTTACTTGGTACTGCAGGCCCCGCGCAGCTCCATCCCCCATTCCCTGGAAGCTCCAGAGGCTGGAACAGGCCCACCATTTGGCGGCAGCCCCTCAAGCAGACAGGAATGTTCTGCTTGGGGCAGAACAAACACCCAACAAGAGTCCTTGGCAAGACTCGGGGTCTGAGGACCACCTGACTGCACTCCACCAGAAGGCAGCTGTTTCTTAGCCAAGCTTCACAGTGTTCCCGGGTTACCCCCTCCCTCATGGTTTCCACCTCCAACCTACCTGAAGGACGGCATTGGCGTAGTCGTTGGCCTTTATGTTATTCAGGCCCACGATACCAGGCAGGTAAGTGGTGCCGTCATATGCCCGGGACAACTTGGCTTGCTTGTCCAAGTTAGCGATCTGCTGCTTTGTGAAAGTGGGCTTCAACACATACTGAAAAGCAAAAGAAAATCCTAGGCTGTTTTAGGGCAGTCTACAGAGTTCACAAGATATATCCGCAACAGCAATTTCTGCCAAAAGAAAAGATACTTTGGTGGTGAACGTCTCACCACCCACCCAAAGGGCTCCCAACAGTAGGTCTAAGGACTGAAGTAACACGCAATGGGCCCCGCTCCACGTTGCTCATCTAGAAGGTGATCTCTGTGCTTAACCCAAAGTCACTGAATCTCAGGCCTGTCCTCAGACCGCAGGTTCAGCCAAACCCGTGACAAACAACAGGGAGAAGCTGCAGGACACTCAAGTCTGCAGGAGGCAGGAGTCTGAGTCCCAGGTGGGACCTCACACAGAGCCAGCACACAGGCCCGGTGCAGGAACAGGAGTGTCACCTCCTATCTGTGCAGGATTGAGATCTCAGGACTCCCTGTGGCTGGAGGGGCAGGATCAGAACCTTCCCTGTCCTAGACCTATGAGGGTCATCATGTCACACACTGGTCAGAAGTTGCCACTAACTCACTTTGAAAGCTTGAATTCCTTTCAGTTTCTCTATCTATAGATACTGTCCTTAACCACTTTAACTTCAACTTTAATAGACTGTTACAAAACGTATGGAAGTGGAGTAAGTAGTGTTTCAAACACTGAAAACCAAGCCTTCCTTAATAAATAGAGCATTCAACTCTATTGAACATGCAGCCACTGCTGAAAAGGAAAGCAATAATCAACAGTTCCAACAGTAATCAAAGCCCAAGAGGACCTTCCATACTCCCCACTCAAGTGCAGTGACTCTTGGCACAGGGCACAGACCAGAGCCCAAGGATGAACATGTTGGCCATTCTGGCAGTATCATGTCAAAAGTAGCCGGAAGCTGGTATACCTCTTGGCATCCACTGTCCTACAGCAGGCCCAATTCACATCCCTACTCCAAAATATGGAAGGATAATTTATTTCACAAAAATGCTTTCACCCTAATTGAAAAGTAGCAATATTCCTTCAGTCCTAACCCTCAACATTAAAAGCAGAAATCAGAGCTAGGCTGTAGACCATGGGCCAAAATTATGGATTGTGATCTCCTTACTCTGTTTCTCTGGTTCCTGCCAAGGCGAAAGGAGCCTCTCAAAGCCCAAGGGACTGAGACTCTTCCCTGACCTTGGGTGGGGCAGATCCTCAGGAGCCCTGGGGTGGCTCCCCGGATAACTAGTTCCAAACCAACCCTCTTGGACACGCACCGTGATATCCTCCAGCGAGGAATCGATGATCTCATAGTTGTCTGGGAGGCAGTAAAACTTGAGGGTGTGGAGGTTGAGGAAGACATGGTGACTAAACTGGACACTGTGAATGTAGGCATGAGACTTCAAACCCCGGCCTGTAGGGAAGAGTGAAAGGCTATGAGAGAAGGGCAGACTCCATAAGCACACAGATGAGGGGTAATTTTCCTTTCATCATTTTGTACCAGAACATGTTAGTATCAGCAAAAACAAAGTACTACACCATCCACGAAAGGAATCTCCCACATGAACTCTTCTCATCACAAAAATTAGCAAGAAAGAATAGCACATTATCTTTATTCCCTAGATGGCACAAGACATGAGGGAACTAATTTCATATACATGAACATAGAAAATATGTGTGGGTGTATTTGTGCGTGTGTGTGCATATATGTATGTGTTTATGTATATGAGCTAGTTTCATGTATTAGAAACTAGGAATATCCATGTATATATCATATACATGTACGTACATGCATACACTGATTTGCACATACACACGTACATATCTGTGACAGTCCATCATCACTTAGTCCTGAGTTTTCAACTGTCCACATTCACGACAATCCTGTACCCACATACTTTTGTTCACGTTGCCACTCCTTTCTAGAGCATCTCACCCTTAACCTATTCAAACTATGTCCTGCATACAGAGTACAAGTTCCACCTCCTCCATGAACTCTACACAAACACTCCAGCTAACAATGATCTTCACATATTTCAACTTTGCATATTTCAACTCCTATCATCCTTTGCATATTTTTGCATATTTCAACTCCTATCATCCTTATTTATACTCAGTGCCACACAGTCCAGCAGTAATCTTTATGGTCTTAAGAGAGTCTGCTGATTGTTTTACGTGTTAACCTTGACAGTTTATAAGATCCTTATTAGAGCGAAGAATGCAGTTTATAATTCTTTTGAATCCTCCACTATACTGTGTACAAAGCATTTGCTTGCTCTGAATGAACTGAAATAATAAATTTCCAGAAAAGAACAGAATGAAAAAGTCAGAGTAAAAGGATTCTCAGAAAAAGACATAAGTATAGAAAACATCAGAGATTCAAAAACCCAGAGTCTCTGATACTTCCTACATAGTCTCTTATATGGCTAGTTCTTTCTTCCTTTCACATGTATTCAGGTTCTGACCAATCAGAGAACCTCCTGTGGATTTTCTAAGAGTATTCCACCTTCCTGGGAACAAAGATAGGGCTTATTAGACATGATTCCTAACAGCAGCTTACTTACTTTAAAAAGAAAAAATCCCTGAATAGAACTGTGGCTAGTGCTGAAAATGTGATGCAAAACATTTATTTACCCTGAAAGTACTTGCCACACACCAGACAGGCATACGCATTGATATGCGAGAGGGAGATGGAACACAGTTTCTCAAAGTCAAAGTCCAGCACACTCCTAAGAGAACCAAAACAAAACAGAAACAATTAATAGGGATGGTTGCCTAGGTGAGTACCTGAGCGAAGCAGTGTCCCTGGCTCCCTGTTCTGCAGTCACACAGCCGCCTTCAGAGAACAGTTCAACAATCACACACAAACCGTGGGGAACATTAACTCTTCCTTACCTAGGCATTTAATATAGCACCGCCACCCACCAAGCCCCAAAGCAGTGCAAAGGTATCTCCACCAACGACCCTCTTTCTTTTGAGTATTCACAACCAGTTGAGAATCTTCCATTACTTTCTCTGGAGGAAAAGCCACAAGTAGGACTAAAGTAACAGGGCCCCAACAGCATTCCAAATTAAAAGACATTAAAGGAAGGACATAAAAAGAGTGAATAAACCCTTTCATAAAAGAAAATTCTATTTTTGTCCATAAAAATAAATGGAAAGCCTGAAGAACTTTAGGGGAATACCTACAAACAGATCTATCTATTCAAGTGCAAAGTAATGGTATATGAGTACTGGGCGGGTTAAGTGATAAAAGAAAATTTACCTCCACTGAATGCACAGGTGGCAAGGGGATTCATTCTCAAGCATTAACTCTAATTAATTGGTAATGGTCCCAGGAAAACTGCACTGTCAGTTAAAGGGGCCACTAGCCACACACGGCTACTGGTGTTTAAAAGTAAAATAATTAAAATTAAATAAAATTTAAAATTCAGTTCCTCAAGCCACATTTCAAGTGCTCAATATCCACAAGTAGCCTGTGCCTACCACAATGGACAGCCCTTAAAGAGCAATTCCATTGTTGCAAAAAAGTCTATTAGACAGTGCCACCCTAGGGCATAAATGAAAAACCATCCTAAAATGCATCTGGGATCAAAGAATACCAAGATGGGGTAAACACCTCTGCTTTAGGATATATTTTTGTCTGATTTTCCTCTGCTGAATCCCAGGCACCTAGAGTAGGACCTAGCACACAGTCAGTGCTCAATAATATTTAAATTTGCTATTGTCATCGACACCACATATCCATTTATTTCCTCATACAAATTCAAAATGAGCTAAAAGCTCTTTCTGCATAAGCCCACCCTAAAACAACATGCTCTCTGACACTTTAAATTGAAGGGCAAAGATTAAAAAACAAGGCAAGAGGCACAGTTTTCTGGGCAGAAAGCTTTAGAAGAGATAAAGTTTTGGAACGTATTTTTAACGTACAGTCCAAAGAACTTTCTGCGGAGACTCCATTGTTCTTTTGCTGCCCTAGGCATTCCTGTGCTACCGACCTGTTAATGGTGTCCAGGTAGGGGCAGTGGCGGCTCCTCCGATCCTCAGAATCCATGCGGCCATTCTTTGCTGAAAGGAAAAGCATCAAAAGCTCTGAAAATGGGAAACCCATACTCAGGGTCAACTACCAGTACAAACAAACACAGAAATGGGAAAAATTAATCAGGATGAGCTCCTGTACAGGCAGCCTGACCACACCAAAGAAGCCCACTTAACGGAACAGGCCACAAACTGAGAGAATATTCTTGAAACACATATAACCAACAAAGGAATTGCTTGCAATTACATAAAGAAACCTGGTGGAGATTAAAAAAAAAAAAAAAAAAAAAGACAACCCAAAAGGAAATGAGGAAGACAGCCCTCAAACTTATGAAAAAATGCTGGGAATTCCCTGGCTGTCCAATGGTTAGGACTCTTGTGCTTCCACTGCAGGGGGCTGGGGTTTGTCCCTCGTTGGGGAACTAAGATCCTGCAAGCTTCACAGCATGGCCAAAAAGAAAAAGAAAGAAAAGATGCTCAACCTCACCAGTAATCAAGAACATGCAAATTTCCTTGCACAATGATATACCACTTCACACCTACCAGAGAGGAAAAAATAAAATCAGGCAATTCCAAGTGTTGGCAAATATGAAGAACAGTGAGAATGCTCATGTAACTGCTGGTGGGAGTATAAACTGTTACAACCTCTTAGAAAATAATACAGCAAGATCAAAGCTGAAAATACACAGACCTTTTGGCCCAGCAATCTCTCTTCTACTTATATACCCTAGAGAACTTTTGCACATGTGCCATCAGGAATGCTTTACTAAAGAATATTTATAGCAGCAATATTTGAAAGAGACCAAACTGGAAACAACCCAAATGTCTACAACATATAAAAATGGGAGGAATACATTTTGGTATATCATCAATAGAACACTGTGTTACCATGAACATCTACCCGGATAAACCTCAACAATATGGCTCACGGAAAAAAAAAAAAAAAAGGCAAAACAGAAGACAACATATAGTATGATTCCATTTATAACAAATACAAAATAAAATACAGCTCTACTCAGGGATGTATATGTGAGGTAAAACTGTAAATAATAAAATAATAAAAGTAAAAATGATTAGAAAAAATTCAGTGATTACCCAAGCAAGCAAGGAAGGCAGATGCAACTGGGAAGGGGCCTATGGGAGCTTCTAAGGTACTGGTTAAGTACCACTTCTTAAGCTGAACAGCATCAGGAGGCAATTCTCCATGGGTCTCTCGAACTTCTGCACATATTGTGACCAGAGGCACTGACTGCCTCCAGACTATATTGTCAAAGTTGTTTGTATAGTGAAGTTTGTTTCTATGACTTTGGAAGTAGGAGACAGTGTGTCCCTACAGAGCAAAGGGGATGCAAGCTCACAGCCCATTATAGAAGATTTGGGTTCTCTAAGCTCAGAGTTCTTGTCCTGTGAGGCCACCCACTGTGTGTATGGGTTCTCATCGTGTTGTGCTGTGGGAACTGACTCAGGGAAGTGACAATGCTATATTCTGGCTACTGTTATTGCTGCAATAAGCTGTCTCAAGCCCAATAGCTCCATGTCTTCCATCAGCATCCATGAAACCACGGCAGGCTAACTTGGTAGTGTACAAAAAGGGTAAAATCTCAGACCCTTCACAATTCTTGACAAGTGGTAGATTTAAGGATATATATCCACACTCTTCTTTAAACTATACATGTGCTTGACATTTAGCTCATCTTAGTACCTATAATCTATTTCATGAAAAAAATAAAAGGGAAAAAAGAAAACAGCAGTAACCTCAACTGGGATCCTAGTGTGTCCCAGAGAAAACAATCTCCTTACCGTAAGTATACAAAATATCTAAGAAACAATTTCTCTTCCAAAGAAAGGGAAACATGAGGCTGACAGAATATTTAAGTAAAGGAAATCAAAGAATACCCTGAAATTATTAACTAGATTATTCAAAGAACATTTATCAAGCACTTTCCACGAGCAAGGTGCTAACGTGGACCCTGAGGGTAATATAAAAATATGTCAAACACAGGACTCTGAGCTAGAAATTTAAGAGTTAACATAAGAGTATAACTTTATATAGATAACCAGGTGCAGAGACAGAATTATAAAATCCTGGAGAATGAAGACCACCCCCCCCATGAACACTGCCCCTAACATGTAGCCTTGTGATATGTTCACCTGCTAACTCACCAGAAAACAAGTACATAGGAACATGTTCAAAGCAGAAGTTCCAAGTTCAGAGAAGGAAAAGATGTAATTGAGGTAAACAGGAAAAGCTTCAGAAGTGATAGAAACCTACTTAATGATTGGTAAGATATCAACAAGTTGGAAAAGAGTGTACACACTACAGAGTACCATGGCTTGGCCAAGAAGTCTCCAGAAATTACTAAGAGAAGCAGAACGAGTCCAGCAGAAAAAGGCAGAGGGTACAGTCATAGATGGGAACTGACAGACTCACTGGCTTATTAGGGCTCTCAAAGGTCATGGGTTCCAGGACTCCTTCCGTTAACCTAGAGAGGGACAGACACATGAAAATCGCTTTCCCAAACCACCGTGACTCAGTCTCAGAGGCAGGACTAGAATCCATATCTCCTGGCTGCTACAGCCCTCGATAACAGGGCAGTGTGGTCCAAGTGCACAGCGTTCAGGCTCTCCGCTCAGAAATTACAGCAAGACTCACTCCTCAGGTATTTTGTAAAAAAACTAAAAAGAAGGGACACCTGTAAAACAATTAGCACAGCGCCTGGCCCGCATTAGACATCCGATAAAGGAAAGCTACCTGTTCTTATTACTGTCAGAAACGCTATAGCTACGATCCTGATCAAGACTAGTAGTATCCTCATTAAAACGGAGTCGGGTCGCGAGTGGAGTGTGACTTCCCCGTGGGGAGAGAAGGTTGAAAAAAGAAAAAAAAGAACGCGAGAGTGGAACCCGCGCCCGGCCCCGCGCACCTCGCACCTCCCGCTCAGGCTCCGAGTCCTCGTCGGCCTCGCGCTCCCGCTTCACCCGCACCGCCGGGACCACGGGCGCCAGGGCCTCGCGCGCGCTCGCCGGCTCGACCTCCCGCTTCACGCGCACCGGACTGCCCCGGGAGCTCGGAGCCTCTGTCTCCCGCTCCCGATCTCGCTCCCGTCTGACACGAGCCGAGCTGCTCCGCGACTCGGACTCGCGCTTCCCGCGGGTGGATCCACGAGACTCCCGCTTGGACCGGCCGGACATCGCCACTACCGGCCAAGTCGCCCGGCGCAGACTCCAGGGAAGACCAAGCACGCGGCAAGCGGCCAATCAGGAGCGGCGCTGTTTTCAAGCCCAAGGTTTTCTACGAGTCGCCGATGGGGACAAATCAAGCCGCAGAGAACTTCTGGGAAGTACTACGCCTCTTGTGTGGGGGGGGGGGGGTGGTCTTTGCGGGGGCGCGCGCACCTGAGACCGATAGGCGGGCCTACTGCCACTTTACTCATTATTACCAGCTTAAAGAGGCAGGAACCTTTCACTGGCTGCGGAAATTCTGGATTAAAAAAAGTTATCATTGGGCCCCAGGTGTCTTCAAGATACTCTGTGTCCCCAAACCAGAATTGGCAGGTCGTCTCCAGTCTCCGAGCCTCGGAGGCCGACGGCCCTACACAGAACTAGGCAACATCCCCAAGTCATCGCCTTCGTGGAGCAATCCGACGGCTCTAATTCCACATTTAGAGGATTGTTCTTGGTATCACAGAAAAATGCAAACGACGAGCAGAAGGAGACTAGTGACGCTACTAAAGCTCAAGCTTCAGGGTCTGTGACTTTCACGACCCCTTCCACAGCCCTGAACTATTCAGTACTTTGTACAGTTCTACTGAGGTGTGATTGACATACAATAAAATTCACGTTTAGGGCTTCCCTGGTGGCGCAGTGGTTGAGAGTCCGCCTGCCGATACAGGGGACACGGGTTCGTGCCCCGGTCCGGGAGGATCCCGCGTGCCGCGGAGCGGCTGAGCCCGTGAGCCATGGCCGCTGAGCCTGCGCGTCCGCAGCCTGTGCTCCGCAACGGGAGAGGCCGCAACAGCGAGAGGCCTGCGTACCGCAAAAAAAAAAAAAAAAAAAATTCACGTTTAAAGTGTGCAATTTGCTGAATACTGATAGAGGTATGTATACACTCTGAAACCACCACCACGATCAAGATAATGAACCTAACCACCATCCACCAAGTGTTCCCCTGCCCCGACCATTGATCTGCTTTCTGTCGCTAGAGATCAGTGTCACTTGTTAGAGTCTTATATAAATGGAAGCACCCAGAGAGTCCTCTTTTTATCTCCGGCTTCTTTCACTCGGCGTGTTTGTTTTGAGATTCATCCAAGTTGTTGAGTGCTCGTTCCTTTTGATTGCTCAGCGGCATCCCACTGTGTGGATGTACCAGTCTGTCCCTGTTCTACTCACGGATTCCTACTTTTGTCTCTTTTTAAAGAGGATTCAAAAATGGCACAGTCTCAGACGCCTGAAAGGCCCTGGATCCTCCCACGCCGAGAGTTAAGACATCGGTCCGGTGGGCGCCGAGACGAGCTGGGTAGCGGGAAAGTCCGCAGAGCTCTGGTGCTGCGCGGGCTGGAAGGAGCGTCCCCGCCGGCGGCGGCGCGGAGCCCCGGGCGGGCCGCGGGCTGGGCTGGGCGGCCGGGGCGCCGCTGTGTGCCCTGCCCTGGCACTCGCCTCCTCACGACCCCTTTGGAGGTAGGTGATATCAGTGCCCTCATTTACAAATGAGTAAACTGAGACACAGCGGGGTGCAACAGTCAGCCAAGGTCACGCAGCTGGTGATGGAGTTTCACAGCATCCAAGCACAGGAAAAAGGACGGGAAGGCTCCACACCGAACGCTGAGTGGTGTGATGGGTGCTTTGTGTCTTTCTGGATTTTCTGATGTAGCTGCACTAAACCTAAATCCTGGTTTCCTACTGATAAGGTCACAACGAAACAAAAGCCCCGCCCCGGAGTGGAAGTTGCGCATGCCCCATTGCCCCCCGTCCCTCCCGCTCCAGGAACTCCGCGCGCTGGGACATTCGGCCCGGCTGGCCATTTCCCGACCGACGTCAGGGCGCAGGGTCGAAAGTCAAGCGAGGAGGGGCGCGGAGTTCTTGGGGCAGGAGGGTGGCAGTTGAGGCCGTTGAGGAGGCGGCGGCGGCGGCGGCGGCGGCGGTGGTGGCGGCTCCGCGCTCAGGGGCTCCAGATGGAAGCGGCGCCGGGGCCCGGACCCGGGCTCTGCTGCAAGCCTGGCGGGCGGCTGGACATGAGTCACGGCTTCGTGCACCACATCCGACGGAATCAGCTCGCCCGGTACCGCCCCGCCCCGCGCCACGGCTGCCAGCCCCAGCCTGGCCTGGCTCGGCCGTCCCTGACTCCCGCTCGGCTCCCCGCAGGGACGACTACGACAAGAAGGTGAAGCAGGCGGCCAAGGAGAAGGCGAGGAGGCGGCACACGCCCGCGCCCACTCGGCCCCGAAAGCCCGACCTGCAGGTGTACCTGCCGCGACATCGAGGTGAGGCCGCCCGCCCCGCGCGCTCTTCTGCCCCCGGGCCCTCTGCCTCCACGCGCTCTTCTTTTCTGTCTGGGAAAAAACTATGTCCTAGCTCCCAAGGCTCATTTCATCTCCAACGTCTATCGCGACGCTCCCCGATCGCCGCTCAGTGATTCTGCCCGCAGCACAGGGAGGGCTCAAGGCCCGCAGTTAAGCATCACTATTACCGGACCTCCCTCAGAGTCGGCAAGTTGTCCGCCGCTTTGCCCCCAGCGTACTATATTTTCGCACTCCCACCAGCTAACAGGAAAAAAGTTTGGCACAGCTCTAGGCGACGAGGACGTAATTGTGGAATAAAGCCCAAACCCAGTTAATGGGTTTTTTTCCCCAGCTTACTTGTGATCTAGAGATTACAATAGTTAACGTGCGATGCTAAATTTTTTGAGCTTCTCTTATGAGTGTTTTTAGAGCTTATGTGCAGTCATTCATTTAGCTTTCAGAGGATCCGGTAAGATGGGAACTATTATCATTTCTGATTCACAGTCAGGGAAACAGGCAGAGAGAGGTTTCGTAACTTGTTGGAGATATCAGAGAAGTAAATGGCAGAGCCTGGATTTGAACCCAGGCAGAGCCCTATTCATCTCTCCACTACCTTACAACCGTGTAGACAGATGTGCATTGTATACCGACTGCGTGGTAGGACTGTGCTGGTCCTGGGGCAGGGATACAAAGGTGAATAAAATTCCTGATGGGCGGCTGATTTCACACACACACACACACACACACGCACACGCGCACACACACACACACACACACACACACAGAGGTACGTTCTGGGTCCATGAGAAGATTGGGGCTTTACAATATGTTTTCCTGTATCATCTCTGGGCAGGGGTTCCAGCAGCCTTCCTCCCTTCCCTCTCACTCTGGTTCATCCTTCCAGATGGCTCTACCCACCCAAGCACCCCAGGCTGTGAGGAGTCTGGTGAAAGCAGCAGTAGTGGCAGCTCTGAGCCAGAGCTCCCTGGCCATCAACTCTTCTGCTTAGAATATGAGGCGGACAGCGGAGACGTCACTTCAGTTATCGTGTATCAGGTACGCCCGATGGAAACAGCTGCAGCCTGAAGGTCCTGGGCCGTGATGGAAATCACTGCCGGACCTGGAGCCACTGTTTTCCTCAGGGCCAGTGGGAAGTGTTTGCTCCACATGAGAGCACAGACTGCTGGGCAATGCTTTTGAGCACAAGTCACTCCCGTCACACAGTGATTCTCAGCGGGCAACAGGGAGGGCTCACGGCCCCCAGTTGAGAGCCACTATTACAGGGGACACCTGGGAAATGACAGACATTGGCAAGAAGTTGTGAGTCAAACAGAGTTCTCTGAGAGTGTTGTCTAGGGACAGGGCAGGTCGCCTTTTCAGAAGAGGCCAGGCCCTGAGCTTCCTGACCCTTCCTCCATGTAGGATGATGATCCAGGAAGGGTGAGCGAGGAGGTGTCAGCACACACGCCTCTGGAGCCACCCATGCGAGAGGCCCTCAAGTTGCGCATCCAGGAGGAGATTGCAAAGCGCCAGAACCGACACTGACCAGACTGGAGTCACTGTCCAGGGAGCCGCCCCTAGTTTGGGGGTGCCAGGACCAGTCTGAGCTGATCTTGAGGACCGCCCCCCCCCCCCCCCGCCCCAGAGCTGCCACATCTACAGGAAAAGGGTGTCACAGGGACTACGCCTGGCCACCTCCCTTGTAGCCATTCTTTCTCGTATATTGGCTCATTTGACCAGCCTAATGTTCTGGACGTTTTTGAGAATTTTGTTTGGTTAGCTTGGTGTTCTGGAAGCAGAGATTCCGGAGAGAGATGAGGCTTATGAGACCTTCTGCCAACGTGCTGCTTTCTCACCAAGGTCACATGCCCCAGGGCATCTGACCACGCTGCTCCGCCCAGCTCCATAAGCCCCGTTTGTGATTTTATGGTTCCTTTCTTCTGTGTTTCTGTTCACTTCCATCCGTGCTTTCCTAGATCATCTTTTCAGCTCTGTTTCTTTGTTCTTTTCTTTCCTTCATCTTTTTTGTCTCCCAATCCATCAGTTCCACCCCACCCCCCACCTCCCAGTGTGACTGCTCACCTACGGATGCTCAGGACTTTGGAGATGGGGTACTGGGGTCTACCTTTCTAACAGGCTCTCTCAGTAATTCTGATACCAGTCGAGGGAGATGATCTTCTTTGACGCCTACCTGTGAGGATGTCTTCCTCCCCTTCCGTGGTTTTTGCAGGTTTCTCCCATGCTCCACCGCTTCACACAGTCTAGGTAAGGAGATCTAGAAAGATGATGCCAGGACTAAACTGTGAGGATTTCTTGCAGCAAAACCTGCCAGGGTTCGGACTACAGAATTCCAGCTTCCAGCCTCATCCCTAGCTGTGAACAGACCATCCTCTGCTCAGGCTAAAAGGGAATTATCAAAACAAGCCTGAAACCGCGTTTCCAAATGTGATTTAACAGCCTTGAATGTACATACAAAGGGAAATTCAGCATTAGCAATAATTACCTGTTTCAAGCCCTAGTTGGGAAAAAGAAAAAAAAAAAAAAAAGCCTGAAGAGAGCCCTAGAGGGAGCGAAACAAGCCTCCTTCATCTGCCCTTCCCTTGCTCTGTGCTTTCTCCTTTCCTACCTCCCAAGAGTATAGAGTATATAAAACTCCCAGTAGATCCTGAGAATAAAGATCCCAGGAATATCACTGCTTTCACCTAAGTGAACATTTTTCCTAATGCAGGGTTGGGCTACAGTCTGAGAAATCCACAAGCAATCCCATGCACTGCAGTTTCAAGCCACTTCAGTTTTCCAGCAAATGGGCCTAACCTCAGTGACTTGAAGTATGGGGTTTAAGTGAGCCCGTGAGCAGAGACTTCTTCAAACCAAAGCCCCCTGCCCCAGAGGTCTTTCCTCATCAGGGTCTCAAGATCAGTCTGGCTGGTCCCTCTCAGCAGCTTTTCTCTTAAAGGACACCTGAGAGCACTTCTGGTTCATGCCCTATACACCCCTGCAAATCTGCCCCCTCTGAAATGGGGCAAGGCAGCTACTTCGACTCCATCGTTAAAATGCAGCAAGTCGCAGCTCGCAGGGAAGGTGAGTGAGGTGGGTAAATTAGAAGGACCTGGTTGTGAAGGCAGCCAGGGACCAGCACGCTCTTGAGCCCCAGGGCTGGCCCAAGGTTAAATGCCTTAAACTTGCCAGTCCTGGGCTCAGTTCTACTTTCGAAGGAGAAAGTCTGTCCTCATTCAGCCAGGCTGCAAGTGCCTTTTGACTTTTAACGTTAACTACCCTCCAGAGCCTCCCGGGTCAAGGAGACTATGCCATACTCTCTCCCCAATCTTCCTGCAGCTCAGCACCAGTCATTTTAGTCTTCCAGCTCTTCAGCTGATCTTCTGACTTGGACATAGGATTTCACTGGAACTTTTAGGCTTCCTAGTCTGGAAATATTTTGAGGTTCGTCTTCTCACGGCTGGATGGCCCGTTTCCTGGATTTATTATAGAATTTAGAAACAAGTCCAGAAGAGGAGGTTGGGGGCATGGCACCTGAAATTTTAGCCTCCATTCCTGTGAGAATTGTGTACCTATCCTGTCCTTCTGTGTGTTTATCGTGTAATCCTAACACTCTCAGGTAAGAGAATGATGGTAATATCTTGCTTGCAAGCTTTTTCTTGAGGCCCTTTGCTTTATATCAAGTGCATATCAAATATTTTCCACTCAAGAAAACATGCTAATTTGTGCCACGAGACTATATAAAGCGCTAAGCCTGGTACTTAAATGAGGCATTGTCCTTCAGAGCAGGCCTGTTGGTGGTGATGGTGCCATCACTCCAGGTGTGCCTGAGATGCTTCTCTGGTGATGGCCCTCAGCCCACTGACAGCCTTACAGCTTCGCTGGTTGCTTCTGCCACACCTCATCCCAGTCCAAGGTAGTACTATCCAGTATGGTTACCGGATTTGCCTCTCGATGTCTTCCAGCTGTTTTCAAATATCAGTGCTTTGCCATCAAGGAGCATGTTCCAGAGCATTTCCCAGAGGCTCTAGAGATGTCCCAAAGAGGACTGTCCTGTGCTGTTTGGTGCAGTGGCAACAGCATTAGACTAGCTGGGGCTTTCCGGCAGACTGCTTCAGAATCAACACTCATTTAACTAGATATATTCTCAGCCGCCTTAAAAAACAAAGTCTTGTAGCCTGACAAGCATATCTGATGTTCATCCAAAACGAAGTGATCTTCACTAAGGCTAAGCCTTGGATTTTACGGCTTTGTGTTTCCTGGGCCACAGTGGGTGATTACTAATAGAAGGAAGGTGGGGCCTGCAGGGGCTTTGGGCTGTGTGAGAGTAAACACTAAAGCTTGAGTTCCAGCCAGCTGGCAAGTGTGGAAGTCTTTGAAGAAGGTAACGCAAGAACAGAAAAGGAGAATGCAAAGCTTTTTGTACTGAGTGAGAGTAGGAGCCCAGCCAGCCGGTAGGACCAACGTGGGCAATAAGAAATGCTTGTTCCTGGACTTCCCTGGCAGTCCAGTGGTTAAGACTCTGCGCTTCCAATGCAGGGGACGCAGGTTCGATTGCTGGTCGGGGAGCTAAGATCCCACATGCCTCACGACGTGGCCAAAAAAAATGCTTCTCCCTGTGGATGAGCGTCTGAAAGGGACATTCCGTCTCCATTGTTCCACTCTGAGGGGCACTGCCATCTAGAGATTAGCCCACGAAACTGGAAGAAACCCTTTGGGGTGGGGGGTATCCAGTTTGTTGTGCATCTGGCAGGATCTGTGGATGGTAGGGTAGGGATCCCCCAGCTGGTCACAAATATAAATGGGGCATATAGAAAGAAAACTAAGGACAGATTACTTTCCTACCTCTGAGCCTTCTTTGGGAAGAAGAACCATGGAATGGTGACAATTATCTGAAACGTTTTAAGCTCCCTCCTTGAACTCCTGTCCCTGAGGAATCAAATGACCAAGCCACCCCAGATTTCCCCAGGAGGTGGAGTGATGCCAGAAGGGAAGAGAGTGAATGGCCCCTCTGCCTTTCCCAGAGCCACCAGAATGAGACTGGTTGCACTGGCTGTGTCGTGTTAAGTGTGTAAAAAGCTATACATTCTTCTCTTTTCTCATTTCGTTTCTGCGTTTGGATGAATAAAGTGACATGGAAATTATTTGAAAATCCTGGAAGGAAGGTACTTTTCAAATACAGTATTTTTTTCAGCCAATAAACTTACTATTTTTATAGCACTGTTTTTGCCAAGAGTTGTGAAATCACTTGTGTACATAAGGAAGTGAAGATTACATGCTGCCCTACAGTCATTCAGCAGCGCAGAATCAGCACTTGAAATCTCATCTCTTGTTCTGCCTATTTTAAGAACTGTCCTGGTTGGAGCATAACAAGTAGACTCACGTGGCATTAGAGCTGGAAGGGCCTTTTAAAGACATCTGGTCCTACTTTTTACCTGATACGCAACTCCTCCCTACCGACTACCCACGAAGAGCCCTTCTGTCTTGGGCTAATTCTCTGTTTTAGGGATGACTCCGATTGTCATGTTAAACCCAAATCTGCCTCCTTGTCAAGGCTCTGGGGTGCTTGCCTTACCCCTACTTTAGGATAGAACGGCCAGTTTAGAACCTGAGTAGCCTTCTCAGGCCTTCCCCATGATCGTGGTGGGAGAGGAACTGAAACCCAGCTCAACAGGTGATAGTAAATGTTGATTAAGAATTGCAAAGCTTCCAGGGGCCTTCTTTGGTGGTCCAGTGGTTAAGACTTCGCCTTCCAATGCAGGGGGTGCAGGTTCCGTTCCTGGTCAGGGATCTAAGATCCCACATGCTTCCCCGCCAAAAAACCAAAGCATAAAAAACAGAAGCAATATTGTAACAAATTCAATAAAGACTTTACAAATGGGCCACATCAAAAAAAGAAAATATATATATTTTTTAAATTGCAAAGCTTCCAAAGCAGTAGGAAATGCTGAGCGTTCAGGGCACCATTGGGCAGATGAGAAAAAGGTGCCTGCTCCAAGGACAACACCCCTGGGCAGGAAGGTGGTGCTTCTTGGTAAATTAGAAAGAGGCACTCCCTTGTCCTGGGGCACAGCATGGCCAGCGGACGGACTGGATTTTCCACCCCCCGGTCCTTCAGCCAGGTATTCTTGTACAGTGATCGCTGTGCACTGCCATACTTTTTGACCCTGATTTAACTACTTGTGCTGATGCAATTTGGAAGAGGGCCCTCCAACAGGTTTCCTGTTTGCATTTTTACCTTCCACTAGGCCCAGAAAGGTTTCTCCTTCCTCAAGCTGTCGTCCAGTTAGTTTATCTTCTCCATTTCCCCCATGGTACAGGGCCCTGTTTCTGCGTATTACATTTGCTTCACCAGTGCTGCTGAACTTAAGCTCCCTGGTTCCCAGCAGCCTGGGCCCATGCTCCCTTCAAGTAAAGGTCTGTCAGCCCCAGTGTTGTCTCACAAGGGCTCCAACAGATCTGCTGGGCTCCCGTTTAGAGTGCCAGTTACACTTCCAGTGTGTGAAAGGAAGATTTCCTGCTCCTTTAATCATGAAAAGAATGTCTAGGAGGGCACCCTTGGCCTGTTAAGTGTGGACGAAGAATGTCTCCTGCCATGTCAGGAAAAAAGATGTGACCATCAAGTCTGCAGCCATCCCCAGCTGTGCACCCTGAGGGGATTCAGGGTGGAGAAAAGCAGGATACTGGCCCTAGATAATTAAGGTGCATATCAAAGGAATGATTTCAATGAGCCCAGACTCTTGTATCTTCCCATACATAGAAAAGCGCTAATTCATTAACTTGAGGTGTCTGTTTACTGGTCTTTAACAGTAAGCTTTTGATATTACAAATACCTGGGTTTTGCAAAAACTCCCATCCTGGCTTCTCCCCTGCTTCTTTGGAGCAGTCCCTCAGAGGTATCCGAGGGGCTTCCTCCAGGGCTTGAGTCCTCAGAAAGTCTACCGAATAAAACAATTCTCAACTTTTAGGTTGTGCATTTTTTTCATTCAACATAAATTTTGGTGAAGCTGTTGGGTAACTTATCCTCACAGTATCCTGTTTGCTTTTTCCCAGATTGCTCTGGGTCTCCTGCCTTCCTCTCCTCTCTTTTGCCTCCCAACACCTGGCCAAGTGTGTCTACTTAGAATGGATATTGTTTCAAGTGAGTGTTCAGCAGTCAGGAAACACATTTTGGACACTGACTTCTGGACAGTACACTGTGTACTTGTACCCCTGAAAATAAAATGTATCTGATGAAAGTAGCCCTCCTCCAGAGTTTGCTGAGCCGAGGGAAGCAAAAGCCAAATCCAGAGCGCTAGTCCCCTAAGGAACAGCCAAGGCTTTGTGCTTGCTTCTCTGCAAACCCGCCTCGCCTTGGACAGCGGCAGGCACGGGGTGCCACATGGAGGGAGGCTGCCCGAAGTCACTGTCGGCCAGTCCAGGCTGCAAAATGTGCGCGGCGGCTGAGGGAGGCTTCCTCCAGCCACGTGCGCGGTGACAATCACACGTGCAGCGGGAAGGCAGTGCACACCCGGAGCTCCCCGCCTCCCGAAGCTTCCCCCGCAGGTGGAGGTAGACGGCACTATCCTTTTGGCATCGGTGTCAGACGTTCCGCTGGGGTCCCGTGCCACCGCCCTCGGCGTCCAGGTCCCCAGAAGTCGGGGCACCGCCCACCCTTCCAGCGTGACGCGGGCGCGGGGGCTCGGGAGTTGTAGTTCCCGGATGGGCGCGAGCGCCAGGGCTGGGGCGGCGCGGACTCCACGTCCCGGCGGGCGGCGCGGCTCGGTCCGGGGCGCCGGGGGAGGGGCTGCTCGGCCCTTTAAACCATTCAGGGCAGCTCCGAGGGCCGCAGCCGGGGACGGCGCCACGCGGGGGCCGAGCAGAAGCGGCGGCGGCGGCGGCGGGGCGCTCCGGGGAGGTGCGTACTGGGCCCCTTCGTCCCCCGGACCTGCGGAGGCGCGGGTCCCCGGATCCCGGGGCCTCGCGGACCGTGGGCTCCGGGCGCCCTCGCGAGCGGGAGCGGGCCGGGCTGAGCTTCCCGCGTGAACCCGCCCCTTCCCCGCAGCGCTGGTGGTCAGGTGGCTGCCTGCCCCCGGCCGCCTCTCCACCCAGCCCCGGATCCCCTCCCAGGCTTTCCTTGGCGTGGCCCCCTGGACTGTCCTGACTCCAGCCCCTCTCCCAGCCCGGGACCCTCAGGCCAGGGAGAGTGGCCCCCTTTCCAGATGTTAGGGCCCCGCGGCGTTTCTGAACATCTGGGTGGAACGCGGAGGCCCCCGGTGGATGCCGGAGGGTGTCCACGTTGCGGCGGGGGCTCAGCCCGAAGTGTGGGCGCTCAGAGCCGCAGCGGGAGCCCTGCATCTGGTGTTGACCACCTTCCTCTCCCCCGCACCGGCTTTGGCCAGCCACTAGACCCTGGACTTTGACCTGTCTCTCTCCACCAGGCCCGGGCAGCTGATGGTTTTGGCGAAGTACCTTAAGGTAGCTGGGTCCACACCCTCTTCCCCACCTACCTCTTGTCCTCCCCCCACACCACCACCACCCTGGCTCCCCTCCCTCATGACCGCCTGGATCCTCCTTCCTGTCAGCCTGTCAGCATTCTCCATCACTGGCCTATGGACTGTGTGAGTAAAGAGGGGGATGGGGGGAGGCAACTAGGGGACAAAATGGACCCAGGCTGAGAAGGGACAGGACCCAACAGGAGCCTGATGGCACACACAAAGTCCCTTGTCCTGTTGCAGGCTCCAGGGTGGTACCCAGGGCCACTCTGGCTGTCTGCAAAGCCTGGCCTGGTGCCTGGGCACACAACCCCTTGGGACAAGCTGGCACCACTGCTGTCCAGCAGGGTGGCCCTGACAGACACACTTCTAGCCAGGGCAACTTCCAGAGGTCCTCTAGTTTGGGACTAGGCTGTGGGTTCTAGAGTAGCATCAAGCCCCAGGACCACCCCAGGTTGAGTCCCCGGAAAGGACAATAAGGCTGAATGGGGGCAGAAAGGAAAAGAGTCAGTGGGAGAAGGCTGGGTGCATCATGGGGCAGGGTGACAGTTGTGCTCCCGCAGGTATGCCATGGCCGTGATGAACCACCACGTGTGCCCCGTGGAGAACTGGTATGGCGCACTCTGCAGACAGCCTCACTCTAAAGCTCCCTTCATCTCTGTTCCCTCTGGGGCCGGGGCTGCCTCGAGCCAGATGGAGACACTGGGCCTCACTGCTCTTCTCTGACATTGGCAGCGCCTGCCCCTCCCCAGGCATGGCTTCGTGCCCACCTACCTGCTTCCCACCGTCATTCGCCCCTTTGGCTTCTGTCTCAGGGGGGCCCTGGGAAGTGGGCTCTTCTGCCCCTGCCAAGGGAGGTCTGGGAGGGTGGTCTCCGAGAGGCCTGAGGCTACAGGCCAAGGGCCTGGGGGAACCCCTTTCCCCCAGGCTACTCTCTGTCCTGCCTGCCAGGTCCTACAACGAATCCTGCTCTCCTGACCCCACTGAGCAAGGGGGCCCCAAGACCTGCTGCACCCTGGACGATGTCCCCCTCATCAGGTAAGGCCTAGAAACCGTGCAGGTCACAGAGACCCAAGGCCCTGCTAGACTCCCAACTAAGCCCCCCCAGCAAAGGCCTGTCCTTGGGTCTCAGGAATAATAATTCCATTAAGAGCACTTAATTACAATATTACTTACCAGTTACTATGTACCGGACCCTGTGCTGAATGCTTTACATGCGTAGCGGCATTTAATTCTCCTAGCACTAAGGCAGCTGTTGTTTTCACCGTTTTATAGGCAAGGAAAGTGAGACAGAGCTATGTCATCCATCCAGGTCCCTCAGCTAGTAAGTGGGGGCACCTGGATTTAAGTTCAAGCTCTCTGTTTGCCCAGCCCAAGTTCTGGCTTAAGGGAAGCCAGACCTCCTGCAGGCCTTGACGGTCTCAGGGAGTCCAAGAGCCTCGGGGTCTGCCGAGCAATCCTGGGCACTGCCTACCCCAGCACGCACACCAGCTCTGCCTTGGGGGGTGTGGCCAGCCTAGGGCCAAATGTTTGTGAGGGACCCTGGCCCTTCTCATCAGTCGGGCTTGCCTGCTAAGGAACAGGCACAGATAAGGCAAGGGAGAGCAGGCGGGCCAGAACGGGGCCTTCCGGTGCTCCTGCCCCCCCCTCACTCTGTCCTCGCCCCCTCCTCTCAGCAAGTGCGGCACATACCCCCCAGAGAGCTGCCTCTTCAGCCTCATTGGCAACGTGGGTGCTTTCATGGGTGAGTTGTGCCCTCGGCCCGACCACCAACCCGCTCAGTCCCGCCCGCCCTCACACCTGCTCCCCAAAGAGGCCCAGGAAGCCTTGGCCTCGCGCCGCCTACCCCGTCACGAGCTAAGGCCAGCGGGGCCACTTCTCTTCCGTTCCTTGAAGGCCCAAGGCTAACTTGCACACGGCCACGCCGGTAGGGCACACCACCCGCCTGTCCGTTCCCTTCCTGCCCTCAGAGTATCTGGGGAAAGCTGGTGGGCTCGCTGGGCTGGGCCAGGGCCAGAGCCGGCCCCACCTGTGCTCTCCTCCCCCAGTGGCCCTGATCTGCCTCCTGCGCTACGGGCAGCTCCTGGAGCAGAGCCGTCATTCCTGGGTCAACACCACGACGCTCATCACAGGCTGCACCAACGCTGCGGGCCTGGTGGTGGTGGGCAACTTCCAGGTGTGCCCGCCCGCCCACCTCTTGCACTTCCCGAAGGGGGCCAGGCTTTCGGCAAGGGCCCTCAGTTTCCCGAGGGTTGACCCAAGCTGTGGGTCTGCCCCTCAGGGTTGGGGGTGGGAAGAACAGGGCCCGGGAGGGGAAAAGCCCGGGAGGGAGGGACGGAGCGGGGTGGAGGGGGCTGCTTCACGGGTCGGCCCCTCTCTCCGGGCCCAGGTGGATCACGCTAAGTCTCTGCACTACGTCGGAACCGGCGTGGCCTTCACTGCTGGGCTGCTCTTTGTCTGCCTGCACTGTGCCCTCTCCTACCACGGGGCCACTGCCCCCCACGACCTGGCTGTGGCCTACCTGCGGATTGTGCTGGCAGCCATCGCCTTTGTCTCTCTGATCCTCAGTATCCTTCCAGGACAGGGCGGCCAGGAGCTCCTCCTGTAGCCCAGGCCCTCTCCCACCCAAGATGGGGATCCGCCCCCACCCGGGGTGGTCTTCTGCCCCCCTGTCCCGGGAGGTGAGGCCTGGTCCTCGGCCCCAGCCTAGCCGCATATCCGGGAAGGCAGAAAGGGTGTCGCCAGGCTGCCGCCCATCCCACCGAACATTTCCTTAGCCCCATCCCAGGCGGGGTCTTCTTCATCCACGAGAGCTCTCAGCTGCAGCACGGGGCAGCCCTGTGCGAGTGGCTGTTTGTCATCGACATCCTCATCTTCTACGGCACCTTCAGCTATGAGTTCGGGGCAGTCTCCTCGGAGACACTGGTGGCCACACTGCAGCCTGCCCCCGGCCGGGCCTGCAAGTCGTCCGGAAGCAGCAGCACCTCCACACACCTCAACTGTGCCCCTGAGAGCGTCGCCATGATCTGAGGTCTGGGGAGGGTGGCTGGCCCGGCCTCCGCAGCTCCCCACCCCGTTATCTCCTTTGCATTTATTTTGTACCAAAAAACGATTTTGAGAAAGTATTCTGTTGGGACAGAGGCTTCCTCGCTCCTGGAGGAGTGGCCATCCCACACCCACCTGTGCCATACAGGAGCGGGCCCTGGCAGCTGCCCAAGCTGTGCACAGCCTGCTCCCCACACCGCAGTGTTATTTTTATGTTTTAAAGGTCACGTATCCTCATTCACCCAGCCAGCCCTTCAGGTGCCTTCTACTCCCCCAGTGCCACTGGGGTTTCCTGCTGCAGGAATTGGGGGCTGGGAACAGCAAGAGGGACAGCAGTCTGGGGGCGGGGGTGAGCACTCCTTAGTCTGTGGGAAGGCCCACTTCTGGGCCCACTGAGCTGCACTGGGACTCTTCACTCTGTCCCTTTCTTTAGGGCAAATAACACAGCAGAACCACGTGGGTATTTTAGTACTTTTTTATATATATATATCTATTAAAAGAATTCTAATTTGCATGTTTGTAGTCTGTTCTGGAGAGTCGGAGAGGGCCTGATCCTGGCTTTCCCTAGGCAAAGGATGGGAGAAAGCCTCTGCCTCCAGGGAGGGTCCTGAGTGCCCGCTGCTCTTTGAGAGCAGGACTGCCAAAAACGAGGGATGCCAAGTGCTATCCAAATACCCCGCAAGGGCTTGAAGCCCTTTCTGGGCCTTTAAACAGTCTAAAGAGCCGACTCGATCCTTTCACACTTCCTGTCCTGCTCAGAGTCTGGTTTGAAGCTTGATTCCACACTAAGGGATATGAGGAAGGGAGGATACAGAGAATAACTTGCAAATGTTTGTTAGAAGCAATCTTTGCAGTGACGCTAAAGAAAGCCCCTGGGATTCTAAAGTTGACTAAAGATTGCAGGGGGAGGGAGAGAGATGGGCTAGTTTTTCTTTACCGTTTTTAAGTAACTACTGGCTGCCAGACCCTGACACATTTTGCTTTCCAACCACAGACACAGAGGCCGAAGCCCTGGCTGGTCTGGTTGGTGGCCAAGTTCTTGACCTGGGCCCTGCTGCCCTGAGGCCAGCAGGCTTGGCAGAGAGGGATACGCAGCCTGGTATCTTCTACGGTTCAGGACCACCTTCCCCCATAGCAGTAGAGACCCACTGGAGGGTACAGCGTCCCTGCCCAGGCCTGTGAGCAATGGAGCGGCAGGATGGGTAAAGAAACTTTTAATTAGAATCCGAGGCAGAAGAGGAAGGTGGTGTGGAGGAGGACTGGTGTGCCGTCCCAGCCACCTCATGTGTACATGGCTCCATGGAGGTTCTCGAGTCGGTGCTTCTGCTGCTGCTTGCGAGCCTGAAGGAAAGAGGGTGCACTGGGCAGGGGCCGTACCCCAAGGCCTGTGGGTGAAGGGACAGGGCAGCCACTGTGGGACTGGCTCACTGTCCTCAGGCCCTGGGCACCTGCGATGCCAAGGCTCTTGCCCCTCACTAAAATCACTGGGAAGGCCGCCAGAGTCAGGGACCATGAGGCCTACTCAGGCTTGCTGAGGTGGGGAACGAGAGCATCAAGGACGGACGCAGGGAGCCCCGTCACCACCCACCCCACTTACCCAGCCCCTACCTTATCTCGTCTATACTCCTCATAAGTGTCATCGTCAGTGGGCAGCTCGTGGCGGCACAGGGGGCAGGAATTTGTCTGGGAAAAGCAGTGCAGTGTACGAGCCCAGGTCTGGTCTTGATAAGCTGAAAACCGTCTCCAGCTCCCAAATCCCACCCCTATCCCTCTCCCGTCTCTGATCCCCCCAGTAGTCCATAAACAGAAAGCGGCTTGAGAACTGGGCCCAGGGCAGGGTGAGGGCTGGGAAAAAGGAAGCAGTACCTTGCTCAGCCAGGGCAGAATGCAGTTGGAGTGGAAGAGGTGATGGCAAGGCATCTCAATGGCAGTCTCCTCCTCCTCAAATTCCAAAAGACACACGGGGCACTTGAGCTCTTGAGGAGGGAGTGCTAATCAGGAGAGCTGCTATAGGCCCTACCTCCCAGCTCCCATTCCTGAAGGACACTTCTTGCCCCAGCCTGGCCTGGAAAACTGAAGAGCCAGACCATAGTCTGGCTTCCAGAGGGGGTGGGTCTGGCAGACCTGACCCAAATAGTGGAAAGAATTAGTGTTCTCACCAGCCTGAGAGCCCCTGATGACTGTCCTGGGGAGGTTCTCAACTGCAGTCTTGGCAGCAGGTGGAGGCAGGTGGTGATCCCAATCTACTACCAACCCCAAGTCTTCGAAGTCCATCCTATTGAAAAGGGACCTGGGAAGAAGAATCCAAGGTCAGAACCAAAGAAAAATCATACTTTTGGGGCTTCCCTGGTGGTCCAGTGGTTAAGAATCCACCTGCCAATGCAGGGGACACGGGTTTGATCCCTGGTCCAGGAAGATCCCACATGCTGAAGGGGAACTAAGCCCGTGCACCACAACTACTGAGCCCGCGCTCTAGAGCCCACGAGCTGCAACTACTGAGCCTGTGTGCCACAACTACTGAAGCCTGTGCGCTCTAGAGCCCGCGTGCTGCAACTAGTAAGTGCACGTGCCGCAACTACTGAGCCCGCGTGCTGCAACTACTGAAGCCCTTGCGCCTAGAGCCCACGCTCTGCAACAAGAGACGCCACCGCAATGAGAAGCCCGCGCACCGCAACGAAGAGTAGCCCACGCTCGCTACAACTAGAGAAAGCCCGTGTGAAGCAACGAAGACCCAGCATAGCCAAAACACAAAAAACAGAAAAACCCATACTTTCTCATTGCCCCCGCAGTCCACTAAGCATTAACAGATAAGTACTCTGCCCAGCTACTAGTACTAATAGCTACCCCTCAGTAGTGCTCACTACGTAAAAAGCACAGCGGGAAATGGCTTACAGCTGCCATCAGACAACCCCAAGCACGCAGGCTGTTTATTCCTATTTTACACATGAGACAACAGCTCAGAGAAGTTACCCAGGCCACGCAGGAATGACCTAGTAAAGCCAGATTCCAAGTGGCAGTGTGGCTTCCATGCTTGGAGTTCCTAACGAATATGCCTACTCACAGCCACACGGCCCCTACCCCGCCCCCATGACCCGCCTATTCCAGAACCTCCTAGAGCCCACTGCCCTGCGGCCCCGACTCCCCCGACTCGCCAGCTCGTCTTTTCCAGAACCCCCTTGCCCGGGCCCCTCCAAGGACGATCCAAATTATCGACTTTCCCCGAATCCCACTGTGGAACTAACTCTCCAGATTATTTATCCGTCCTCCTCTGAATCCACTGCCCCAGATAATCCACCTTCACCAGCCAGCTTCAGCCCAGTAACCTGCTGCGTGAGCCCTACCTCCCAGCCCCGCGCACCCACCTTGCGAGCTCCAGCAGCATGTTGGTTCGGGCATCCTGCTCGGGGTGCAACGGCTCGCAGTCGTGTTCATCGAAATAAGACGCCATGGCAGCGGGCCTGACACAGCCCTCAGACCACGCTGCACCTCAGCCTCGCGGTGCTGGCCAATAAACTGGCGAGTTGAGGGAGGGTGACCAATCATAGCATCCGAAAGGCGGGCACAGTGGCTCTTTCGCCTCAGGGAAAGCGGAAGTATTAATTTTCTCACCTTTCATTGGCTCGATTAAGTCAGGTGACCAAAGGCTGAAACCAATGGCAGGGGCCGGGGCTGGTCAGAAAATTTTCGTCTTGCAGTCCCAGCCTAGAGTAGGTTCGTGGGAGGGACGTGTGGATCGCGTCCCTAGAGCCCTGAAAAACCAAGGGTCTGGGCTGTAGGGGTCCTCCATCCGCTCTGCGGCTCAGAGAGTCTCGGCAGGACAGATGTCAGAGGTCTCTCAGAGAGGGAGGGAGGCCCTGGCCCAGGGATCATGGTTCTGCGAGCCTAGGATGCTTCCCGCTGCTCTGTCGCGGCCTCGCCGGGCACTTCTGCACTCTAATTTGTTCAGGGCTTGGCGCTTCACTCCTCCACGACTCCCGCAAAACAAACAAAAATTCCCTGCTCATTTCTTCTGTGTAAGGCACAATAATAAAGGGTGGGGCAGCCTCCCCAACCGAGAGGAGGACGATCCCTGCAGGGGAATCTAGGGCCTTACCAGCTCATGGAACTATCTGTGTGACCTTTAGCCCATTGCTCAACTTCTCCCCCAGCTTCTGTAAAACCAGTGGCTTGAACTGAACAAGTGGTTTGCATCCCTGGCTACCCATGAATCTCCTGGAGAGAGAAGAAGAGGAGGGGTTGCAGCTTTAGGGAAAAAAACAAAAAAAAACGTGTCTGATACTTAGCCTCAAAGATTCTGATTTAACTGATCTAGGCCTGGGAGTGGTATTTTTTTAATAAGCTCTACCGGTGATTCTGATGTGAGGCAAGGTTGAGAATAACTGCACTAAATGATTTGGATAATAGTTAGCATTTAGTTGGCATCTAGAACCATTACATTGAGAGATATTGTACATAGGGTATAAATACTCCTCAGGGTCATCCTGGGAACTAGTATCATTATCCCTTGTTACATATGTAAAACCCAAGTCCACATTCACAGGGCCTCTTAGTAGTGTTGCACACCTCAGTGCAGCACCGGGTGCTTGCCTCCATCTTCCCCGGGAAAGGCAGATGGTGGTGAGCCTAGCGAAAGTAACACGCTCTGTGCGGGTACAGCTCCACACAACTCGATGGTTTGTTCTTGTTTCTCCGTCAGTAGCCCTCACTCCATCTAACAAGGAACTGTTTCTGTTGCACACTTGACCCTGAATTCCCCTTCCCACCCACTCTTGAGTTTGACATGCAGTTAAGGAGTTCAGGCAGTGGCTGCCCTGTTTCCCAGGTCTTGGTAGGGCCTTTCCTTCTTGCCCAGCCTTTACCCAACGATCTTACTTGGTGCCCTGAAGGCACTGCCTCCCTGGCCCTTTGAAAAGCCCCAATTCTTTCCCACAGGGCAAACTTTGTGACTCTGCATTACAGCACCATAGAAGGAAGCCCTTTCCCTTTCCTGCCACCTACCCCACCTGTGATCTGGTGTAAAGCTTGAGGGAGAAATTGGAGCAGAGGTGCTCAAGGGGAAAAGTCTCTCTGAAGGTGAGAGCCTTGTGATATAAAGATCTGGAAGTGCTTTCCTCTTTGTCATCCTATCTGGAGTCCCATGGGTCCTCTGAACATCCCAAGACTCAGAAAAATAACAGATTTCATTCTCAGGGAAACAGACTTGGAGGGCACTGGTTGAAGGGTCTGGTTTGGGGGCTGTTGTGTCTTTACACATGCACCCCAGAAGGATGTGTCTGTAGGGTTGGATCAAGTTGAGAAGGGAGAAGGGCCATCTCCCAAGGCTGGAGTCCTTTGGGACTTTCTGTTTTCCAAGCAGCCCCAGGGGTGGAGGCAGGGCAGGATGAACCAATCTGAAGACCTTCAAACACACACATAAACACATACACCAGTTTTTAACCAAACAGCAGCTTTTAACCCAACAGCAGCTTTTACTAAGCTCCAGGTGGGGCTGCCCTGGCATGGCCAGCGCAGCAGGTTGCCCTCAAGGGCCAGTCTCTGGTGTAATAGGAAGTAACAAAGGTGCACAAATTGCTGCTGCCCTTCCACGCTCACTGGGGTGGCTCAGAAGGGAGCAAACTCCAGGGTTCTCTGAAGACCACAACCGACCAGTGTGGCTATTCGGCCTCTTTTCCAGGCCCAGCTGTGTCATTCCCCAGGCCCTGAGGCAGCACCTGCACCCTGGGCCTGTGGGGCACTGCTGCCCTTGCTGCTTTGTGGGAGAAACATGGCCAACAACACAATCAGGAGGATGAGCAGACCACCGCCTACTACCAGCCCCAAGTAGATCCGGCAACGGACATTCTCCCAGCGCTTCTTCTGGGCCAGGGTCTTGGTTGTCTTGCTGAAGGCGGAGCTCTGTGGACACCCCCAGACACAGGGTAGGAGTTAGTGGTTTCCCCAGAGCCCTGGACCAGCTCCTTCCAACCCAGCCCCGACAAGGCCTAGTCTCCTCCCGCAGCCTCCCCAACCTGTCAGCTCCCTTTCTCCCTTTCTCAGGACCCTCCCAGCCTGACTCCTGGTCTCCCACACTGGTGTAGCCCTTGACTCACAGGCCTACAGGCTCACCCCCAGTTAACAATGCCAGTCTTCAACCTTTAGGAAGATCCACAGCTTCAAACCAAGGCCTTCATACTTCATGAGACCTCCCCACCCATTGCATAGCTAGGCTAGGGATGCTTCAAGAAACCCACAGTCCCCACACTGGCCCTTGGGTGAGCCTCAGGCCCTACCAACAGCCAGCCGGGAGACCCTGAGCACAGCCTGAGAGCTCCCTCTGAGGGCCCCTCCTAGCCTCTCCCTCCCCCTCCCTGCTTCTCCAGGCCTCACACCATGTCCAGGAGTTGGTCTGAACGCTGTTCCAGCTCCGCCAGCTTCCCGTCGCGCTCCAGGACCTTGTCGAAGTTGTTGAGCATGATTTCTGTCACCTCATCCGCCTGCCGCTGGCACCGCTCCAACTCTTTCCCTGCCTGGACACCAAGCCCAAGGTCAGGGCTACATGAGGCCCCTGCCTGGCCCTCATCTGGTCCTGAGACCTAGCGGCCTCCTTGCCCCACTGGGCAAGCGCGCGCGCGCGCGCGTGTGTGTGTGTGCGCGCGCGCGCGTGCGCGCACGCGCTTGCGCAGTGTATGAGAAAGGGGAACAGCGCCTTTCATGTAAGGGTCTGATATGTGCAGAGGGAAGGGCTGGCCTCTTGGGTGTGTACGGCTCACCTTTGGCTCCTCCCCTTGCCCATCAAGGCAGGTCCTAGGTCAGCCTTGACTTCCAGCATCTTCGCTTCCTCTAAGATGCCTGAGGATGGGACCTTCTCAGGACCCACCCTCCCACAAAGCAGACATTTGGCTCACCTGCTCTAGGATGGCCTCAACCTACTGTGCACCTGCCCTGTGGCTTCCCACTGGCCTAAGGAGGCAGCAAAGAACACAGAACCAAGCTACTTGGCCAGAGCCAGACAGGGAGGAGATCCAGCCCACTGAGCCAGACAGATAATTTTGGATCACCACACGTTATAGCCTCTGCCTAACCCCACAGACACACACACACACACACACAAACTGAGATCAGATTTCGCTCCCCTCCCTCCTCCAGCCTCTGACTGGTCAAGCCAGTTCTGCCTCCTGGCCTGACCCTGCTCCCACATCAATGCTCAAAGTCGATTCATTCTCTGTCTGCCTGGGAGCCTCGGCCTTCCTGGCCTCTGGCCTCCAGCTTTCCAGCTAGCCAGGATCTTCACTGGGATCCGACTCACACAGGAGAGACCAGCTCTTGGATTTCCCAGCCTGGGCAGCAGCCTCACCTGACAAAAGAACCCAGCTCATTTCAGAGGACTGGGAAGGGAGATGCAGGGTCCAAGCTGGGGGAGAGGCCAGGAAGAGGAAGAACACATGGATCACAAGCAAGAAAGAAGCTGGGCTTTGGATACATGCAACTGGGAGAGACCCAGGGCAGGAGGCCCTGGTGAGAGCTGGAGGTCCAGGGACACGTCGGGAGACGAATCCCAGGGGACTAACAAACCACAGGAACTCCCTCCCCCAGCCCTGTCCCCCAGAGCCCAACCCTGTTCTCATCTCCTCCCCACAGAGCACGGGCCAGGCTCCCTTTCCTGCCAGACTATATTGCCCATTGTCTGCGGCAAGACATTTTGGCACTGGACTGAATTCCACTTAAAACCAGAGAAAGTGAAGGGATCTGGTGGTCACAGAGGGCCACCTCCTACTCAGTCAAGAATCCCCATTCAGGATCTCTGCAGCTGCCTTGCATGTAACCTCCAAGCATTCCCAGTATATGAATCCTATCTCCCGAGCTGGACCACAAGCTCCCAGGGGGAGGGCAGGGGCCAGTGCCCTGCATTTGTCTGCCACCAGCCTGGAGGCCCAGGAGGCCAGCACAATGCTGACCATCTGCAAGGACTCAATGAGTGAGCCAATTGCATTATAACTTATCCAAATGCAACTGTCATTCTCAAGTTTTTTATCCCAGTGTGTTTATCTAGCCCAGCAGGAGTTTCGAGGGGCAGGCATCTGAAACCCAAGTAGGTCAATATTTACTCATGAGCTAGAAAAGCAACCCATTTTGAGAGGGGGCCGGCAAACCACGGCAAACCACGACAGAGCGGTACACTCATGGGCTGGGGGAAGCAGTAGCTGGGGAACAAGGAAGCATTATGAAGAAAGCAGGGAAGTTGTACTCATCTCTGGAGTTTTCCTGAGTCAACCACCATCACCACTATTATTATGACTAAATTATTCAACAAGTCTCCATTACTTGGAGTCTCTCACATTCAAATAGTCCAAGGCAAAAACCTGGGAATGGACCAAGATTCAAAAATGAGAATCAGGGCTTCCCTGGTGGCGCAGTGGTTCAGAGTCCGCCTGCCAATGCGGGGGACACGGGTTCGTGCCCCGGTCCGGGAAGATCCCACATGCCGTGGAGCGGCTGGGCCCGTGAGCCATGGCCACTGAGCCTGCGTGTCCGGAGCCTGTGCTCCGCAACGGGAGAGGCCACAACAGTGAGAGGCCCGCGTACCACAAAGAAAAAAAAAAAAAAAAAAATGAGAATCACTGCTAGAGACTGGTGGGATGTTACATATCATTTTTTTCTAATCTAAATGCTACAGCTGTTGTCATCTTATTCTCCAACATGGGGTGATGTTGGGTCACATTCTTCAGGAGAGCTGGCTGTGCCTCCCACTGCAAGCTGTAGCCTCCTTCCCCCACTGAGAAACCAGGCCTGTCTGGAGCCCAGATGGGCCCAGGCCTAAAAGAACACATTCGCTCCAGGGAACACAGAGGCCTGAGGCTCAAGTCTCTAGCCCTCCTTGGCCCCCCTCAACCAGAGGAAAAAGGACACTGTATGCACGGGTCTCTGCTGGCACGGTGATTCAAATAAAGAACTGCGGGGTGTGGAAGGAGGTAAGAGACCGGAGGACGGCCACGCTGCATCCTGCCACATAGAACTCAGCATAGCGCCTGGCACACCGTGGATGCGTGGAAAATATTTTCTGAATGAGTTGGGCCGGTTCTTGAAAAGATCGCTATAGGCTGGGGGAAAGAAGTGTGTATGATACAGTTAGAGAAGAGTAATGAGTTTACCCCATGAGATACAAATAGCGAGTGTTGAGCCGCCCACAGACAGGTGATTTCTGAGAACCAAGATGGACCAGGGATGGGCGGTGGGGGGGGGGGCATGTGGTGGAGACTACTGCCACAGGCACACAGAGACACACTCTGGACAGTGACGGATCTGGCAGAGGGTAAAAGTCAAGATGAGGAAGCTTCCATGGAGGGAGGGATGGATCAAGAGCTTATGTAGGTTTCTGAGCCTGGAGGGGCTTCAGGAGACTTTCTCTGTTGGTGGTAGACTGGCATGAACGAAAGTGAGATAACTCAGGCCAGAGGCCACCAGAAGGCATGTAGAAATGCTATCAGCAAGGGTATGCGGAGAGGTCCCCAGGCTGGGGGGCCGGGAGGAACGGAGGGCAAGAGAGGAAGGGTGGGTGAGAGAGGAAGGGAGGGTGAGAGGCACTTCCGAGCTTGGGTAGGGGCAGCATTGTTGGCAGACGGAGGATGGTAGTTACACAGGAAATCGACAGACTGTTACCCGGTGTGCAGAATATCCCTCCTTCAGTTCTCAAATCTCTCCTCAGGTTTTTCCAGGCCAAATACAGCTGGTTCCTCTGAAAAGAAAGCTCTTAAAAACCTCCCTGTCCAAACTCTCCTGTCTCCCCTCTTTCCTGATTAGTGCCTACGAAACCCTATCCCAGCTGTCACCGTTGTCATCTTCAGAGGGACCCGGGCAGCGACCTGGTGTATCACCTCCTTCCTGGGTCAGCGCTCGCCTGAGCTCAGAGCCTAAGAGCCGGGCTCTGCATTACAGCCCTGGGTTCCTTCAAATCCTGCCTCTGCCACTCACCAGCTGAGTGACTAAAGACTGGGGATATGACCTTTCTGACCCCTCTGCTTCCTCATCTATAGAGTGGTGACAATAATATCTCCCATAACATTAGCTAAGGCATGTGGCATGTTATAAATAAAGTGCTTAGCACAAGTCCTGACACATACTAAATGCTCAATAAATAATAGCTATTATTGCGGTAGCCCAAGTTTCCCTAGGTTTTTTTTTTTAGCTGTCAGATCCCAGGAAGCACACCTGTGGTCAATAAAACCTCTTAAACATTTTTTACAAAATACACAGCCAAGCAAGCTCTTCCCTGTTGCCACTTTGTGCACTTAATCGTTTCTAACCTAAATATAAAACTTGACATGGGCCTTTGATAACCTGTATCTATTTTATTTCCATCAGGCGCTACAGGCTGTTGAGAAGGTTTTACCTCCTGACAGTAATAATAGCTCCCACTCAATGAGCACATATTCTGAGCTGAGAACTGTGCTGCTAGCTCTTTGTTCACTTTATCTCATTTAACCCTCACAACAATCCACTGAGGAAAGTACCCTCACCCCAGTTTTATACGAAACTGAGGCTCAGAGGGGTTAAATCACCCATCCAAGGTCACGGAGCCAGTGAGTAGAAGATCTGGGAGTTGAATAAACTTAGTCTCCAAGGATCACATTCTTAACCCCTGTGTTAAACTGGATGCGGGTAAAGGGAGGTCAAATGCTTTAGCTGGCTGGCTAAAGACTCACCCAGTTTGATGCTGCCAACTCAACTTGTGTGCATATGAGGGAGGCCTGTGGCTCAAAACCCAAATTCTTTGCACAGAGCATGAGTGAGGACCATCTACAGGATGAATGAATTCATTACCCATTCAATTTTTATCTTTCCCATCACTATTTTGTTCCTACTCTATCCCCTATACCAGTCACCATGACTGACACAAAGGAAATGCCCAAGAAACACTTGTTAACTGAATGAATCAGAAAAGAGGAGAAAAGAAGGGAAAGCAAGAAGGACCAGGTAGGGAAGGCGGATGGGAAGAAGGAAGGGAAAGTGCTGGGGGTGGACAAAGGGGCAGGAATAAGAGAAAAAACAGAGGGAAGGGGCTATGAGAGTCCCAGAGTTTCCCAGTAACCCCCAGTAAATTATCACAGCCTCAGCCTTCATTTCAAGAGTTTCCTCTTCTCACCAAGTGCTAAGGCCCAGCCGCAAGCCCATCCTAACCCTGCCTGATTCCTTGCTCTGCACGCTGGGAAGTGGGCTCTGGGCTCCGTCCCATTCCCTGGGCCTCCCTCAGTTTCCTGGCCTGGCCTTAGAGCTCAGTGCTACCTTCCTGCCCCGCTTCCTCTTCCTGCCTCCAGTTCCCTGGAGATGAGGCCATCCAGGCATCTCGACCCCCAGCCAGGCCACATCCACATCCATCACACCTCTGCTGCCTTCTCCACGGCGGAATCTTTTTTTTTTATGGCAGTATCTTTTTTTTTTTTTTTTTCTTTTTGGCCGTGCCATGTGGGATCTTAGTTCCCTGACCAAGGATCGAATCTGCGCCCCCTGCATTGGGAGGGCAGAGTTTTAACCACTGGATCCCCAGGAAAGTCCCTCCATGGCAGAATCTTAAAGCACCAAGCCTGCTTCCTGCCGGGCACAACTTCCCAGGAGTTCCAGGGGAGCGGAGAAGCGACTGGCACCAACTGCTCCTGACACCTTTGCCTGGAAATGACAAGTGGGGACAGAGGCCAGAGTCTACAGCAGGACTGGGGGATGACTCAACTCAAGATTGTGTCCCTAGGTACGGCTTAGAAGGGAGTCAGGCTATGCCACACTCTGATAACTTCAGTGGAACTTTTATAGTAAACATCTTACTTACTCTGTCCCCAGGGGAAGGAGTTTGCCCTCCAACACCCTGCCACAGGACTGGCTTCTACCACCCCATCGGCTCAGGTTTCCAACCCCTGGGCCAGACTTGTGTCCTCACAGCACCAGGAAGGGCTGAAGAGGTCACCATATTACCCACCACTTCTCAGGAGCAGGTTCTGAGGGCCAGGCAGGTCTCTGCCATTGTACCTCCTCTAACCTCCTAAGGACCCAGCGAGGCGGGTATCGCTGACCCCACTTCACGATGCGGAAAAAGAGGCTCAGGGAAGCTAAGTGACTTGCCCGGGGTCACAGAGCGGGTAAGTGGCCACCACCAGGATCTCAGCCCGGAGCCTGACTCCGAAGCTGGTGCTCGTAACCGCTTGGCCCCGACAAGTGGGAAGCCGGAGTCCAGCTCACTCGGCGCTGGTTAGTCGGGACCCTCGCACGCCGCCCTTTCCCTCCCGCGATGCGCGCGACGAGCTGAGGGTCCGGCCCCGGTCCTGCTTCCGGGCGCCGTCCCGAAGGACGCCTCCACCCCTTGGACTTCGGACTCCCGCCTCGCACCCCTCCACGCTCGCCCTCTGCGCCGGCCCCGGGCCCTCACCATCGCCGCCGCCGCTGCCTCGCCGCTCCGGCTCCTCTGCCCGAGCGGCCGCAGTGCCAGGGATCTGGGAGGAAGCGGAGGGCGGGGCGGGGCCTGCCTGGCGGGGGCGGGGGGCGAGCCTTCTGGGAGCGGCGACCGAAACCTAGTCAAATCAGTCAAATCGGAAGCGGCCGGCGATGGCTCCCGGGGTCCCGGTTCGGCACCTCTCCCCGGGCCGCCGGCGCCCGGCTCGGGATGACTCCCCAGCCTGGTGAAGTGGGGCCTCCTTCCAATCAGCGTGGTGCCTGGTCTACAGCTCGGGACCCCAGTCTATGAAATGGTCCCAGTGGAGTGGGTTCTGGAACGGGCTCAGGGAATCCTCTCTGGAATTGCATCCCAGCTCAGGTAGACCGGGTTGATCTGGGGAGGAATCATTTATTCATTCAACAAGCACCTGTAGGAGCGCCATTGTCCTGCACTGTGCTAGGCGCAGGAAACGCAGTGAACAGCTGGACAGGGTCTTTGCCACCTTGGTGAGTGCAACTCACCCATAACCAAACACCGACCACGCCAAAGTTTTGAAACTAAATAAAGTTTATTCACAATAAATATCATGAGTGCACTACCTGCCGCTGGAGGGTACATTTTAAAACGGTCAGTTGTATGTTTTGCGAATTTCACCTCAATTAAAAGAGAAAACAGGGCTTCCCTGGTGGCACAGTGGTTGAGAGTCCGCCTGCCGATGCAGGGGACACGGGTTCGTGCCCCGGTCCAGGAAGATCCCCCATGCCGCGGAGCGGCTGGGCCCACGAGCCATGGCCGCTGAGCCTGCGCGTCCGGAGCCTGTGCTCCGTAACGGGAGAGGCCCCGACAGTGAGAGGCCCGCGTACCTCCCCCAAAAAAGAGAAAACAGACCCCCATGGAGAAGGTACTAGCTCTAGCTTTTTCTTTCTTTCCCCTTCACCACGTGGGCAAGTGCAGCCCTGTCCTGATATGACCCCCTTCCTCAGCTGGAGGATGAGGGAGGCTGGTGTGTCTAACCTGTCCAGAGCCTTCCTGAGCTGAGTCTACCCATCCTCATGCCCTTTCACTGCTGCAGAGAAGCCACCAGCCACCTGTTCTCTATCCCACCACATACCATCCCAACATCTCAAAGGTGGCCCCTCTTGAGGAAGGGGGTTGGGGGCTTCCCTCTCCCACGTTGAGCCCCATGTGAGCACAGACCCCACCCCCAGCCTGGACAGACTAGGTCCCAATCACCCCAGTTGCTTGGACCTCGAGTCCAGGAGTGGACTGAGAAGAGACAGGATGGACAGGGTCCTGACAAAGTCTGCCCCCAGGGTCTCTTCTGTGCTTTCCTCCCTTCCTAGTTTTCGGGGCATGATTCTATTTTTTTTTTTTTTTTTTTTGGCTGCACTGCGCAGCATGTGGGATCCTAATTCCCCAACCAGGGATCAAACCCACGCCCCCTGCATTGGAAGTGTAGAGTCTTAACCACTGGACCGCCAGGGAAGTCCCTGGAGCATGATTCTAGAACCTGACTTGCCAGTACTAGTCCCCAGTCCTGTTTCCCAACCCCGCCCCTTCCAGATTCCCTCCCCAAATCAGGGTCTTTTCAATTCTGGAAAGCCTATGGGGGAAATAGGGACAGAGATGACATAAACCCTTCCCCCAAACCAAGGCGCACTGGGCACTGGAAAGAGTGACAATGATGGTGGAACCTGGTGGAGAGGAGGGAGGCCCAAAGACAGAGAGGTCCATTGTCCATGGAGGGGAAGGAAGGCCATAGGCCCTGTCCTGTGACACTGACTGTGCCCAGCCACGAGACACGGGTGAGAGATGCTCACCCGCTCAGGACAGCTGAGACCCAGAGGCCCTGCTAAGTTCCAGAAGGACAGGGGCAGACAAAAGACAAATAGAACTCGCAGAACCACAAGAGAAGGAAAAGCAGTTCAGTTCCTCTAACCCCCTCACTCTAAGACTACAGCAGGGCCACCAAAGAGAAATGGCAATGATGGGAGGGGTGGGAGGCCCTTAACCAGATTCCTAAATGCTCTGCCCAGGTAGGCTTCATGTCTCGGCTAACACTTCCAGCAGAAAACTAATAAAGGAAATGGCAAGTCCCAGAGGGGACACTTAAAAGTCTTACATACTACCCTAAAATGCTGGGAAGGTTTTGAATTTTCCATACGCCAAGACCTCCAGAAAATTCCTGTTCTTGAGACCAGTGACAATGATGGAACAAGGGGAGATAAAGAAAGACAGGGAGTTTCCATCTTTCTTCTCCAAACATATGCTCTCCACTCCTCCAACAGCTTGGGCCTCCAAAGGGAGGATCTCTGCCAGAGGGCGTCCTTGGGGAGAAAAGAAATGGAAGGGCCAAAGGCAAAATGGAAAGGGAGAAAGTACCTCACATGCATAGGGATACTGAAAGGTCTTTATTGCCCACTGGCCACCCTCAGTTCCATCAGTTTCCCAGCCATGTGCTGGCCCTTCTGGGTCTCTCCAACCAACTCTGAGGACCCCTGAAACACAGCCACAGTCCAGCTCTCTCCTTCTGGGGACCAAGGTGCTCCCTGGGTCAGACAGTGTGGTAGAGGGGCCCCAGAATGAGGGGCGGGAGGATGGAGCAGCATTCCCTGTGGAGAAGGACAGGAGAGAGGGTGCCTCTTGGCACCCACTATGGAAGGCTGCCCCCCCAAGAAGAGGGCAGGGTGGGAGGGGTTCCCTAGGTTACTTAAGGGATGGCACCCGTGGCAAAGAGCACAATGAAGAGGACGATGATAAAAACAATCACGCAGATGAGGACGATCATCTTCACATTCTTCCACCAGAACTTCCGAGCCACCTTCTGCGATGTGGTCTTGAAGTGCTCGGACTGTTGGGAATAAGGCAGAATCACCCAGTGCCTCCTGCCGCTGGGATGAGCATACCGAGACCCACACGCCATACATCTAAACATTTAAGTGCTACGTTGAGGCAACAGACTGCTAAATAAAATAGTTCTGTCCTCCTACCTTGACAAATGTACCTTCACAACCATCTGGTGAACCAATTCAAATTTAGAATCCTTGGGCTCCCTCTGGTCCCCTGCCTGCCCCCTTCTCTTCTTACCCCCGCACTGCCATGCACACTGAGAGGCCTCTGACGCATGCTCACACCCAGGGTTGTGACACTGGCAGCACAACCCACCCTTGGGAGGGCAGACACTGGGGCTGAGGGGTGCAGGCTCCAGGTGGACACATCTCCCTGGTTCCATAACTTCTGGCCACATGAGGACCGCTGAAGCTGGAGGAGGGGCCAGGGCAGTCCAGGGGTTGGAACTGAGGGAAAATGCTCTTCCTCTCCCGACTTGAATTGCAGAAATTGTTTCCCTGGGCCATGCTTCCCAGCCTGGGCTGTGGAAAGAAACACTAAGTCCCAGGGAGTCAAATGAGCTATGCTCAAGATTACACACAGGACTCAGAAAGCCATGGCCGGTCTCTCTCCGTGGACATGGAATCTTAAGTCTCCAGCCCTCTGTAGAACTTTAGAGTTACTCCCTCCCTGAGCAGCTGGCTTCAGCCTCTGGCTGGAGGGAGAGAAGAATGAGATCTAGCAAGATGTGTGGGAGATATTATTCCAGCCTTCAGCCAGCAGAGGACCCTGGGATCAAAGACTTTTACTCCTCTTCCCAGCTTCTTTTTAAAGCTGGCTCAGCAAAACTCTAACAGTTTTCCACCCTCTGCCTAATAACTCCTGGGGAAGGCCAAAGGCCCTAAGAGGATTTTCTGGAGCCAATATTTTTGTCCTGGGGAGGCCAGGTCCAAATGATTGTCAAGGGCAGCCTTCAAAGTGAAAGTCGATTTCATAGGAGAGAAGCCTAAGACAGCACAGGCTGACTGAGCCATCCATCAGTCTCACAAAATGTCTCCATGGGTCCACCCCCGCATCCCCAGCCCCAGTCCTTGAACCCATTCCCTGGACCCCAGTACCAATCAGTGGAGTAGAGCAGAATCAGAAGTGGGGATTCAGCTCACATCAATTCCCAACACAGGTAAAAAGGCAGACTTCCCTCCTGCTCATTCTGCCACCAAGACCACCAAGCCTCAAGCCCCCAATAATCCTCCTCCCCCCTCTTCCCCTGGCCCCCACTGGGCTCCCCATCATCTCACTGTGGCTTCCAGATCCTCTGTCTTGTTACGGAGATGATCCAAGTTTTCTCCCCGGGCCAGGATCCGCTCCACATTCTGGGTCATAATATTCTTGACTCCCTCCACTTCACTCTGCAGGTTTCGCACACGGTCATCTCCTCCACCACCACTGGCCTCCTCCTGGGCAGCCACACAGGGGTTAATTAGGCCGAGTGCCGGAGGGACTGAGACTCAGCCTCAGAGGCCAGAGGAGAGGGAGGCCTAAGGTGGACTTAGCTTTTTGTAATGCTTGAACTGTTTGCAAAGAGAATGTTTTCCTTGTAGTACTTGTGTAATCAAAAACAAATGCATTTTTAAGCCCCAGTGGTGAGAGCCATGCTAGGAGACAGACTTTGTGGGTTCTCAGGGCACGTGAGACAACAAGAAGCACACCCCCAAAGCCCTCTCCACTGCTTCCTTGTTCCTCGAAGAGGGTCAGAGGATACCGCTGAGCCAGCACCTCACAAGGCACAGCCCCACCATTACTTGAGATCCCACCGGTCCTCATTAAAAATGCCTGTGCCCCTCCCCCCACAGACCACCCTCCCCTGGCCTAACCCACCCTCTCTTCAAGACAGCAGCTGGAGAGCTGCTCCGGCCTCCTGGGCAGCCTGAGCCACGGCAACCAGGCTCCAAGTCCCTCACAAGGCCCCACGGGAGACAGCCGTTGGGCCACAAACTTCTGCTTTCCCCACCACTAAGCACCTCGCGCAGGCACCACGCCATTGCCTACTTAAGCAAGTATGAAACATACAAACAGCAGCCTGGGTGTTGGGGGAAATGGAGGGCAAGTCCTCCGTGGCTGATGCCTCATCCTCAGGCTTTCTGATAAGGTTTTTGAACAGGGAGGGAAAAACACTACTAAGCTCCTCCCTCCCTGACCTACTAGACTTCCAGACACAAGCCCGGGGGGGGGGTTCAAACTAGACTAACACAGAGAACCCACCTCTTGTCTCTTTTTTTTTTTTTTTTTTTTACAAACCATCAGCTCTCTTCCTCACGTTTATGGAGAGGGGGCAGATTCCTTGGACTCGACGGAGAGACAAATTCTTTGGGTTTCTGTACAGGGATAAAGTGAGAGGCAGAGCGGGATTCCTGCCGCTGGGCTGGAATCTGCGCTGGGAACAGCAGAGGCACTGCCCAGGAATGTCACAACACCCGAAGGCCAAAGGCCGGAGGGCTGGAGGAGGAGATGAATTAGGATCTCACACTCCCACCGAAGCTCCACTCCGGGCCAGCTCAGGGCTCAGGGGAGGGAGGGGGCAGAGAAGAGCAGGAACACCCGCCCAGGCAGCTCAGACCTATTTGCAGCCCAGCTGTCAAAGAAGAGAGGTCACAGTCAGCGCTGGCCCAGCCCTCAGATTTTGCCACCAGCTTTCCTTTGCTGATCCCCAGCCCCCAGCCCCCTCTGGCTGCTCGTGAAATCAGCCCCTTCTTAGTTTCCCGGTCTCTCACCATGTTTCCGAGCGGCTCGGGCCTGTCGGCAGCAGGACTCTTGCCTAGTCTGTTTCCTCTCGGGCAGCCGTCGGTTCACTTCCTGCTTGTCCAACTTTCAGCCTGCCCCCGCCCACCTCGCATCCAGAGCCTCTCCGGCCACACCTCGCTCAGGTTCCCCAGGTAGGCGGGCACTCTCCACCGCCCTCCCAAGTCTCCTGGGAAACCAGGGCTTAGGCTTAAAGCGACAGGGCTCCCCGGCACCACATTTCTTCTAACTTGTCAGGAACAAGTAAAGAAAGATCAAGCAGTCCTCCTAGGTTTCCTGATATAGAAAGGGCAGCCGTCTCCTTTTTTTATTTCTATTATTTTTTGGCTGCACCACGCGGCATGCCGGGGATCTTAGTTCCCTGACCAGGGATGGAACCCGTGGCCCCTGCAGTGGAAGAGCGGAGACTTAACCACTGGACCGCCAGGGAAGTCCCCCATCTCCTTTTTTTATGTGCTGAGTATCTCACCCCCAATTCTTAGAGACTGAAATCAACCCTAAGCACCCTGCCAGACCTTGTTCACATGGAAACAGAACACAGATATGAACATTTCTTGCTGGACAACCCTTGTTCCCATGTCCGTCTTATTGCAGAAAGCATTGAAACCCCCAAAGTCTGGAATGCTGTAATCCTGGGCTCTGGTGTCGGAAAGCTGCACACCCTGAGTGAACCTTTTCACCTGCCTGGGTTTTGCAAGTGCTGATGCTTACCTCATAGGGTGGTGGTGAGGAGTAAAAGGATAGCACATGCCATGTGCCTAGTACAATGCCTGGAACAAAGGGCTGCCCACTGCTCAAATCAGGGAATGATGGCTCACCAACCCTCCTTTCCTTCCAGAGTTCAACAATCCTGCACGTCCCTTCCGAGGCCACCACGTCGGTTGGTGAGCCCCATCAGAAAGGGTCATGCGACTGCCCTATGGACAAGAGAGAGGGCCCAGGGCAAAGGATTTTTCCACCAACCTGGCTCCAGGCCAGAGAAAATCCACTTTTCCTGGACAGTGTTTATGGAGATAAAAGAACAATAACAGGGACCTGCAGAAAGGAACAAACATTCCTGTCCCATCCCAGAAGAAGTAACAGTTCCAAGAGGGAAATGTCAGCTTCTCTGACAAATGCTTTTTTAAAGAGTCTAATAAATTTTGGACCTCTGTAGCATTTGGAGACCCTTTATTCTCATTTATAATGAAATCTTACTCCCAATTAGATAAGATTATTATCTTTTTCAGACCTGAATTTTGGGGGACAGGATCAGCCTGCTTTCACAGAGAACGTGGCTGCCCCACTCCTCACCATCCTTAGAAAGGCGACAATGAAGCCAAGCGGAGGTGGCTCAGAATCCTTGATCTATACTTTCATTGTTCAATACAGTAGCCACTGACCACAAATGGCTGTTGAACATGTGATATGTGGCTAGTCTAAACTGAGATGAGATGTAAGAGTAAAACACACAGCAGATTTCAAAGACTTATTATGGGAGAAAGACTATAAATATCTCTTTGGTAATTTTATATATTGATGACATGTTGGGTTTTGGATCTTTTTTTCCCCTTTTTAAAAAAATCTGTAACGTGCTTTATTTTATTTATTTATTTTTTTTGGCCACACGGCATGTGGGATCTTAGTTCCCCCACCAGGGATCGAATCCATGCCCCCTGCAGTGGAAGCACGGAGCCCTAATCACTGGACTGCCAGGGAATTCCCAAGTGCCTTATTGAGTTATAGTTGATGTACAATATTATGTAAGTTACAGGTGTACACTATAGTGAGTCACAATTTTTAAAGGTTATACTCCATTTATAGCTATTATAAAATACTGGCTATATTCCCTGGGTTGTATGATATATCCTTTTAGTTTATTTTATACATAGTAGCTGGCACCTCTTAATCCCCTACCCCTAAATTGCCACTCCCCCTCGCTCTCCCCACTGGTAACCACTAGTTTGTCCTCTATATCTGTGAGTCTGCTTCTTTTTTGTTATATTCAGTAGTTTGTTGTATTTTTTAGATTCCACATGTAAGTGATATCATACAGCAGTGGTCCCCAGCCTTTTTGGCACCAGGGATGGGTTTCGTGGAAGATAATTTTTCCACGGAAGGGGGGTGGAGGGGTGGGAGGGATGGTTCAGGCAGTAATGCAAGCGATGGGGAGTGATGGGGAGCGGTGGGGAGCTATGGGGAGCGGTGGGGAGTGATGGGAAGTGGTGGGGAGCGATGGGGAGCTATGGGGAGCGGTGGGGAGTGATGGAAAGCGGTGGGGAGCTGTGGGGAGCGGTGGGGAGCGATGGGGAGCGGTGGGGAGCGATGGAAAGCGGTGGGGAGCTGTGGGGAGCGGTGGGGAGCGATGG
>NW_021703775.1:14008347-14212592 GCF_005190385.1 Monodon monoceros
GTGGGGAGCGGTGGGGAGCGGTGGGGAGCGGTGGGGAGCAGCAGATGAAGCTTCACTCACTTGTCTGCCGCTTACCTCCTGCTGTGAAGCCCGGTTCCTAACAGGATGTGGACTGGTACCAGTCCAAGGACCGGGGGTTGGGGACCCCTGTCAGACAGTATTTGTCTTCCTCTGTCTGACTTATTTCACTAAACATAATACCCTTGAGGTCCACTCATGTTGTTGCAAAAGGCAAAATTTCACTCTATTTTATGGCTGAGTAGTATTCCATTGCATATATATACCACATCTTTATCCATTGGTCTGTTGATAGACACTTAGGATATATTGTTAAATAAAAAATATTGATAAAATTAATTTCACCTGTTTCTTTTCTCTTTTAATTTGGCTAATAGAAAATTTTAATTACCAACGTGGCTCAAATTACATTTCTATTAGATATGCTGATCTGTACCTTAATATTTATGTGACGTTGGACAGATTTATGTAACATCTCTAAGCCTCAGTTACTTCCATTGTCTACGCCTGGTACTTTAAAAACCCTCAGTAAATGGTGGCTTTTGTGATTACTATTACTAAGAATTCCAGATGCTAAGTGAATTGGTGGTTAAGGGAACATGAGGGGTGCCAAGAAACAAAGGGTCAGAGTAGGAAGTTTGTGGGGAGCAGGAGGAAATGACAGAGGATTCCCAGGGAGGGAAGGAGAGTTCCAACAGCTGAGGAGTTACTGGGGTCTGGTGCCACTGCAACCTTGGACATACACTGGTGTCCCTGAGGGAGATGACCCTTGGCCTAGACCCAGCAACCATCAGGGAGATTCCGAAGTGCCCACAGTTGGGCCTGTGACCTGTCTGTCCTCATCTTCACCATACAGAATTGCCGCAGGCTTGGCCTCACCTGTACAAACATTACAATGTTACCCTTTGTCAGAAGACCATCTGGGAGTTCCCTGTTGGCCTAGTGGTTAGAATTCTGGGCTTTCACTACCGTGGCCCAGGTTCAAACCCTGGTCAGGGAACAGAGATCCCACAAGCCGCAAGGCGTGGCCAAAAAAAAAGAAGAAAATGAAGAAGGAAAAAAGACCATCTGGCTAACACCCTCACAAGGTGAGACATTCAGTAAGGCACCAAACAATACTCTATGAGCAGAAATGGTGCTGTGGTCAGGGAACAAGAGAACAAAAGCCACTGATTCCTTTACAGTCAAGGAAGGCTCTATCCCAGGAGAAGGGGAGTGTCAGTCACTTTGTAAGGAAAAGATGCTACATGGTAGGAGTTGCAACCAAAGAAGCAATTGCGGTGTGATGAAGAGTGTTCTCAGTCCCTGCGTGATCAGAAGATTTGGGCATCAGCTCTATGGCTCCCGGGTTGTGCTGTCTTAGGCAAGTTTCCCTCTGGGAGTTTTGGTTCCCTCATCTGCAAAATGGGAATAAGAATGAAAGCTATTTTGCGGGGTTATTATCAGGGTTAAATGGTATGGGTATATATTTCTGCTAAAGCACATTACAAATGAAAAAGGAGACTAATAGAACAAATGGAATGAGAAAATAGGGGAAAAGGAATATGAACATCCTGCAAAGCAACCAGGCAAACTTTGTGGTACACTGGCATATATCCCAGTCTCATTTATGGCCCAAGGGGGCAGTTGACTCCTGTACCTCTCAGGGAAAAGGCTAGCGAACAAGAAGAAAGAACGTTCAGGAGGCTCAGTTGGAATTGCTCCCTGAAAGATCATAAAGCTCTCCCCACTGCCTAGGCCTCTTTTGTCTCCAAAACCCTCTTTATAGACTGTTACACCACTGGCCACCCCATCTGTGACACAGTCACCCCCATCTCTCCCAGTGTGCCCTTCCTTTCTTACCGTGACCTTAGAACCCAAAGGTTCTGCCCTTGGCCATCTTTTGACTCCGCACTCTCTCCTAGAGCAATCGTTCTCTATGGGGTTGATTTTTGCCCTCCAGGGGATATTTGACAATGTCTGGAGATATTTTTGTTTGACACAACTGGTGGCGGAGGTGTGCTACTGGCATCTAGTGGGTAGAGGCCAAAGGTGCTAAACTTCCTACAATGCCAAGGACAGCCCCTCCCCCCACCTCACCCATCCCCCCAACGACAAAGAATATGCAGACCAAATGTCAATACTGCCAAGGTTGAGAAACCCCGCTCTCCCTCTGGAAGTGCAATCAATGCCTTTACAGCTTCAACAGCCATTTATGGATGATCCCCAAATCTGTACATCTCTGTCAATTGCCACTGCTTTCTCTCCAATACCCTGGTCAGTCCACAGACACATCCGACAGCCAACCCAAACCCTTTATTTTTCCCCATGTTCCTCCTCCTGGATAGTACTCCCATTCTATCAGTGTCCCAAGTTAGGAACCCCTAAGCCATCCTACACACACAACGGGACATCACTAAGTCTTGGTCATGTCTCTCAAATCCACCCCCTCCTTTCCATATCAGCTTGTGCTTCCTAGGTAATGCCGGGCATTATCTCTTCTCTGAACAATTCCAGCCACCTCCAAACTGACCTTTCTTTTCCCATCCATTCCTCCTGGGGTTACTTGTCATCTTCCCAAAACACTGACTTGAGTATGCTGCACCTCCAGAGTAGAGCCCAAACTCCTTAGCTTGGCATTCCAAGATTGCTGTCAACCTGCTTTTTGAAGCTTATCTCTCATGAGACTCACCTCCCAGCCCCCCAGTCATACTAAATTACCTGCCCTTCCCATAACACATCATCCCCTTTTATACCTTTGCTCGAGCGGACTTGTCTCATGATGAGTGAATATCCTCCTTCATTCATCACTGCCTATGGCAAGTCTATTCATATTTGAGACATTGCTTCCATGAAGTCTTCCAGATTTCCCCACTGAAGTTAAAGTCTTCCTCTTCTGATCGCCATCACACTGTATCTTTTATAGAGCCTATAATATGCTTTGCCATTAACTACGTACACATTTGACTCCTCTGAGACTCTAAGCTCTGTGAAGGCAGGGGCTGTGTTTTTACTTTGGTACCCCTCATAGAAAATAACATATATCCTGCACATAGTAGGCACTCACTAAATGTTTAGGGTATTGAATTGAGAGATCTGAAAGAGGGCTTCTTTCTCCACAGTGCAGACAGAAAGAGAATTTTTATTAGAAAAGAACCATGAAGAAATTCCTTTTGTAAATTTTGGACTATTTTATGGATAAATGAATGTCTGATGCCATGAGTCTCTGTATATTGGTCCTGAAAGGATAAACTGGAAATCAACGCCTTGAACAAAAACAAGTTAAAATCATGGGATGGAAAGGTGAAGAGTTAGCACAGCTCATTTACTAGCTGTAGTTCTCTTACACAGAATGCTCTCAGTTCCCCCAAGACTATTGAGAACTTTTGATTTCCCTCTCTCCTCTCAAAATTTTACTCATCCTTTAAGGCCCAAGTTTTCAAAAAAACTTTCCTGATTTCTCCAGTCATAATTCATTTCTTCGTCAGTGCTCCCGTAGCACTTTGAACCTCACTTAATACTTAATGACTTCCTACATTCTATTATTATTTTATTATTTCTATATATTTTTATTATTATACTTCTATAGGACAGAGGCCACAACTTAATCATTTCTGTTTCCTCCTCTGTAACTTGTCCAATTCTTGGCACATAACAGACCATCAACACTGAACTTAATGGAACCATCTAATTGTGAGTGATCCTGGAAGATCTAGCCCAAACTTCCCAACCCACACTGTATTCATTTGGACTGGGATTTGACAGTGGATTAAGAGATCCATCCCCTAAATAGATCTATGGCTTCCAAACTGACTTGGCCCCCCTTGCCTATTAGGATGACCTAGAAGTGCGCCAGACCCTCAACAGCAGGAACACTTGTTAGCCCAGTAATTCCACCTGCCAAACACAACTGTGCCCAATAACCTCTACTTTTACATCTACCCCTGCCGCCTTTTCCCTTTAGGATAGTGGTTGTCAGCACATGGTCCATGAACCCCTGGAGTATTTAGGGACAAAACTACTATAATAATACTGAGATGTTATTTGCCTTTTTAACTGTGTTGACATTTGCACTGATGATGCAAAAAGCAATGGTGGCAAAACTGCTGGCAACTTAGCAGGAGTGAGACAGTGGCACCAAATTGTAGTAGTAGTCATTGCGTTCCTTCCTGCCATGCGTTTGCAATTTTAAAAAAATGCCAGTGTGCAGCCTAAAAAAACAGTAAAAATAGAATATAAAATGCCAGTGTCAATTAAGAACATCCTTAATGAAGAAGTACAAATTAATAATTTTATAAACTCTTGACACTGGAATACAGATCTTTTTACTATTTTGTGTGAAGAAATGGGAAATATGCATACAATGCTTCTGCATACCCAAATACAATGTTCCATAGTTTCTAAGAAAAAGCACTTGTGCAATTAAACTGTGAGCTCAACTCACCTTTGTTTGTTTTCAAATTAATAGACTTTATTTTTTTGAGTAGTACGGACAGTTCCCATACACCCCTCATGCTCTCCCTGTTTCTCCTATTACTAACATCTTGTATTAGTGCAGTATATTTGTTACAACTGATAAGCTAATAGTGATATTATAACTATTAACTATATAGTTATATTAATAACTATATATTATAACTATAATCATGGTTTACATTAGGGTTCATTCTTTATATTATACATTGTATGGGTTTTGACAAATATATAATGACATGAACTCACCACGACACCATTAGAATATCATACAGAATAGTTTCACCCTTCTAAAACTCCTCTGTGCTACATTCTTCTCTCCCTTCCTCCCCCCCAATGCCTGGCAACCACCAATCTTTTTGCTATCTCCATAGTTTTGCCTTTTCCAGGTTATCACACAGTATGTAGCCATTTCAGATTGGTTTCTTTCAGTTAGCAATATGCACTTAAACTTCATGTCTTTTTGTGGCTTAATAGCTCATTTCATTTTATCACTGAATATTCCATCGTATGGATGTGCTAGTTGATTTTACTCATTCACCTATTGAAGGACATTTTGGTTGCTTTCCAGTTTGGGCAATTATAAGTAATGCTGTTGTACATTCACGTGCAGGTTTTGTGTGGGCATCAGTTTTCAACTCATTTGGGTAAATAACCAAGGAGCACAATTGCTGGATCATATGGTAAGAGTACGTGGAGTCTTGTAAGAAAATGCCAAAACTGTCTTCCAATGTGGCTGTACCATTTTGCAGTCCCACGAGTAATGGAAGCAGAGTTCCTGTTGCTCCACATTAAGAGGCTCTGCATTTAAAAGAGCTGTGTAACTCAGTGAAGCAATGTTTTCCAAATGACCATGCATGTTTTACAAAATCATGCGTGAGTAAAAGGTCCATTCAAAGCGCAAGATATACCAATGATTTTAACGTAATAGAGCATAAAGTTCATTATATGATTTTCAATTTCACATCTGACTAACCTTTAAAAAACGACTACTTGTAGGTTTTGGTGTGGTACAAAAGAATATCCAGTTATCTAAACAGGCTATTAAAATGCTTCTCTTGGGCTTCCCTGGTGGCGCAGTGGTTGAGAGTCCGCCTGCCGATGCAGAGGACGCGGGTTCGTGCCCCGGTCCGGGAAGATCCCGCGTGCCGCGGAGCGGCTGGGCCCGTGAGCCATGGCCGCTGAGCCTGCGCGTCCGGAGCCTGTGCTCCGCGACGGGAGAGGCCACAACAGTGAGAGGCCCGCGTACCGCAAAAAAAATAAAAATAAAAAAAATAATAAAATGCTTCTCTTTTTTCCAACTAAGTATCTGTAAGGCCAGGTTTCCTTCACATACTTCAGTCAACACCATTTCACAACAGATGGAATGCAGAAGCAGATACGAGAATCCAGCTTTCTTCAATGAAGCCAAACATCAAAGAGATTTGCATGTAAAATAATACTATTCTCATGTATTTTCTTGGTATGGAAAATATACTTTTTCTCTTAAAAAGGTTATTTATATAAACATGTAATGGGTTTATTACTTTTTTCTTTTAGTGAATCAATACATATTTTAAACATTTCTCAGTGTAAATTTCCAATACGGTAAATATGGGGAAATATAACCCATTATAAACAAAAGCTCTTTAGGGTTCTCCATAACGTGTGTATCAGTGTAGAGGGGTTCTGAGACTAAAAAATGTGAGAATCCCTGGTCTAAGATGCCTTCCTCTGATCCTGCTGGTCAATCCCAGTGCAGAGAATTAGATGTTACAATGCTGTTCAAGACTCACCTCTCAAGACTTTCCTTGATCGACCACTCTATTCATTGCCCCTACTCTGCATACCCTCTGCAGCTATGTTGTTCCGGTTTCCCCTGCTGCTTTCAAACCTCTGGTTCATGGCAGGTACTGGAAGAGAGAATAAAGAAACTTGCACACAGTCTCTAGACCGGGGCTGCCCTTCCAGGTGCGTCCTAATTCGGCGGGAACCTCTCTGGGAAGAGTCTGACACTTGCGCCCTCGCTGCTCACGTCTGGAGAGGCCTAATGGGTGCGGGGAGTGACCCAGGGAAGCTGCGGGATCTCGGAGTCTTCTTAGGTTGAAAGCGCGGAGAGGGATCGGGAGGCCTCAGGGAAGAGACTGGTCATTCGGCGGAAGAGAGGCAGGCCCGGTGACATCTTCGCTCCTCCTGGGTCACCGGGGAGGCCGGGGCCTGACCACGCCCCTTCGCGGCCGCTTCGCCCCGCCCCAAGGCTCCTCGCTCCGCCCTCTGCCGCCAAGCAGGGAGCCCGGCACGGCCGACTAGGGCTCTTCACGACAGTCCCGGCACTTTCCGGCCGGCCTCGCGGGTGCTGTTGTGTCGGGGAGGCGGGACTTAGGGGAGTTTTCCCTCGCGACGCCACCTACTCGGACGCTGTCTCTGTGGCCGACCTACCTCCCCGAGGCCATGGCGGTGTCTGCTCGGTCTGCGCGGTCCCCGCCCGACTCAGGTAGGGTCAGAGCCCCGCCTTGTGGCGGATAGAGAGGGGCGCGGGTTTCAGAGGGGTGGGGGCCGGAGGGCTTCCCTGTGGGACCTGGGGAAGGGAGCCTCCGATGGGAAGGAGCCGTAGAGAGAGATTGCAGTCTTCGGCTTCGGGGTAGTGATGACATTCAGGACGCTTTGCGGCTAGAGGGCTGCTGTCTGAGAAAGGTTCTGGGCCATTGGGGGATCCTGGAGGAGGGGCTGCACTGCAGGGATGTTTCGGGTAGTCAGAGATCAGTGGGAGAATCCAGGTAGGCAGAAGACCTGGGCCTGTGATTTCTGTGATTTGAGGAGGAGCCTCTTTTAAAGCATCTCCATTCCCATACGCGCACCCACAACTTTCTCCAATTATCGGTTGCAGATAAAGTACAGAAAGATAAGACTGGGCAGACCTCAGGGCGCCGTCAGGGCAGCCGAATGGGGAAGCTCTTGGGTTTTGAGTGGACAGATGTGTCCAGCTGGGGGAAGCTGGTGACCCTGCTGAATAGACCAACAGATCCTGCAAGCCTGGCAGTCTTCCGTTTTCTCTTTGGTAAGTCCAGTTTCTGGGAGGGGCCAGCGTGGTTGGGGGTGGGAAAATGACAATCGTCCCTTGTCCATTTCTTGGATACTTACTTGCTTAGTGGACTTACCTTCCTTTTCCTAAGAACTGAAGTTACTGATATCCTGGAAGAGGTCGTTGTGACCCAGTTTTGTCTCCGATTAGGGTTTGGAGACCAGAAATGCTTTGGTCTGAGGCTATAGGAAATATAGAGGTAGAGGAACAGGAACCCATTTTATTTGTGGCATGAAGTTGCCCAGTAAGTATGCTAAGGACTAGACTTTAGAGAAATGGCAGGGGTGACAGGGCAGACATTTAGGCTGTGACTCCCTAATCCAGATCTTTCTAACTCATAGGCCACAGTGTGTATGTTTGGAATGGGTTACAGATATGCTGAGATATTACTCCCTGTGCTTCTCAACGGGGAGTGAGTTTGCTCTCCAGGGGACATTTGGCAATGTCTGTAGACATTTGTATGTCACATCTTGGGGGTGGGAGGGAGGGGAATAGGTGGTTACTGGCATCTACACAGAAGCCAGGGATGCTGCTGCATGACCTATGAACCACACGGTAGCCCTCCCAGCAAATAATTAACCAGGCCAAACTGAATAGTCCTGGGGTTGAGAAATCTTGCCTTAACTGGAGATGCCTTCCTGGCCTGAGTACCCCTTCTCTTTGCCCCAGTGTGCTGGCCAGACACTGCTCTGCCAGGTGTGCCAGGAAGTAAAGGAGGTTGAGGAGCACCACCCCAGAGCACCTTTCTGTAGCCAGTAGGACAGACCTTTACAAATATTACTATCAAAACCTGAACAGCTTTGATCGCATTTTGTACACTTCTTTCATTTAATCTTCTCTGAAACCCTGCAAAATATTATGAGCCCCCTTTCACAAATGGGGAATTGGCTCGGTGAGGTGCGGTGGCTGTCTGAGATCACACAACTGGCATAATGCCTAGCACAGAGTAGGCGCTCTGTGATTATTGTTGAATGAATTCTTTCCGGGGTTTGGAAAGAAGTCTGATCCTGGAGCTGGGTGTGCTCGACTGTATTCCAGCGTGTTCCACGGCTCGCTTTGCTAAGGCCTAACGGCCCCCTCCCCCTCTGCCTTCTCAGGGCTGATGATGGTGCTGGACATTCCCCAGGAGCGGGGGCTCAGCTCCCTGGACCGAAGATACCTGGATGGGCTGGAGGTGTGCCGCTTCCCGTTGCTGGACGCCCTGCAGCCACTGCCACTTGACTGGATGTATCTGGTCTACACCATCATGTTTCTGGGTGAGGGAAACTGAGGAGAGATGGGAGTATTGACTGGTCTACCCAAAACCCAGAAATACAAAGCATGCTGGTGAATGACCAAGGTCTCGGGTTTCTTATTTCACTTCCTCTGTGACTTATAATTTCATCCTGCTGACCTGTGTGTCATCTGAGCTGTGACCCCGTAACTCTGTTTAAAATGTTGAAATAACATTTAATTGAAATTTATTTTCACCTGGTTATAAAATGTCTGATGACCTTTCCTAATCCTACCCACAGCCTGTCCCAGGGGAGCTGGGCCTGTAGTGCCCCTCTGACCTCTTAATCCTCTCCCCCACAAATCCCAGGGGCACTGGGCATGATGCTGGGCCTGCACTACCGGATAAGCTGTGTGTTATTCCTGCTGCCATACTGGTATGTGTTTCTTCTGGACAAGACATCGTGGAACAACCACTCCTATCTGTATGGTTTGTTGGCCTTTCAGCTGACGTTCATGGATGCAAACCGCTACTGGTATGAGTCTGGGGAAAAGAGGCAGGGGTTGGCTGCGTCAGGATGGTTACCAGAGATAGGGGCCCGGTGAGGTCCTAGAATTTGTCCCAGCAAACGTATTTTCAGCCATGCGTTGCAGAGTGTGGTTACAGGGTGACACTTTGATTTGGATGGCTTTGGGAGAGGGAAGGGTCCGTGAGGTTGGGGCTCTTGGGGTGACAAAAAAGCAAAATGGCTCCATTCCCACCCCTTCACTCTTTCCCTATCTCCCCAGGTGCCTTGATCTATCCACTTCCTGTAATCCTCTTAGAGAGAAGAAGAGAAGAGTAAAGCCAGACATAGCTGTTTTCAGATACTGCAAGTGTGGTCATGTGGAAGAGGGAGCAGACTTTCTCTGTGTGAGCGCAGAGGGGCAGAGTTAGAGCCAAGAGTAGAAGTTGCTGTGGGGCGGAGTCATGTCAGAAGGAGAGGGCCCACCAGGGCTGCTGGGCAGTGCTGTCCCGGGAGGAGGCGACCCTCCTCGACCTCTGGCTCAGGCGACCATCTCTCAGGGGAGATGGAGAAGGGATTTGGAGGCAGGGTGGCAGGGCAGATGACCTTTAAGGGGTCTCCCATTATTAAGTGAAAAGCGAGTATGAGCTGTCAGTAACATGAGTATGGGGGAAAAAAATCTCAAACATTGGATTTGTTGGTGATTTATCAGTCATTAATTAAACTTCTTTCATCAACACACACATGCAGATACTCCTTTTGTAAACCTTTACATTCATTCAGAGTGGCCAGCTGTCATCACAAAGAGGCACTTTTGACAGAATACTCCTGAAAAGTCTCATTTTTATGACTTTTACACAGTTTGAAAAAATATCCATCGCTTACTGAAGGCTTTCCACGTGCCAGGCGCTATGCTAAACACTTTTAATTTTTCCACATTATAACCCCATGAGGTCCATAGTGCTGTTCCCATTTTATAGATGAAGAAACTAAGGCTTAGAGAAGTAAAGGACTTGCCTAGGGTCACATAGCATGTAAGAGGCGTAAGTGAGACTCCAGGTCTCCTTAACTACAGGCTCGCATGCTCTTGACCACAAGTGTAAGCTGCCCCTTTCCTGGCTTCTCTGCTCATTTTGTGTCTCCTTGAAAACCTACTTTGCTTCTGCCTCCCCAGAATACATCTAATCTTAGTAGCCTGGTTTTATCAGTTCTTAGCCTAGGTAAGCTGTTAGCAGGTACCCTCTGGCACTAGATCCTAGCATCCATGTCTATGAAGTGTCAGTTTGTCTTGGAAATTGAAACTTGTTTTTAAATGCACTATATATATTTTCATACACCTTTAGCTTTTCAAACGTTGCCTCAGATTCGTTCTTTTTCATATTCAGCCATATTCTAGCATTTTAGTCTTGTTCCCAATCTATTTCTTTAGGAGAAACTAATTTGCTAACTAAACGAATGGTAAACACTGAACTTTCTGTTGTTATAACTCACTAGTAATATTTCTGTTGTGACTTAAAACAGTCGTTGTTGCAGTATGCTCATATAATTCTAAAGGACCTCAGAATAGCCCAGAGGACCAGAGAAGGTGTGGGAGACGTCCTGGGGTAGAGAGAGCATTACACTTCAAAAGCATTTCTACCGGTCCCAACGTAGAGATGGGACTGGGCTAAGAAGCTGTCCTCCATCCTTCTCCCCCTCGCTGCAGGTCTGTGGACGGCCTGCTGAGTGCCCGGAAGCGGAACGCCCACGTGCCCCTTTGGAACTATGCTGTGCTGCGTGGCCAGGTACAGGATTTCAGGAGAGAGGGACGTGTTCTCAACAGCCATTGTCAGCACGGCTGTCCCACTGCCAGACTACGCTCTGCTCTGCCTCCCTGGATCTTCTCTTTTCCCCCTCTTGCTGGAAAGCTGGGCTGGCTTTCCCATTCCCAACCCCCTAATCTCTGGGGTCTCTCACCTTGTCATAGAAAGAGTCGAGCTTTGTTCCCGCTGGATTAGAATCCGCATGAGGAAAGAGTAACATTATGACTTTCCTTGGTGCCTAGTACTGTGCCTGGCATCTGTAGGATGTCGGGTGAGTGAATATATGAGATGAGTGAATAGAAGAATGGATCTAGTCTCCCTTGGGCCCTGAACTGGCATCAGAACTGATTTGTGACTGTCTGTAGGGGACAGGGTTCTGACTTTGTTTGAACATTCGTTTTGTGTTTGCAGATCTTCATTGTGTACTTCATTGCGGGCGTGAAAAAGCTGGACGCAGACTGGGTGGAAGGCTACTCCATGGAATACCTGTCCCGGCACTGGCTCTTCAGTCCCTTCAAGTGAGCGGCAGGCCAAGAGGCCTCATGTGGCCCAGGTGCAGAGTGGGGGGCTTGACTCCCTCAGGTCTGCAGTCATGGCTGCTCTTCCCACTTTGCCTGAATTTGCACGTGTTTCCCTCTGTCCACTCATCTCCCTGTTCAGCGGAAGGCAGAGTTGATGGTAGCAAAAGATCTAGGCCTAGCTGCCCCTGGGAGACTTACAGTGTGGGCGGAAACAAAGGGAAAAGCAGTAAAGGAAAGGAAAGCGCCAGGGCTAGGTGGCTTGGTGAGTGAGGCAGTGGCCCCCAGCAGTTGCTGTGGTGGTGCCTCTGTCCTCGGGTGGCCACCCCAGCCTCTTGCCGGGACTCCTTGGCCGGCGTGCGGAGCAGATGGGCAGTCGGCGCCCCTTACCCCGACAATACCATTGTTGCCAACTCTTTCCAAAACAGAGCTGCTCCTCTCTGACATCACTCTTCCTCCCATTTCTTCTTTCTTCTTGTTTTACTTTGTTCTTTTCCCTCTTTCCTGTCATCTCCCAGTTCCTAAAGTTTGACACCATGATGATGTTAGCCAAGCGTTCCCCTATTACAGTTTCTTCTCATGTATAACCTCCACGACGAACCTGCCCGCCACAACACACACTGCTCCATCAAATTGTGCCCTCGGAGATGCACTCTCGCTTATTACACAGGGTATGTCGAAAAAAGATGGCCACCTAAAGTATGTGGAAATGAAGAGGGGTTGGAAAACCCTACCAGAGGATGTCTTTGTGCAGAGTTCTTCCACCCACCTGCTGGGGTGGATCCTGCAGCAAGGACAGGGTAGCACAGGTACATCTGCTGTGAGTGTGCCCTGAGTGCTGGCACCTGACCTTTGACCCTGGTGTCGGCAGATTTGTATTGTCTGAGGAGATGACTAGTCTGCTGGTGGTGCACTGGTGCGGACTGCTGCTCGACCTCTCTGCCGGTTTCCTGCTCTTCTTTGATGCCTCAAGATCAATTGGCCTCCTCTTCGTGTCCTACTTCCACTGCATGAATTCCCAGCTCTTCAGCATTGGTCAGTTCCTGTAGTCTGGTGGGAAATAGGAAACCACAGGTGTGAAGGGGAGGGACGAGCCAGCGGCACGTGTGGCAGTGGGAGGTGGTGACAGGGATGGGCGCCAGGCTGAGCTGGATACGGTCTCTGTGAGATGGAAACAAACAGGGAGGCGGCTGGCGGCTTCCGGGCTCAGCAAGTACGTTATGTAGTAAGTTTCTCCGGGGAGAAATAGACTGGAGTTGAGAACTTCTTTCATCATCAGTGGAGTACCTGGGAAAGGCTGCCTAGGGGAAGGGGGTTGAGGCGATTACCCACGTTTTCCTTCGGCCAAACTCCCGACGTGCTGGTTTTCTCCCTGCTTTTCTAGGTATGTTCCCCTACGTCATGCTGGCCAGCAGCCCTCTCTTCTGCTCTCCCGAGTGGCCTCGGAAGCTGGTGGCTCACTGCCCGAAAAGGCTGCAAGAACTGCTGCCCCTCAGGACTGCCCCCCAGCCCAGTGCTTCCTGCGTGTATAAGAGGAGCCGGGCCAAAGGTGGTCAGAAGCCAGGGCTGCGCCATCGGCTGGGCGCTGCCTTCACCCTGCTCTACCTCCTGGAGCAGCTCTTCCTGCCCTATTCCCATTTCCTCACCCAGGTACGTGTGGGCTGGGGGTTAACCTTGGATAGCGGTGGAGGTGACGGCAACCGGGAGAGAGCGGGGCTGGTCTTGCAGACCTCTCTTGGTGGAGGATGGTGTCAGCATGAGGACCATCGAGCTGATTGCCACTGCCCTGCCTCCTCAGGGCTATAACAACTGGACAAACGGGCTGTACGGCTATTCCTGGGACATGATGGTGCACTCCCGCTCCCACCAGCACGTGAAGATCACCTACCGTGATGGCCGCACCGGCGAGCTGGGCTACCTCAACCCTGGGGTGAGATGTCTGATGCTGACAATTTACTGGCCTTCAGAGGCCCCCTTGAGCTTTGGGATCTGGTTTGGTCATAAACACAATTATGAAATAAAACACATTTGGGCCCACTCTGCCCTTTCTCTGGAGCCCCGTGGAGCGCTTCTTTGGTGGGGGTTGAAATAGCGCGATGTCGTTCACTTCCCTGAACTGAGATGAGATTTAGGAAAGGTGAGTACCACTAGCCCAGCAGTGAGAAATTCTTTCAGCGAGTTTTGTGTAGTTTTGTTGTTGTTGCTGTTTCTCTGTCAGAACTGGCAGCAGGCAGGGGTCTCTCTGTGCCGTTGGCATTGCATGACCTATCCAGAGGCTCCATAACAATGAGGTGGGACTAACGTGGGGGTTTGGGGCAGGTATTCACACAGAGCCGGCGTTGGAAGGATCATGCGGACATGCTGAAGCAATATGCCACTTGCCTGAGCCGCCTGCTTCCCAAGTACAATGTCACTGAGCCCCAGATCTACTTTGATATTTGGGTCTCCATCAATGACCGCTTCCAGCAGAGGTGGGCAAGGGGAGCAGAGAAGGGGGAGAAATGAAGTCCAGCTCTTTCTGCCAAGATGAATAGCCCATGCTCCCCAGTGTTGTCTTGCTTGAAAGGCTGTCCTCGGGTGCATGTCCTTGTTGACCTGGTTGTGGGCATAGCTGATTGCTTCCAGCAGGGGGCACCATCATCCTGAAGAAAAGGTAATGTACTTATTCTTTTCGAAGCTGTTATCACAGCTCTTGTCAGGTGGCCACTAACTCCCCCTCTTCCCAGTGCTGCAGAATCTCTTTCCCCTCCTCTCTCTGTCCCAAACTGGCCATAACATGCTGACGTAGGCCATTTCTTCTTTCTGAAAAACTCTGTTTCCTCTATCTGGGAACAGTGATGAAAAGAACAGAACCGGAAATGCCAGTGCATAGGTGGCTGTGGCCTCCTTAGAACACGGTTTTCTTTCCTAAGGATTTTTGACCCTCGTGTGGACATCGTGCAGGCTACCTGGTCTCCCTTCCAGCGCACACCTTGGCTGCAGCCGCTACTGATGGACCTGTCTCCCTGGAGAACCAAACTACAGGAAATCAAGAGCAGCCTGGACAACCACACCGAGGTGGTCTTCATCGCAGATTTCCCTGGTACGGAGGAGAGCAAGGAGGCTTTGCTGTCTCCCTCTTGGCTTCGTTGGCCAGGGATATGGCGTGTGATGGAGTGGGGAGGGGCCTCTCCTGGTGGGAGGAAGGTTTCTGAAACCTGAGGTGGGGGGTGTTGGTGAAGGTGTGATTTCTCTGTTCCGGCTGGGGGTGAGTTCACTCCACCATGGGGTGGGTTGGGGAACTTTTGCCCGACAGGGCTGCACCTGGAGAACTTCGTGAGCGAAGACCTGGGCAACACTAGCATCCAGCTGCTGCAGGGAGAGGTAACTGTGGAGCTGGTGGCAGAACAGAAGAACCAGACTCTTCAGGAGGGAGAAAAAATGCAGGTATTTTGCTTGAATTAACAGTGGTAGAGGGACCACCACTTCCCTGGTGGTCCAGTGGTTAAGAACCCACCTTCCAATGCAGGGGACGTGGGTACGATCCCTGGTTGGGGAACTAAGATCCCACATGCTGTGGGGCAACTAAGCCCACCTGCGCCACAACTACTGAGCCCACGCCACAACTAGAGAGCCCGCGTGCCGCAACTACTGAGCCCATGCGCCCTGGAGCCCGTGCGCCACAACTAGAGAGAAGCCTGCGTGCCACAATAAAGGTCCCGCGTGCTGCAACTAAGACCCGATGCAGCCAAATAGATAAATAAATATTAGAAAAATAAAACAAAAACGACAGAAAAAAACAATGGTATAAAAGTTTAGACTAGTAGAGTTGATTTATTACAGACTCAAAATACTTTAACATAACAATAACGCAGTGGGAGCTCAAAAAGCAAGGGCCCCAGGGGGGCTGTGAATAGCCTCATTCAGGGTTCTAGAGGTCAGTTCCTTTGGACTCCAGCACACAAGAAAAAAGATGTCTGGGCCGGGGTACAGTGTAGGGAGGCCATAGGCTGGCTAGGGAAAGGCTAGAGGGTGAAAGAGATCTGTTTCTTCACTCTTTTCAGTTGCCTGCTGGTGAGTATCATAAGGTGTATACAATGTCGCCCAGTCCTTCCTGCTACATGTACATCTATGTCAACACTACAGAGCTTGCACTGGAGCAAGACCTGGCATACCTGCAAGAATTGAAGGAGAAGGTGGAGAATGGAAGTGGTGAGTATATGCAGATTTGGGCTGAGATAGCCCGCTTTACAAGAAGTCAGTGTTGTGAGTGAGGATCTAGCCGTTAAAGAATGAACTTGAAGCGTCTAGCTGGGGAAAGGGGAGTTCTAGGAGAGAGAATGCTCTCTCTCAGTGATTCCTCTTTTTGCCCTCTTTCGGGCAGAAACAGAGCCTCTGCCTCCAGAGCTGCAACCTCTGCTGGAAGGGGAAGTCAAAGGGGGCCCTGAGCCAACACCGCTGGTTCAGACCTTTCTTAGACGCCAGCAAAGGCTCCAGGAGATCGAACGCCGGCGAAATGCCCCTTTCCACGAGCGACTCCTCCGCTTCTTGCTGCGAAAGCTCTATGTCTTTCGCCGCAGGTAAGTTTTACCCTCTTTGCCATCAGACGTTTGCAGGCTGAGTAACTTTTCTCTGGTGAGGGTAACAGTAGGGACTGTTTCCCAGGAAAGGACAATCCAGTGCTAAATTCCTCCCTTTTGTCCTCTCCCTTCTCCTCTCCCTGATTGAATGGGAGAGTAGGTGGTGTCTGATGGCCGCCGTCTTGTTCTGCCTCAGGTTTTCTCCAGCCTCCCTGTGGGTTATTCCTACCCCACCCTGGAGTCCTCTACCAGACTGTATAAGGAGTGGGGTGCCTTTCCAACTGGGATGTTGGGGTGCTTGAGGGGAGAGTCTCATTTATGCCTGGGTGAGGGAGTAGGACCAGGTGTCCCCTAAGGGCTTTGGCCGGAATGCCTATGTTGAAACAGGAGTTTGGATTGCTGGCTTTTTCCCTCTTTTTCAGCTTTCTGATGACTTGTATCTCACTTCGAAATCTGGTATTAGGCCGCCCTTCCCTGGAGCAGCTGGCCCAAGAGGTGACTTATGCGAACTTGCGACCCTTTGAGCCAGTTGGGGAGCCAAGTCCTTCAAACACAGATTCTTCAAATCCTAATCCTTCTGAGCCAAATGCTGACGCTGTCCACTCAGAGTTCTGAGGGAGGCCAGATGTTGGGTACCGATATAGGAGCAGCCAGTTACAAGACCATTACCTATGCAGTGGACATCTGAAAAATTCAGATTTTTTTTACATTTTTCTTCCTTATCCATAGCTCTGATAAATTCAGAGATGATAGATTAGAGGAACCAAGGAAGTAAAGCAAGGATAAGATTTATCAATCCAAGGTTGAGGGGCCTGGGAAGTTAAAAAACAACGTGAAAATGTCTTTCTAGGATGAAAGGGTAAGGATCAGGTTTAAAGTGACTGGCTCCTTGGTGAAAGAGATTTAATGTTCCATGATGAAAATAATAGCTGGCTGTTCTCAAGTGCTTGCCATATGCTAGGCACTGTGTGAAGCACTGTTCCAGCATTATTACGTTTAGTCCTTAACGGCCATAAGCCCTATTTTATGGTTGGGGAAACTGAGGCTGAGAGGTAATATAATTTGCTCATAAGACATATACCTAATAAGGGATGGACTGATGGTTTGAACCTCAAGTCTGTTTGACTTAAAGGTCCTGCACCCTGCTGCTTGTAGTTTTCAGAATCCTTGACAATAATTCTGAAATAACGTAGCTTAAAACTTGTCCAATTATAAAGTATGATTAGGATGGTGATCAGGTTTTAAATGCACAGAGAATAATTTTCTCTTCACTGCAGTTTTGGTTCCTTCTTTGTTCCTATTATTTATACAGCCAGTTTTTCAGTAGCAGTCATGAGCATAGTTAGAATAGCAAAAGTTAAACAAATAACGAAATTTAGGTGATTAGTAGTGGTATTTATCTACAAATAAGCTTAGTATTTAGCATTATTCTAGCCTTTAATGAGCAGGAGGTGATGTAAAGTAAGATTTAACCAAACGTGGTGAGGGATTAGGGAATGTTGACGGTCACTTTGTAGACTTTGGATGTAGAAAGTTTGGATGTGATTTAGGAGGATCCTCAATTCTGTGAAAATTCAAAGGCCTGGCCCTGGGCTAGGAAGTTAGAATGCATAGAGTAATTGAAAAGAAAAAAACAAACAAACTAAAAAACAGGCCCTGCTTGGGAGCTCATGGTCTTCCGGGCAGAGACGTCAGTAGACGGGCAGTCCCAGTAACTTTGATAAAGGATCGCATCTGTTTTCAGGCTTCTCTTCGCATGCTCCGCTCCACCCAGTCTCAGGGTTCTTTCCTAGGCAGCTGCCTTTTCACTGGACGCACCTGGGGTGATTATGTCTACTCCGTGGTTTCCAGTGATGCTGCTGCTTAGGTTTCTTTCCTGTGCCCTAGACCTGTATATCTAGCCAGCTCCAGCTGGGTATCCTACAGAGCTTTCAAACTCTGTCATAAACAGAACTTGCATTCATCCCCAACTCAGACTTGCGTCTCGTTTATTAGTGAATGGCAACTGTTTTTTGTTTTAACCAAGCCATCTGTGAGTCATCAGCCTTGACTCCTCTTTTCCTCACATTTCTTAAGATTTCAAGTCCCATTTAATTCTGCCTCCTACTTCTTGGACCTATTGAATTCATCTCTACCACCTCTGTTCTTTCAGCCTTTATACTGGAATCCAGTTAGGGATAGACCAGAGCAGGGCTGCCATGTAGTTGTGCAGGTTGGGCCTGAATAAGGGCACCCAGCTGAGGCCAAGTGGGGCCTGGCAGGAAGTCCCTCTGATTCATACAAGGCATTTTGTGGGTCAGTGATGGCTGTGCCACAGGGCATCTTGCACCGATGTGGGGGAAACACTGGTTTTCAGTCCTTTTGCAGATCTCAGCGACACGATACACCTTGGCACCATGTCCTTTCCCGCAACTGCTGCCCACACCCTACTTTTTACTTGGTTAAAAAAAAAACTCTTCTTCACTTCAGGAAACTCCTGCAAAATGTATCTTTCTTAATACAGGCAAGGATGCTGCTTTCCTCCAGCCTGTCTCATTTTCCAAATGAAAATGTTGGGGTGGGATGAAGAAAGGTGCTAGTCTAATACTGGTTAAGAAAAGCTGTTCACTGGTGAAAATCTGGGTCATTCAGATTTCAGTTTTCAGGCCCTGGTAATTAATGTCCTTTTCGCCAGAAGGCTTTGCATCCTACCCTGAGCATTTAGATCTTCTGTCCCTGACCAGTGTCATCCCCCTTGAAACTCTGTAGAAAAGTATGATTTTCAACTTAAACATGAAATAGGACATTTCCTTCTATTAACACTTTATGCTTTTGATTCTCAGCTGTAATCACTTCACCCCTTGCTGTTTCATGCCTTTGCTTCTACTCTCCTCCCTCGGCTGGTTAATCCCCACCTCCACCCCGCAGCTAGGTAGAGGACAAGCCACCTTGAAGGTCACTCTCTTTAGTCTGCAAACTCCTTGAAAGCAGGGGTCATCCTAGTAAATAAATACTGAACCGAACCGCAAAGCAGTTCTCTCTGGTATCACTTCACCAGCCTACAGGCATGTACTCATCCTCACCCCACTTGGTCAAGACGGTTAACTTATTTGCAGATAGCAGTGCAGTGACCTAAAGGCTTCTTGAAACTTTTTCTGGAGTTTTTCAATGTCATGCAAAGTTGAACTTCTCAAGTTTCAGAGCAGGTCAGAAGATTTAACCTTGCCTTCCCTCCCAAATGTTTCTAAACTTCTAAGCCTCCAGGCAACCAGGTATAAGCATTCCTTGGGCCTCACGTCTGCAACAGCAGAGCACAGCGAAGTGTTTGAACCACTTGATCTCATACCTGCTGGTATGAACATGTGCCAGGTGGCTGCTAGGCTCAAGGAAGGATGGTCCAAGCTCTGGCTGATGAACCTTCTACAATTTTAGAATAAGCTTTTCTCTCACCACTGTTTAAAAACCCTTTTCAAACTGTAGTATGTACTGAACATGTAACTTGCAGCCTTTAACACCTGTTTATATAAACGGGAAACTTAAGGCATCAAATAAACTTTCTACATTTTCAAAAAGATGAAAATTGGTTTAAATTTTCTAGAGTGAACATTATCACTCCTTCCACATTACACTCACGATAATGGTTTTTATGCCCTTAACCTTAGATAATTTAAAACACTGCTGATGGTGTAGAACTGGCTGCTGTAATAAGGAGCTGTGAATTTTGCCCAGTGTATTGGCCAAAAAAGGCAGTGCTAGACAAACTGAGATCAAACCTTGAACTTCCTTAGTGCAAGGGGTATGATTTACAAACTGCCTGCAGTCAGTATTGAAGTGATTTCCCTAAACCATGGGTGGGATTACGATTACTCAGGGTTAAAAAGTATGTTCAATTCATATTCATACCAAAACACTTTAAAAGAATAATGGACGCAGGTTAAGGTAGAACCTAGCATTTTATTTAGATCTTCATTAAACTGTTGGAATTGAGAACCAGACATACGTAATAAACCTCCAAAAATAGATGCTGAAAGGCACTTTCTGCTTAGGGCAAGCAGTCATGGAATAAGCATGTAAACAAGCTGGCTTCTCTGTACCACACCAGCCAAGTCAGCTTTCTCCATGGCCAGCTGCACCAGCTCTGCCCTCCCTTCTGTTAACACCAGCCAGAACCCCTGTAGGTCTAACCCAAGGTTTTTCTGTAGGACACCTTGGCCTACCTGGGAATGCTGGAAACATGTTAAAGGAATCATGGTGTTGAGGAAAAAAAAAAAAAAAAAAAAAAAAAAAAAAAAAAACTTTTAAAAGCTGCCATCTGAGGTGATGGCTTCTCTGTACTTACGCCATACCCCAGAATACAATAAATAAGCAATTAGAAAATGTTCAAGTATGAAGGGATTTCCTCCTCCCCGCCAAAAGCACTGCTCTCTGAAGGAAGCTGGTTTCTCTGTAGCTACACCAGCTGTTCAGAAAGCTCATTGGACCTGGTTTTGAAAACAAAACAAAGTTAAAACCCTGGGAGGACTTATTGTGCAGTGTGGAGTGCTCAGTCTTTCTTATAAAGAAAAAAAAAGTTATCTGGTACCAAAGTGTGCAACCTACAGACCCTCAGGTACAGCCCTGTGACTTCTTTGTATGACATCACAAGGGTGCCAAGTGCCTGTTTTTCTAGAGCTAGGAGTTGGTGGTTTGGCTAGTGCTGAAACCATGCATAGGATTGATTTACTAAATAAAAACCTTATTACGTACGTCCTCCAAAAGACAGCTGAAAAGTGGAGAGATTTTGATTTGGTGCTGTTTAAGAGATGGCAATTAAGAGCATAAGCACCAGGGAGATGGTTTAATGGTAACTGCCTTTTTTTTTTTTTCCTTTCTCATGTCAGGCTAGAGCTCCAACTGGAACTTGCGTTACATGCAAGAATGATTGGATAGAGAACACTCCCTGACAAAGAGCTACATAATTAGAAATGGATCAAGTTAAAGGGAGGATAAGGGAAGGCTTCACATTCATAATAGAGCTCAAGACATTACAAATTCATGCTGACAGGGCTGTGGCATTGCCAGACAGAGGCTATAATGGAACTACAAGTACTTTACGTGCACGTTACAAGGACATTTTCAGCATTTGGTGGGAAAGTCAATGCAATTAGGATTTTAGAAGGTTGGGTGATAGGGCACAAAGGTTCAATTTCAAAGCATTGTTTACTACAGTGCTGTTGGTTTGTTTCTAGGCAGTTACATGGATCACCTATGCTCACTAAATTCATTATAATGGTGAACAAAACACCTAGGGACAGAATAGCAAGCCCAACTTACAGTCCCCCACACAAGCTAAAATTCATGTCATTGACTAGAGTGACTGCAACTGATCAGGAGCTGAAAGAGGACAGGAAAATTTAGGAAGAAGGGCCCTTTCCCTCAGAGCTTGAAGGCTTCTCTGTAGCCTACGCCAACAAGTCTGGGGAAAAAAGGCTAACACTTTCAATATTTAAGCTTTTTGGGCACTTCCCATGGGAAGCTGTCCCTACCAAAGTGGCCATAGGCTGCAGTCCTCTGATAAATTGGCTTCTTCAGATCCAGATCCCTGGAATATACAAGTCCGTAACTTAATATGTAGCATTCAATTAAATTAAAGCAAAACAATCAGCAAGACTCATTTTCAAGACTTCTGGCAAATGAGTTCAGTTCTCTGGGGTATGCTAGGAAAGAAGTTTGTGGCAAAAGTGTTTGTTACTTCCCTGGTGTCCAAACTCCTTGCACAGTCCTTATTAGTAACTATAGTTCTTGTTTTTCCGTCCCTGGCTCAACAAATATGAAAACTTGTCATTATTCTGAGACATTTCAAGTGTCAAAAGCTCTTCTAAAATCATGGAATACTTACCGAGGTCCCATGCCCACACCCTACCATGGTTATTTTCTTTGTAACAGCCATGCCCATTCATCTGTACTAAAATTTCTTTTAAGTAAACATCCCTTAGGTAACAGGAGCACAAAGCCTATATCAAATGTGGAGGACTTTCTAGGGTGGTTAGTCTAAGCCATGCAGCACTGTAATTTTAGAGTTTCCTAATAATTTAAGCCTTTACTGACGGCAGTTTAAAAATGACATCAACACATTCTAGGAATTACCATGTTTCCCCACTCCAGTCTTCCTTCACACCTTCACTTTCTCAGATTTGAATATATCAAGTATATATACATACACACCCACACCCTCAATGTTTTTCACTAGCAATAGTCTTTACCATCTTTACCTGACAATGACCCCAGGGCGGAGGTCAAAATTCTTCTTCACAATCTCTAATAGCTCTCTCTCACTCTTCTGAGAGGTGCCATAATGGAAAATGGAGATAGACAATGGATGAGATACTCCAATAGCATAAGAGACCTAAAAGAATTTAAATGTCGTAAGAGTCAGTGATCAGAAGACCCACATACTTGTGTAATACACTGGTATCAAAAAAAGACAAGTAGATAACTGCTAAATGCCCTCCCGCTTACATGCCTTTTAGTCAACCCAGTTATATAGAAGTATATACCTGAACAAGAACCCTTCTGCACAGACCTCCTTTAACAAGGGATTTTGCCACCCAACGAGCAGCATAAGCAGCTGAACGGTCCACCTTGGTATAATCCTTTCCTGAAAAGGCACCTCCTCCATGAGCTCCCCAACCACCGTAAGTGTCCACAATGATTTTCCGGCCAGTCAAACCAGCATCACCCTGAAATTATAGGATTTAAGTTACTTTATGCCTAATCCTTTCCAGTGGTTCTAGATCAGGCTTGTTAAATGGTTATTCAATATCACTTGGCAAATATCCTCAGAAGAGGCACAGGCAGGCTTCAAAAACCCTAGGAAAAAGGTGGAAGTAGCCGAATTTTAGCAAGTAACAGAAGACCCAAAAAAGCAACTGAATTGACATTGTAAGACCTTACCTGAGGCCCACCAATAACAAATCTGCCACTTGGCTGTAGATGATAGATTGTATCCTCATCAAGATACTTTGCAGGTACAACGGCTTTGATGACTTTCTCCTTTAGGGCATCCCTCATCTCATCTAGACAAACTTCTTCATCATGCTGAACAGATATAACAATTGTGTGGACTCTGATGGGAAGCACAGCACCTCGGTCCTGCATATACTGCACAGTCACCTTGAAAGCGAAACAGATCATCAGAACATCAATCTATTAAACAATAGCTTTGTTCCCGATTCTCTACCCTACATTACAATACAGAGAACAAACCACATTCTTCTCTTAGCTTTAATCAAAACACCTTACTGAAGTCCTGTGCCAATGTCATGTGTGTAGTTTTGACACTCGTCACTTACTTGAGTTTTAGAATCTGGGCGTAACCAAGGCAAAGTGCCATTCCGGCGTAGTTCAGCCAGTTTGGCATTGAGCTTGTGTGCTAAGACAATGGTTAATGGCATACATTCCTCTGTTTCATCAGTGGCATAACCAAACATCAAACCCTAAAAAAGGAAAAGTTACCAATGCAATCAATCCAAGCTTTAGAATTTAATGTTAGAAGAGATGCAAACAGATGTCTACCAAGATACCTGGTCTCCTGCACCAATGTCTTCCTCATTCCGATCAAGATGAACACCTTGAGCAATATCTGGTGACTGTTGCTCCAAGGCCACTAGCACGTTACAAGTCTTGTAGTCAAACCCTATAAACAAAACGATTTTTTTTGGTTTGTTTTTAAAGGGCCATAGCAATACTTTGTATTTACGTCAAAGTAAATCTGTCATTTTAAAATTATCTGGAATTCTAAATGCTGCTAGAGAAATCAAATATACCTAAAACTTAGTACTTTTAAAGAATAGGGCTGGAACAAAAACACTAAAAATATACAAGTAGAATTAAATATTCCCAGGAACACTCTAGAAGATATAGCTAGAGAGGACTGAAAAAAAAATACCTGGAAAAATGAGGTTAGAAAGCCCACTCATTAAAACACACCTTTGGAAGAATCATCATATCCAATGTGTTTAATGGTTTCACGAACCACTTTCTGGTAGTCAACAGCAGCTCTGGACGTAATTTCCCCAGCAAGAAGGATCATTCCAGTTTTAGCAACAGTTTCTAGTAAAAGAGAGGTTCACAGTCAAACATCACTTTTATGAAGTAATTTTCATGCTACCTTTTCATCAGGTGATAAAGCAGTGTTCTGAACCTACCACAAGCCACTTTGGCATCAGGGTCCTGCTGAAGGTGGGCATCAAGAACAGCATCACTAATCTGGTCACAAATTTTATCTGGGGAAGAAAAAAATTCCTGGCTTAATTTCTTTAATTCACTGATAATGTCATGTATGTCATGCCCCCTTCCCCTATAACTACAGCTGGGAAGATCTCTGTGTTTTCTTTTTAAAAAACTGTGGCAGGAATTCCCTGGCAGTCCAGTGGTTAGGACTTCGTGCTTCCACTGCAGGGGGCATGGGTTCAATCCTTGGTCAGGGAACTAAGATCCTGAAGGCCGCTTGGCAGGGCACCCTCCCCCCATCAAAATTGTGGCAAAACCTATATAGCATAAAATTTACCAATTTAACCATTTTCAAGTGTACATTTTCAGCGACATTCCAAGTATGGAGATCTTAACTGCTATACTGCTTTCGCAGAAACCATTTCCCTGAAGAATAAATGCTGGATATAGTGCTACATGTTTCCTAACTTGACACCTTGTTCTTCATATAGCTGTACCACAGATCACCAATACAGATAAGCCAGCAGAACACCCAGCATGTTTAATACATTTAAGCTCATTGCAGTATATGCACTTTACACCTTTACAAGGACTTCAGTCCCATCTTTAAAGTATATCAGACATTTTGAAAAATTAAGTTCCTAGGCAAAAACAATTTCTATTGTTAAACAGGATAGCCACATAATGGAGATTGATTAAATGGAAGTATGTAGAAAGTGTTTTATCTTCCATTCAAAAGCAAAACAAGGAACATTTACCTTCACAGCATTAATTTTCAAAGGCAATGGTACTTACATTTTATCCCCCGAATTTAAATTTTTCATTATAAATCTAACCAACCAGAAAGGTGAACCGTTTATCAATCTCTCCCTGATTCTAAGGAACGCCAATTAGGGCAGTGAGAAATAAAGTCAGAGTTAAATGATGAAAGCAACGACACTTCACGAACAAAGGGAATAAAACGGCAACCATTTGATTGTGTTAAGAGTAATCCAGGAACAAGAGCCGAATAGACTGGAAAATCCCCAAATGTATTCTGAATCCTTGCTGATCTTCCCCTCACTGTACTGCCCTCTATTAAAAATCAGGAGAACAGAAAAAAACCCCGAATATCACTTTCCCAAATTTTCTATAACCATCCAAAAAACACTGAAGCAAAATGTGTACCGCAGTCCAGTCAGAGGCCCAGGACAATCTAAACATTTACAAATGCCTGCAGCTTTAAGTTAATAAAAGGCGGTTCAAATACACAGTGCAGTTCTCAGCGATGGGGGAAAACAAACAAAACCACCCACACCACACCTGACCTTCACTCATCAGGATCTCGGGGTTTGTCCTCTCCTCTACCACTAGGTTGCTCGTGGGATTTCATCATAGGCACAGTAAGCTTGCTAGAGGGAAATGGATCCTTAAACCAACAGACGAGGCATCTGTCATTGTGGTCATCCCAAGAAAGGGCTGGACCCGTCTAGTAGAATAACGATCTTCACTAGGTGAGGTTTTCAGGCTGGGTTCGAAAGTTCCTTGAAATAGCTTCATTCGTTCACGTGTAAATTGATCGCCATAATGGCGGACCGGTGGACAAAGCCCGGAGGATGACATATGGAGTAAAAACCTTGCCTAACAGTCAGCCCCAACGCAATGGCGCCATACACTTAATTCATGCTTCCTATCCTCTTCACGCACGATCCAAATAAGGAATGCCTCCTCCGACAAGCACTATATTTAGTTGGAGGCTGTCACCTTGACGCGAGGCCATATACCGGCTAAGGGCATGTCGTATTCTTCAGTGTAGCCAAAGAATTAACGGGAAGAGCGGAGGCCCGGTGGCCCGGGCCACGCTCTGCAAACCAGCCGGCTCCCTCGCCCAGAAGCCACATGCGGCAAACACGTGGTTGAGGCTGCAATGCGGGGCGCGCGCTCTCGCGGGCCGGACGCGAGCACGCGAGGTGGGCCGCCCACTCGAGGTGGCTCGGACCGCAGGGCGGGGAGAAGGAAATAGTGCCCTCCCCGGCTAGAACACGAGCGGCCACGGCCCCCGCCCTTCTCATTTTCTGGAATCTTCCGCATGCCGGGGCGCGCGGCCGGATGGGAGGGGAGGAGAGAAGAAGGGGGGGCGGCGGCCACGCGCTCGGCAGCGGCGGCGCCACGAGGAAGGCGCGCGGCCGCCGCTCTTTCCACCAGCAGCCGGGAGAGGGCCACCGGCTTGGGCACCGCTGCCGGCGGATTCTGCCGGCCAGTCCCGACCCCGCGCCCCGCCCCTCGCTTCGCTCCAGGCCCCGTCACCTCACCTGGGTGGCCTTCCCCCACAGACTCGGAGGTGAAGAGGAACGTGCCCTCCTCGATGAACGCGTCGTGGAAGCCGTTGAGCTGCCCGTTCATGGTGGTGGCGGTGAGTGAAAGTGGCGTTGAGGAGAAAAAGCGGCGAGCCGACAAGTGCGAAACGCGCTAGCAAAAGACCGCGTTCTTGTCAGCTCGAGCGGGCGGCGCGGAGCAAACGAGGCGGCGGGCAGCGCGGCCTACTATTTATACACGGCGCCCGCGCGCGCCCGGCTCGGGCCCCGCCCCTCGGCGCCGCGCGCCAATGCGCCACTCGCGCGGGGACGGGGGAGGGGAAGGGGCGGTGCACCGAGGGGAGCTCGACCGAACCATTCTGCCAGGCAGGGGGAAGGGAGCGGAGGTAACGCGCCCCTCTCGCGAATATTCGCCATCTTAAGCACTAATAAGGGGTGAGGGGAAAGGCAATATACTGGGTCGTTGTATGCTTCCGTGTTCGACGTGGAAGGAAGAGAGACAAGGGCTTTATGGGCCTGCTCCCCTGTGCTGTGACAATGGCACCTCCCTTCCGACCGTTGGCCGGGCTACCTGGCCGCTAGGTCGCGTCCCCCAGCGGGGGCAGCGGGAATCGTCGGGGGTTTTGTCCTCTGGGTCTCCCCGAGGGTCTTTCCGGCTGCCCTGCCTGGAGGTGCCCGGGTGACAGGGAGCCAGTGGCCCACAGCCACGTGAAAGTGGCCATCTTGGCTGGTCAGCGTACCATCCTTCGCACGGCCTTGTGCATCCTCGCCCTGAGCGCAGCCGGCGGCTGGCAGCCCTGCGGGGGGCCGTCTAGTTGCTGGCAATTTCTTGGTTAATGGTTCTGTGGTGAAAATGGTCGAAAAGCGGAATAAAGAGAGTTCTGTCATCGATTTCAACGATTGCCGTCCCCCTTCCGCCCCCAGCGCTACAGTTTCTGAGAGAGGCCCTCACTCTTTGTGGACCCTACGGTGGAGGCCGCGCTCGGCCCCTTGGCTCCAGCCTTTTCTCCAAGAAAGGAGGCTGCTCACAAGGCTCACCTTGCATTTGCTGACTTTACTGTCTTGGAGGAGGAAAAAAGTCGATGTTTAGAGTATGATTTCAGTCTTCTGTTCAAGAGACTGTTGAATATTGGGGTGGGGGGAGCCCCGTTTACGCCCTTGTATGTGATTCAGCAGATCTCTTGACAAGGTGATGGTCTGTTTCCTGAAGCTTTCACTTTAAAATGTCCACCTGCGTTTGTGCCAGGTTTGCCCATTTAAAGGAATTATAGGGAGAGAAGGGAAAAGAACAAAACCAAACTTGAGCCAACGAGGAGCCGGGAGTCGGGGACCGATTTCATGGCTCTCCGTTTGGAAGGAGCCCACAAGTGGCGGGTGGGCCGGTGTCACTTCCGTCCCGCACAGGGGCTTCGGACTTGGTGCAGGGCCGGGGCCGGGGGGCTGCTGCTGTCGCGGTGGCCCCGAGCGCATGAACTTCGGGTTTAATGATGTTATTAGAAGACCGCCTGCTCCTAGGATAGGATGCAAGTTACCCTGGGGAGATGAATAAGACCCCTCGCAGCAGCCTCCAGCTGCTTACCGCTCAGAGAATTAGGTGAATTCGGAAGAACAGTCCTCTCCGCGGCTTGCGGGAGGAAAGGTGGGTTTACTGATTGGGAAACAATGGAAGCACTTGGGCTGTGCTTGGGGCTTTCACAAAGAACGTTAAAAAAGGGCCCATCTCTAGACTTTATGACCACATCCATGGTCCTTCAAAGCAGGGAACAAGAAAAGGCTAAATCACAAAAGAGACAATATAGATGTTTATATTTGTTTCTGTTTTTCAAACTAACTTATGGAAAAATAACTGTGTAAGACGTTAATCATTTCTTGTTTGTTTTAGAGTAGTTCACTTTTTTTTTTTTAAGCAGAATGCCAGTTTGTTAACTTACAATGTGGAATAAAATTCCCAACTGAAACAAATTGCATGTGTAGGCTGCTCAGTGCATTATCTTCCAGCAGAAAAATCTATAGGGGAAGCTAGAATGTAAAGTTATTTGATTAATATGGAGTCAGAGCAAGGAGATTAAATTCAATGATTAGGTCATTAAACCCTGATACCCCTATGCTAACAACTCCACATGGGGTTGTTCCTGCCAAGGAGATTAGAATCAGCTGTTCATACTTGCTTACCTACTCATTCTTGTTCTTAGCATATGTAATTTAATGGTTAAGGGTAGGGGTTTTGGAGTCAAGCCTCTGCCACTTATTAACAGTGTTGAGCAAACAACTAACCCTCTCTACTCCTCAGGGTCCTCAGTCTGTAAAATGGGGGTAATAATCATAATCTCATAGGATTGCATCAAGAATTAAACAAAATCATGCAAGCAAAGTCTTTAGCACAGTATCTAGCACATAATAGTTAGCTGTAAAAAATACCCCTTCGGTGGCTTCCAATTGCTGTTAGAATAAAGACCAAAATCCCTACATACCCTTAAAGGCCTCAGTGTGATTTGGCTGCTACTTCTTTAACTTCTTCTTGTGCCACTCTCTCCTTTTTGTCTTCTACTTTGCATTCTTTTGACTATTAACAGTTAAATTTCTTAATTGATTATGCTCAAAACAAAGCACATTTTCATTGATTTATATGTTTCACATTGTCCCTTCCTCCCACAAATATTTACAAGCGTTTCTGTCAAGCAGACCCAGTATTGGTGCCATGACAGTCTTGGTCTCTGCCCACCCATAGCTCTAAATGAGGGAAGATGCCTGGCTAATTCCTCCCCATCCTTCCCACCCAGCTCAGCTGCCACTTCCTGGATGTAGCCTTCAGCTGCCTCTTTCTGGATGAAATCTTCACCTACACAGATTTCTCACAGGGTCCTGTGTTTTCCTACATGGCACTCAGTGCTCTTTGAAATACAGATTTGGTGACTATTTGATGAATGTCTCAACTCCCAATTAGATTTGTAAGCTCCATGACAATAAGAAGGTGGTCCGTTTTGCTCAGGCTTTGTTGCTGAGAGCCTGACACACAGAAGGTGCTTAAGAATGTTTGTTGGAGGAGAAGAAGAGAGAAGAGAGGGAGAAAGGGAAAGAGACACAAGGAAAGGATGAGTAAATATAAGGGATGGCACAAAGAAGCGGAGAAATGAGAAACCCTGGGGATCATGTAAAATCAATGAAAAGAGCTACCGCGTTGTTTTAGTCACCAGCGTTATAATTTATAACCCTGAGAGCTCTTTACTAACAGGGAAGCTCATCGTCATCCTGTTCTGAGAGGAATGAGGTATCTGATTCCATACATTAGTGCCCTAAGGCTGAAATAAACTAGGAGGAGTTATTGGTTTATTTCATATTTAACATGAATGAGATTTGTTGAATGTGAAATGTTGCAAAACACATAGAAAAAATCGAATCGCCTAAAGCCTCGGGATCTCAAACCAAAGAATGTTAATGTGGCAGTAGTTCCATGAAAGAGGCAAGGTTGGTATTGGATAAACTGGTGTGTGGGACTCAGCAAATATGATGACTGCAGGTCTTATCCATCTGCCAGTTAAGGAGAGAGTACCAGTAAGTAAGAGAAAGCATGTGCAGTGCAAGAAGCTGTTGATTTGACAGGAAAACAGAGGGAGATGACACTAGGTATATCAGAAAGCAATAGTAAAGTGTGGAGATGTTGAGAAGAGAGCTCCTAAGCTTTCCAGACTACCTTCTATGTGATGACAGGACAAGAGGAAAGAAATCTAGGCCAGACGTCTCCAAAATTGTGCCAGTTCTTTAGGGCCAAAGCTCAGACATGGCCTCAGAAGCAAACTAGCTCTAGTGGGTTCTGAAACAAGTACTATGTGAATCCCCTCAGTGTTAGGCTTCTTGTAATCTGTTTTTGTTTCTCTGTTTTTCTCTCCTGATAATCAGATCTTTTAACAATCCCAGTAGGTAGAGAGGGATGGAAGAATGCATAGGGTACAGTGAAGAAGACACTGAAGGAGACAATAATATAATGATGACGACATCTATAATTTATTGTGACAGGCACTTTTCTAATATCTGTTCCTCACAACAATTCCAGTGAGGCATATATTATTTCTCTTCCTATTTTATACATGAAGGAACTAACATGTAATTCTCCCAGGTCACACACCAAATCAGTAGTGGACTTGAAATTGGATCTGAGCTCTAAATTCATGTTCCTTGCTACAAGTCATAGGATAGATACTTCACACTCCCTGAGGTAATTAACTATAAAATTTGGTTTGTATCCTTCCATACCTTTTTCTGTAAACATGCACGCGCACGCACACACACACACACATTTACCTGAAACATGGATTTTTCTCTTAACAATTTTCATGGCCATTTCTCCAGGACACTATATAGAGATAGAAATCATTCTATTTTTTTTTCTCTTTTAAAAAAATTCTGATAAATAAACATAACATTTACCATTTTAAAGTATACAGTTCTGTGACATTAAGAACATTCACATTGTTCTGCAAAATCATTCTTTTTAATAACAGTAAAACATACTATATTGTGACTCCATACAATTCATTCAACTGTTGCCTTAATGGTTGGTATTCAAGTTGTTTCTCATTTTTGCCATACACGCAATGCTGATAAAGGTAACATCTTTGTACATATACTTTTGTGAAGCAGTGTTTTTATTTTTGTGGAAGAGATGTCTCAAAGTGGGATTGCTGAGACAAAGGATATGTACATTTTTACGTTAGTAGTTACAGTCAGATTACTTTCCAAATGGCTGTCAAAGCTTCACGTGAGAAGTATGAGAAGGGTAGGAGAATATCTAGAAACCACAAAGGAAAAAAAAGACTGATAGACTTAACTACATAAAAATGAAAAATTACTGTGCAAGTAAAATCCAAAGGCAAACAGTAGAAGAAAACATTTGCAATGCATATGACAGACAAAGGCTTAGTACCAATTGATGGGAAAATGACAAACAGCCCATGAAAACTAGGAAAAAGAGTATAAGTGAGTAATTCACCCAGGAGGAAATGCAAACGTACGAAATGATACTTAACCTCATTGATAGGGAAATGAATTAATTCACTTGTATAGTGAGTTTGGGAAAAACAAGAGGTGTGGAGGAGGGGAGGGTAGAAGGAGGAATCTAAATAACAGGAAGCTCCGTCTCTAGCTCCCCCATTAGTTTGGCCTTTAGTGGAGCTTTCGTTTTTCTGATGATTGATCCTTATGTGGCTTTTGATTGTTTGTTGTTTTGGGGCATTTAACTCAGAAAGAGTTAAAGACATTTAGTAAAATTGCTCTAACAAAGTCCCTTCCCTAACTATTTACTTATTTATATAAACAAGGTTGCTCAGTGCTTATACCTATAAAAATGAAAAATAGATCAGTAATGAACCCTGTCTCTTTCTAGCAATAAGTAATATTCTTTCATGGATTTTAAACTAGTATACATACACACATGTGTGTTTATATGTTTTTCCTTTTTTGATTGATAATTATAAAAAATTAGAATATATTTATTTTGATCAGTCGTTTACTGATTATTAGTAAGTCCAGCCAAAGGAAATTTTGCTAACTCTTAGAGACTCATAGTTATAATAAACATTTTCTGATATATGTATTTCAATTTATATGCATATTTTGGTACAGAATAGGTGATAGGGTGATCAATAAAAGACTTTCAAGATAAAATATAAAATATATTACACTAGTATAAAATTCTGCTGGGGAAGTAGATTGGAGTTCACAGAGAAAAAGAAATAATACAAATTTTTGCACTATTAAAGAAGAATTTTTCATGTACGTTGTTTTTTTTTAAATGAATTTATTTATTTTATTTATTTATTTTTGTCTGTGTTGGGTTTTCATTGCTGCGTGCAGGCTTCCTCTCTAGTTGAGGCAAGCGGGGGCCACTCTTTGTTGCGGTGCGCGGGCTTCTCATTGCGGTGGCTTCTCTTGTTGCAGAGCACAAGCTCTAGGCATGCAGTCTTCAGTAATTGCAGCACGCGAGCTCAGTAGTTGTGGCTTGCGGGCTCTAGAGTGCAGGCTCAGTAGTTGTGGCGCACGGGCTTAGTTGCTCCAAGTCATGTGGGATCTTCCCGCGGACCAGGGCTCGAACCTGTGTCGCCTGCATTGGCAGGCGGATTCTTAACCACTGTGCCACCAGGGAAGCCCTGTTCATGTAGTTTTTATTTTTATTTATTTATTGTTCATTATGTCTATTTTTAATTTTTTTTTGGCCACACCACACAGCTTGTGGGATCTTAGTTTCCTGACCAGGGGTCGAACCCAGGCCCTCAGCAGTGAAAGTGCAGAGTCCTAACCACTGGACTGCCAGGGAGTCCCATATTGTTCATTATTTTTAAATGAATGATAGTGGGTATTAACTCTGTGATATTTAGATTCCATTGGATCTACTTAAGAGTGATGGCTTATTATATTTTAAATGCCAATATTTACAATGTGTTGAAAGATACAACCTTTCAGCCATTTCTTAATGGTGAAAAACTTTAGCTGTCTACTTAAAAATATGCTTATAGCATATAATTTTTAAAAATTATTTTTGGAGTTAAAAAGCCATAGAAATTTGAAGAACATCTACCTAGATCCATTTGAGAAGAAAGGGTATTCCAAGAATTCATCCTCAGATTGTTTAGAAATAGATTTCTCCACAACATTGTAAATCAACTATACTTCAATTTAAAAAAAAGAAAAGAAAGGAATAGATTTCTCTAAGTTTACGTAAAAGTGATTGCGAAAGCAGAAACTTCATGTGAGCCAAGTCCAGGTAGCATGTGAAATATCAATACTGTAATAACTCTCCAGTCCAGAATAGTGTGTAGCTGCTATTAATCACATACTTTGCAGGGTTTCTCCAACCTTGGTGGCAGTGACATCTCGTGCTGGATAATTTTTTGTTGTAGGGCACTATTCTGTGCACTGTAGGACGTGTAGCAGTATCCCACAGGTTATGACAACTGAAAATGGGCTCCCCAGTTGAGAACCACTAAGCTACTGGAAACACTGCAAAGTTATAGTTAACGCTGCAGTTCAAAAGTCAGGGTCCAAGTTGTGCCCTGTCTGGAAGGCAGCCATGCTTTCAGTCTCTGAGGATTGGGATGAACTTGTAAGTCCCTAAAAGTCTTCCCTGATGAAGCCCACAGCCCTGCAGAGTGTAAGACCCCTGTGTGTGGACTACTATAGACCTGAGTCTCTGGGAATAGCCTGACAGGGAATAGTCCCACTTGGCTGGGCTTTTGGACCCTGGATGTGGGAGCAACACAGGCGAGGAGGGGTGGTGAAGCAGATTGGAGGCTGGCCACTGCCCTCACTTCCTAGAGATGAAGCTATAGGCGGTATGGAGAGGGCCTCCCAACCTGAGATCCAAGAACACCAGCTGACCAGACATACCTCATCCAATTGAGCCTAAGCACCATCCAGGAACACAGGACTATGTGTCTGTGGCGCTTCACCTTTACTCTAGGGGCAAGACATTTTGGTGGATGCCACTATTTGCTCTCCTTGCAGGTGACCCTGGACCTGGACAGGAAGTGGCCCTTGCTGGACAAGTTCCTGCTCAGTTAAATTGCTCAAAACCTGCAAATTCAATGCTTGTGGTCCAGAGCCACAGGGAAATGCCAGCTCCCTGCAGCACAGTGGTTCATAACCCTTTTTGTAGGTCTGCAGAAAGCTGGGAATCTCTCCCTAGAAATATGCAGCACATATACTCACACACACATAATTGAATATGTAATTTCTGAAGCTCAACCATATACTACAAGTTAAGAACCCTTTATAGTATCTCATGAATTTAAATTTACATTCCCTAGTAACCTGCAGTCCCACCTCTAGAAACCTATTCTTTTTATTTTTTTGAGTTTTTGTTTGTTTATTTTATTTTTTTAACATCTTTATTGGAGTATAATTGCTTTACAATGGTGTGTTAGTTTCTGCTTTATAACAAAGTGAGTCAGCTATATATATACATATATCCCCATATCCCCTCCCTCTTGCGTCTCCCTCCCATCCTCCCTAGCCCACCCCTCTAGGTGGACACAAAGCACCAAGCTGATCTCCCTGTGCTATGCAGCTGCTTCCCATTAGCTATCTATTTTACATTTGGTAGTGTGTATATGTCCATGCCATTCTCTCACTTCATCCCAGCTTACCCTTCCCCCTCCCTGTGTCTTCAAGTCCATTCTCTACATCTGCGTCTTTATTCCTGTCCTGCCCCTAAGTTCTTCAGAACCTTTTTTCTTAGATTCCATATATATGTGTTAGCATACGGTATTTGTTTTTCTCTTTCTGACTTACTTCACTCTGTATGACAGACTCTAGGTCCATCCACCTCACTACAAATAACTCAATTTTGTTTCTTTTTATGGCTGAGTAACATTCCATTGTATATATGTGCCACATCTTCTTTATCCATTCATATGCCAATGGACATTTAGGTTGCTTCCATGTCCTGGCTATTGTAAATAGTGCTGCAATGAACATTGTGGTACATGACTCTTTTTGAATTATGGTTTTCTCAGGGTATATGCCCAGTAGTGGGATTGCTAGGTTGTATGGTAGTTCTATTTTTAGTTTTTTAAGGAACCTCCATACTGTTCTCCATAGTGGCTGTATCAATTTACATTCCCACCAACAGTGCAAGAGGATTCACTTTTCTCCACACCCTCTCCAGCATTTATTGTTTATAGATTTTTTGATGATGGCCATTCTGACTGGTGTGAGGTGATACCTCATTGTAGTTTTGATTTGCATTTCTCTAATGATTAGTGATGTTGAGCATCCTTTTATGTGTTTGTTGGCAATCTGTATATCTTCTTTGTAGAAATGTCTATTTAGGTCTTCTGCCCATTTTTGGATTGGGTTGTTTGTTTTTTTGATATTGAGCTGCATGAGATGCTTGTGAATTTTGGAGATTAATCCTTTGTCAGTTGCTTCATTTGAAAATATTTTCTCCCATTCTGAGGGTTGTCTTTTTGTCTTGTTTATGTTTTCGTTTGCTGTGCAAAAGTTTTTAAGCTTCATTAGGTCCCATTTGTTTATTTTTGTTTTTATTATCAACCTATTCTAAAGAAATATTAACATTTGATGTGTAACTATGTTGTGTGTGTTTATATCAGCATTTTTTGTAATAGCAAAAATATGGAAAGAGCTTAAATGGATACTAGCAGAGAAATTGAAAAATTGTTCATTCATTCATTCACAATGGAATACTATGCAGCTATTAAAAAGAATGAGGAGCTTCCCTGGTGGCACAGTGGTTAAGAATCCGCCTGCCAATGCAGGGGACATGGGTTCAAGCCCTGGTCTGGGAAGATCCCACATGCCGCGGAGCAACTAAGCCCATGCACCACAACTACAGAGCCTGCGCGCCTAGAGCCCGTGCTCTGCAACGTGAGAAGCCACTGCAGTGAGAAGCCTGCACACTGCAACGAAGAGTGGCCCCCACTCGCCGCAACTAGAGAAAGCCCACTCACAGCAACGAAGATCCAACGCAGCCAAAAATAAAAATAAGTAAAAAATAAAAAATAAATAAAATTAAAAAATAAAAAGAATGAGGTACAATTATATGTATGGATTGAAAATAGGTCTGTGATATTCTTCTGTATAAAAAAAATTGAAACAATTTTCATCTTTGTAAAAATTATTGCATATGTGTAAGTACAAATGTGTGTGTATGTGTGTGTGTGTATATATATATACACACATTTATATATATATATATAAAATATGTTTGGGTTCATAGAATAAATACTAGGAGTCTAAGCACCAAACTTTATAGCAGCTACTTCTGTGGGGTGAGATTTATGCTTTTCCTGTATTCACTCCTGTGTTATTTAAAATTGTAAAAATTTGCAACACTTATTTCTGTAAGTTAAAAATAATATTAACAGCAACAACAAAAGTGAGTTATCTCTAGGGTGTGGAGTGTGGTGGAGGAACCTGCTTCAGTCCAGTCAGCCTAGCTTCCCCAGGTAGAGTAGGCATTTTCTATGGCACAGGTCTCATGGGAAGGTCCCAAATACCAGACAACCTGCTTCTGAGGTGTCAGCACCACTGCAGAGCCCTCTTTGAAAAGGACAGCCCCCCACCATGCTCCATTAATTTGTCCTTTGAAGTCATTTGTCCCTAGGGAGACCACCGAATTTTAATTTTTTTAAATATACAAACTTTACAAAATAGACTGCTCTCTCTCATTCTCTCTCCCTCTCTCCCCCTCGATCCCTCCCCCCTAACCCCGCCCCCCCCACACACCCTGGATACTGCCCACAGTCCCAGCCTAAGTTACAGTGTTCTGATATATCCTATTCCACAGTATCTATTCCAGAGATATTGCCCTAGGCATTCCTTTGGATTGAGAATTGGAGATTGGACTAAATTCATGGTTTCTGGACTCTGGCTGGGCCTTGAGAACCATCTCTCACAAACCACGCCTTGTAGATGTGGCCTGGTGTGTACAGACTCTGCCCTCTTTTTGGACTCTGGCCCACTGCTGCCACCAATGACACTGCCAGGCTCTGACCCTCTCCCCTTGGCCTCCTGCCATGCTTCCCTCCTGACGTTCCCTCAGACACACTTGGGAGCACATAAACTGGAGGGAGTCGGTGTTGAAGACTTGTATACCTCTCAGCTTTTGCTCTTGTTCCAAGCAACCAAATCACAAAAGACAGTGTCTAATAGTAAGTGGACCCCGTGTAGGTTTTCCTCTTGGGAGCTGAGCACGAATACAGCTATCCCTTCTTTACAGTTATTTTTTAGGCTTATTTTTTTTTAATATGTATAAAAATATATATATATGTATAAAAGTAACAAAGCACATTAAGGAAAGTTTGGAGGAATAGGAATGAGAGTCCAGAAATAAACCCCATACATCTATGGTCAGTTGACTTTCTTTTTTCAAAATATTTATTTATCTATTTGGTTGCATGGGGTCTTAGTAGCGGCCGGAGGGCTCCTTAGTTGCAGCTCACCATCTCCTTAGTTGCAGCATGTGAGCTCTTAGTTGTGGCGTGCATGTGGGATCTAGTTCCTTGACCAGGGATCAAATGCAGGCCCGCTGTATTGGGAGCGTGGAGTCTTATCTGCTGGGCCACCATGGAAGTCCCCATATGGTCAATTGATTTTCAAGAAGGTGCCAAGATCATTTCAACAAATGGTGCTGGGACAACTGGATAGCCACGTGCAAATGAATGGAACTGGGCCCCTACCTCACACCCTATAGAAAAATTAACCCAAAATGGATCAAAGATTTATATGTAAGAGTTAAATCTACACAACTCCTAAAAGAAAACATAGGAGTAAATCTACATTGTCTTGGATTAGGCAATGGTTTCTTTTTTTAAAATTTATTTATTTATTTGTTTATTTTTGGCTGTGTTGGGTCTTCGTTGCTGCACCGGGGCTTTCTCTAGTTGCAGCGAGTGGGGGCTCTCTTTGTTGTGGTGCATGAGCTTCTCATTGTGGTGGCTTCTCTTGTTGTGGAGCACGGGCTCTAGGCACGTGGGCTTCAGTAATTGTGGCACATGGGCTCAGTAGTTGTGGCTCACAGGCTCTAGAGCGCAGGCTCAGTAGTTGTGGCACACGGGCCTAGTTGCTCCGTGGCATGTGGGATCTTCCCGGACCAGGGCTTGAACCTGTGTCCCTTGCATTGGCAGGTGGATTCTTAACCACTGCACCACCAAGGAAGTCCCTAGGCGATGGTTTCTTATATACGACACCAAAAACACAAGCAACCAAAGTAAAAATAGATAAGTTAGACTTCATCAAAATTAAAAACCTTTCTGCATTAAAGGAAACTGTCAGCAAAGTGAAAAGACAACCCACAGAGTGGGAGAAAATATTTACAAATCATATATCTGACAAGGGTCTAGTATCCAGGATATACAAAGAACTCTTACACCTCAACAATAAAAAAACAAAAAATCTAACTTTTAAATAGGCGAAGGATTTGAATAAACATTTCTCCAAAGAAGATCACAAATGTCCAATATGCACATGAAAATATGGTCTAAATCATTAGTCATTAGAGAAATGCAAATCAAAACAGTGAGATACCACTTCATGCCCACTAGCATGGCTATAATAAAAGAGACATAATAACAAGTGTTGAGAATGATGTGGAGAAATTGGAACACTCATATATTGCTGGTGAAAATGTAAAATGGTGCAGATACTATGGAAAACAGGTTGGTAGTTTCTCAAAAAGTTAAACATAGGATGATTGTATGACGCAGCAATTCCACTCCTAGATATATACCCAAGAGAGCTGAAACATATGTTCACACAAAAACTAGTACATGAATGTTCATAGCAGTTTTTCCATAATAGCTAAAAGTTAGAAACAAACCAAATGTCTATCAATAATAAACAGAATGTGGTATATTCATGCAATAGAATATTATTTGGCCATAAAAAAGAATTAAATACTGATACATACTTCAGTGTGGACAAACCTTGAAAACATTATGCTAAGTGAAAGAAGCCAGTCACAAAGGATCACATATTATGATTTTATTTATATGAAATATTCAGAATAGGAAAATCTATAGAGTCAGAAAGTAGATTAATGGTGTCCAGGACCTGAGAGGAAAAGGGAATGGAAATGATTTGCTGGCAGATATGCGGCTTCTTTTTTGGGGTGATGCTTGCATAAGAAGTAAGGTGTGGTCAGCTGACTGGGCCAAGCATCACTGGACAGAAAACTTCAGGAGTAGATCCTTACTTAAACTTTCAGGGACCACTCAATCTTCGATTGTTTGAGGCTCCTATTTGGGCAAAGTTGAAATTCATGGAGTTCTATCAATCTATTAACTTCCCTGGGAGAGACAACTGTTCACACACCCCGACTCAAACTAACCACCAAATAGGCAGAGGATGTGAAAATCTACTAGAAACACAAATAGCGAATAGACACGTAATAGACATGTATTCACCCTCACTCGTAGTTAAAAGAAATGCATCACAAAACAATGAGATTCCATTTGTCATCCATCAGATTGGTAAACAAGAGTTTGGTAATGCCCAGTGTTCACAAGATTATGGGGAAATAGGCACCCTCATACACTATTCCTGGGAGCATAAACAGATTCAGCTCTCCTGGAGGGCAATTCAGCAATGTCTGTCTACATTTTGAATGCCTATTCTCAGTGACTTAGAAATTCTACTGCTAGAAATTTGCCCTAGGAATGTACTGGCAAAGTTATGCCAAAATTATGTACAAGGATGTTCACTGCTACATTGTCGGTAATAACAAAAAAACTGGAAAGCACCTAGACATCCATCAGCAGGGGATAAGTTAAATACACCCACGTAATGGAAAAGTATGCAATCATTAAAACATGAGGTAGACCTGTATATACTGGCATGGAAAGATCTTCTAGATGTGTTTTGTTTAAAAAAATAAACCAGTGTGCACAGCAATACGATCTCATTTGTGTTAAATTAAAAAATAGATATATGCAGACTTTTTCTTTCAGGAAGGGTACATAAGAAGTGGTGGTAACTTTTGGAGAATGGTTCCGGGGGTTGGCAGGAGGAAAAGATAACTTCTGCCTTTTATTTGATGCTTTTCTATACTATTTGATTTTTTTTTAATACTATGTGAATACAAGACTTTTAAAATAATAAATATTTTAGAAACGGACAAGGAACGTGGAGGGATAAAGAAGAAGGAGAAGAGGGATCCCTTAGTTGGGAGATTATGGTTTGTCCTGACACAGGACTGTCTTGTTTTAGCTGCATTAATGAAGGCATTGTGACCAATCGTTTGGGTTTTAGGAAGGTCACCAGGGCAGCGGGCTGGAGGATGAAGAGGAGATATGAGACTAGAGTCAGGGGGACTGGTCAAAGGCTTTTGCAACAGAGCGGGGCCCAAACTGAGAAAGTGATGGCGGGGGTGGAGACACTGCCTCAGACAGGAGAGTTATTAAAAAGGGAGACTGATGGTCTTTTTTTTTTAATATTTATTTATTTTGGCTGCACTGGGTCTTAGTTGCAGCACTAAGGGCTTTAGTTGCAGTATGCGGGTTTCTTAGTCGCGGCACGTGGACTCTTAGTTGCGGCATGCAAATTTTTTTGTTGTGGCATGCACGCGGGATCTAGTTCTCTGGCCGGGGATCGAACCTAGGCCCCTGCATTGGGAGCGTGGAGTTTTACCCACTGGGCCACCAGGGAAGTCCTGGAGACTGATGGTCTTGATGCCTGATTGGATAAGGAGGATGAGGGGGCCGAGGCATCTGCTTTGGGCAACTGAGTGGATGGTGATGCTGTCCGAGGAAACACTCAGAAGGAAGGAGAGGGATAGAGATGGAAGAGCGTGGGCAAGAAAATAATGAGTTCAGTTGTGAACGTGCTGAGTTGATGAACATGTTGAATTTGATCATGTTGAGTAGACATATAGGGATGGAGCTCAGAGAATTCTGAGTTGGAGATGGAACACATCAGATTGACAACCAGTAGTAGTTGAAACTTAGGATTTGGGTAGACCAAAAAAAAGGCCAGGTTCAAAGTTGGACTCTAGAGATCACCTATCCTTAAGTGTTGGGTAGAGGAAGAGGAACCCTCAGTGAGGCTGAGGAACGATCAGAGCTGTGAGAGGAAAACAGGAGGGAGTGGGGTCACACACAACTGATGTTCTCTGTTCCTGGCCAGACACAATGGCTGAATTTTTAAGCTACCCTGAACTTTCTGTTTATGCTCTTGAAAAGGCCACCCACCAGTGAGAATGGCCCCACTCCAAGTTCACGGTCTGTAGCTCTGATGGGCTCTCCCTGTACCACCCATCAAATTATTTCTACTTATCCTTGGTTGGCTCTGGCTCTCATTCCCCAGTTATTCTAAACTGTCACCATGTTCATTTCTCACATTTCACTTCCACTCTCATCTTTGTGGCCTATCTTGCCTTTCTACTTCAGGGAACAAACGAGGCCCTCAGGGGTGAGTGCCTTTAACATCTCAGCCCTCTCTCTATAAGTGTATCTAAAACAAGATTTACTTTCTTTCCTAGTATTCAGTCTCAGAGAATGATGTTCAGCTCCTGTTTAGTTCTAGAGTCCCTCCAGGAGATCTCACTGACCCTATTCCATCTCTGAGCCTCAGCTGCTTGCTCCTTCTTCTGTCTGTATGGCTGTAACACACATTGTATATTTCTCTATCACCACATTTACCTTGTGGAACCAAAGTTATCTCGCTCTCTGTCTCCTCCAATTAACTTGATCCTATGCATGATATTTTCCCCCATTAACCTCTTATTAATATGTAACAGTCAAGCAGAAAAAATGCACATATTGTAAATGTATAGCTCACAGAGTTTTCACAAACTGAATATGTTCATGCACTTAGCCCCCAGATATAGAAACTAAGCATTATAGCAATAATGTGTTCTCTTACACACTCCATCTCCCTCCTCAGGGGAACCACTGTCCAGTCTTTTAACAGCATAGAATAGCTTCAGCTGTTTTTGTAAATTAAAAAAAATAAATCAAAAATAGTATTTACTCTTTTGTGTCTGGCATTTTTTTTTTTTTTTTTTTTTTGCGGTACGCGGGCCTCTCACTGTTGTGGCCTCTCCCGTTGCGGAGCACAGGCTCCGGACGCGCAGGCTCAGTGGCCATGGCTCACGGGCCCAGCCACAATGCAGCATGTGGGATCCTCCCAGACCGGGGCACGAACCCGTGTCCCCTGCATCGGCAGGCGGTCTCTCAACCACTGCGCCACCAGGGAAGACCCTGTGTCTGGCATTCTTGATCATCGCATCTGTGAGAGTCATCCATATTGTTGCATGCAGTTGTAGATAGTTCATTTTCATTGCCATGTAATATTCTATTGTGTGAATAGACCATGATTTATTGATCCATTCAAGTATGATGATAAGTAGCCCCATTTGGGGCAATTGCAAATAGCAGGCACTATGTTGTATTTATTTTCGAATCTCCAGCATTTCACGCATGCTTAGCATAATGATTTGTGTATGAACAGGTAAGAGAATTTAAGGAGTACTTTTCCACTATATTCTTGGATGGTCAGATAATAACTGAGATATTAGATTCAAGCCTGGGTACCATGTTTAAAATGTTTTAAGGGGCCACTGATAATTCTAATTGTCTATTGAGGGCAGCCATGGTGGTGTGTCTGGAAGCCATGCTGTATCAGATCTGCTGGAAGGAACTGAGGATGTTTATTGTGGAAACGAGAACAAAGAGGATCAGACACGGACCTGGTTGCTTTTATTTTATTTTTTATTTATTCTTTACAGCATTATTATTTTTTAAATTTATTTATTTATTTATTTATTTTTGGCTGCATTGGGTCTTCATTGCTGTGCACGTGGGCTTTCTCTAGTTGTGGTGAGCGGCGGCTACTCTTCGTTGCCGTGTGCGGGCTTCTCATTGCAGTGGCTTCTCTTGTTGCGGAGCATGGGCTCTAGGCACGTGGGCTCAGTAGTTGTGGCTCGTGGTCTCTAGAGCACAGGCTCATTAGTTATGGTGCACAAGCTTAGTTGCTCCACGGCATGTCGGATCTTCCCGGACCAGGGCTCAAACCCATGTCCCCTGCATTGGCAGGCGGACTCTTAACCACTGTGCCACCAGAGAAGTCCCCTGGTTGCTTTTAAAGACAGCACTGGGCCAGTGGCTAAATATTTGGGAAAGGCAGCTTTCTGCTCAATAATAATCATGATATTGGCTTGTATTTAGAGAGCAGTTACCATATATCAGGGCCTGACATGTGCTGAGGGTTTGCTATCCATTAGTTCTATACAAGAATGGCTTTTCAGGGCTTCCCTGGTGGCGCAGTGGTTAAGAATCCGCCTGCCAACTCAGGGGACATGGGTTCGAGCCCTGGTCCGGGAAGATCCCACACGCTGTGGAGCAACTAATCCTGTGTGCAACAACTACTGAGCCTGTGCTCGAGAGCCCGCGAGCCACAACTACTGAGCCCACATGCCACAACTACTGAGCCCATGTGCCACAACTGCTGAAGCCCGCATGCCTAGAGCCTGTGCTCCTCAACAAGAGAAGCCACCACAATGAGAAGCCTATGCACCGCAACGAAGAGTAGCCCCCACTCACTGCAACTAGAGAAAGCCCGCGCAGCAATGAAGACCTAATGCAGCCAAAAATAAATTAATTATTATTTTTTTTAAAGTTATCCAAAAGATAAACTTAAAAAAAACCCCGGCTTTTTAAAGGATGAGACTTGAGCATGAGCTGCCTGGTGAAACTGTGATCACTTCATGGCTGCAGACACTAGCAATTGCTGAGCCCTGGGAAGTTATATTTATAGGCTCGTGGTTTATCTGAAAAGCCCTCCTCTGACTTGGCTCCCTGCCTTATTCCCCTCCTTCTTCCTAGAACTGTCCTTCCTGAGAGCAGCCTCCTGCAGCACCACCCTGGGTCCCATCACAGCAAACAAATTATTAGGTGTTTCTGTCTGGAGCTTCCTTCCACTCCAGGCCCACCTCACCTGGCTGGGACCGTTTCCTTTCCACCCCAGAATATGTCTCCTTCCAATGACTCAAAACTTTCACCTGGGGGCTTCCCTGGTGGCACAGTGGTTAAGAATCCGCCTGCCAATGTAGGAGACACAGGTTCGAGCCCTGGTCCGGGAAGATCCCACATGCTGTGGAGCAACTGGGCCCGTGCACCACAACTGCTGAGCCTGCACTCTAGAGCCCACAAGCCACAGCTACTGAGCCCGCATGCCACAACTGCTGAAGCCTGAGCACCTAGAGCCCATGCTCCGCAACAAGGGAAGCCACCACCATGAGAAGGCCACTCACTGCAATGAAGAATAGCCCCCGCTCGCTGCAACTAAAGCCCGCACACAGCAATGAAGACCCAATGCAGCCAAAAGTAAATAAATTAAATAAATTAATTTAAAAAAAACAAAAAACTTTTCACCTGCTTGGATGATGACTCTGGCCAGGGCTGTGGCCACAACAGGCCTGACCCTTCAGGCAGCCAAGGGTCATTTTGGGTTATCCTAAAGTTTGTTTGTTTATTTGTTTGAGACAAAAAGAGTGAGGTAGGAGCAATGAAATTTAGAAAGTACCTGGGGGGGGGGGGGAAAGCTGCAGAAATCCTTTTTCTAGATGTATCCATCCAGTTTAGGCCTCAGAAAGAAGAAAAGTGCAGACAAATAAATCTGATTGGCTGAATGCAAAAGGTGTTTGTCAGGGGAAGCAAAATGCTGTCATCCTCGCAGGATAAGCTATGCGGCTGGCCCTGGGACAAGATGCTTTATCTCACCAGTGGCGCCTGAGGCCGAGGCTTGGCAACTGCAGAATCACCAAAAAGACAGTGGCCTGAGTTAGACAAGCAGGCCTTGTGAAGTGCTGGCGAGCTGAGTCCCCACCCCTCTCTGCCCTCCCTCTCGCTTTCTCTGCTCTGTTCCCTGCCCGGGCACCCTCCTCTCTCCTCACTCCTATTTCTTCCGAATGCTTGATTTTTTTTTTTCTTGGAAAGGGGCTAGCAAGAGTCCAAGATTTAGGAAGCTGAACAACGTTCGGGCAGATCCCCGAAGCCTCGCTCTCCCCCACGTCCACAGCCATAACTCATATCTTCTATTTCTTCTCTTCTACCAGACAAAGCCAAACACACACTAACAGTGTTAACACGATAAATATCAGCAGTCCTGACCTTTCTCTCTGGGTCCTGGAGTCGCCCTGGCTCCCAAGCTCCGACTTGCCTGTGCTTAAAGTGGATTAGCACTTACCCTAGGCCGCAGGGCCCTGCACTTGGGTTTGATGGGAATCAAAATAGAGATTACCTTATTTGACTTAAAAAAATTTCCACTTGAAAGAATCCCCCAGAGAAATACACTGGGGCTTACACATACACAATTTTAAATTGGATTTTAAAAATAGTTTGCCAGCTGTTTGCTAGGTCGTGCCTTAGGTCTCATCCTTGATTGATGTTGGGTCCATCTGGGAAATAAGGCCAAGAGGGGACAGAGAGACTGGCAAGGCGGCAGGATCCTGGATGCCTGGGGACGTTCCCAGGAGCCCTGGCAGTTGTTGCCATGGGCCTTTGGAAACCCTTGGAGCCCTGGCACCAAGGGCTGTGTCTCACCCAGGGAAACTGACGGAACGCAGACCACCTCCCCTGGACCTCATCTCATTCCGGCACTGCTTCTTCTAGGCCAAGTCCCGAAAAAAAAGAGATGAAAGAGGACTGCTCTCAGCTGGAAGGGTCTTTCACACTTTTTGTGGCTAAATACTTATTTTAGCTCCTTGTATCACCTTCAAGTGATACATACACGGGCCCTGCCCAGAATTCTCACCACCCCCTCCTCTGTTTCTGCCGGACTGCTTTTCCTCTCTCCGGCCTCAGCCAGAATGTCACTTTCTCAGGGAAGCATGAGGGGCAGCAGAGGGCGATGGTTAAGAACACCAGTGTGGGGCTTCCCTGGTGGCGCAGCGGTTGAGAGTCTGCCTGCCAATGCAGAGAACACGGGTTCGTGCCCCGGTCCGGGAAGATCCCACATGCCGCGGAGCGGCTGGGCCTGTGAGCCATGGCCGCTGAGCCTGCGCGTCCGGAGCCTGTGCTCCGCAACGGGAGAGGCCACAGCAGGGAGAGGCCCGCGTACCGCAAAAAAAAAATAAAGAAAGAAAGAACACCAGTGTGCAGGGGGTTTTAAACCCTGGCTCAGCACTTGCTAGCTGTGTGACCTTGGGCTGGTCACTTAACCCTTCTGTGACTCAGTTTCCTCATCTGCAAAAACACGGGGCTAACGATAGCACCTACCTCACTAGGTTGTTGTGAGGACTCAGCGAGTTCGTATATGGTGTATAGAGTATGTAAAGTGCCTAGAACGTGGCCTAGTATGAAATAGCATCTGCTTTTATTACCCTCCAAAGCACATCTCCCCCGGCTCAGCTGCCTGCCGCTGCCCTGTCTCCCCCGCCTCCCGTACTTCCGTGCAGCACTCGTTTACCGCTATTGCTTAATTATCTGTCTTCTCCACGAGGGCAGGAAGCATGTCTTGCCACTGACCAGTCCTCATAACCTAAACCCTGCCTAACTTATGACATACTCAAGAAATGTGTTGGGTTTTTTTTTTTTTTGTTATTCTATAGCTCATTTTTTCTTTACGATTTCACAATTTCAACACTGAACCCTTTTTTTTTTTTTTCGGTATGTGGGCCTCTCACTGTTGTGGCCTCTCCCGTTGCGGAACACAGGCTCCAGACACGCAGGCCCAGCGGCCATGGCTCACGGGCCCAGCCGCTCCGTGGCATGTGGGATCTTCCCGGACCGGGGCACGAACCCGTGTCCCCTGCATCGGCAGGCGGACTCTCAACCACTGTGCCACCAGGGAAGCCCCTGAATCCTTTTTATTTATTTGTATTTTGACAATAACAATTTCATCCATACATAAAGCTGCTTTCCGCTGTTCCTCATACTGTCTACCTCTTATCAAACTGGCTAGTTTAAACTCTCATGCAAAATATATCTTCTTACCATAGACTTTACTATCTGCATTATTTTTTTTCTTTAAAAAATTAAAAAAAATTCGATACAGTTTTTAACGGTTACTTTCCATTTACAGTTATTACAAAATATTGGCTATACTCCCCGTGTTGTACAATACATCCTTGAGCCTGTCTTACACCCAGTAGTTTGTGCCTCCCACTACAATAAGAAATGAAAAATCAAAAAGAAGAAATGCTAAAACACAAATATGATCCAGAAGACAGAGAAACTTGGGGCTCTTGGGTCATTTTTCTCCATCTACATTTGCTACATATACGTACTTGACCTCTTCATTTTGTTTGTCTGACTGTTAAACAAAGATAGAGTTGATGAGTTTTGAGTTCCTGGAATATGAGGATAAGGCTTTGTAATCAAGTCTTTTGAAGGAGACTTCTGCCCCTATCTTGTTTTTCAAAATCCAATTCAATATTAATGCATATAATAGATCATATGAGAAAGTGTAAAAAATGAACACCCAACTACCTACAACCCAGTTTAAGATATGTTACAACCCACACCATTGAAGCCCCCCCTTGTGTACTTCTTCCCATCCCAGGCCCCTCCTAAATTTTTGTTGCTTATCCTCTTGCATTTCTTTGTAATTTTACCCTAAAATACTCATCTTTGAACCATCTGCTGGTTTTTCACACTTTTGAACTTTATATAAACTAAATTATACAGTACGTATTCTTTGATTTGCTTTTCTCACCACTCCACATGATATTTGTGACATTCCTGTATGCCGTGGCCTATAGCTGTATAATACTCTGCTATGTGAATGCTCTGCCACTTTTTTCTCCATTTGCCTCTCAATGGATGTTTGGATTGTTTGCAACTTTTTTGCTGTTGCTGGCAGTGCTGCTGTGAACATTCTTGCATGTGACTCCTGGGGCCCACCATCAAGAGTTTCTCTGGGGTTATTTCTGGGACTTAAGGTTTATACATTTTCAACTTGTCTAGATAATGCTAAATTGATTTTCCAGAGGGATTCCAGCTTCCCATCTGGTCCCAAGCCTCAGTCCCTTGCTCTGTTCATCCTCAGGTTCTAGCAGACCTGTTGGAAAGGGGCTTTGAGACAGGGCCAGAAAGAAGCCTGTCAGCTTGCACTGCAGTGACCCCCACTTCTGGGCACAGGAGGTGACAACCTTGCCTGAACAACCTGGAAAATCTCCCCCTGTGGCTTGGGTGGGGCCTGGCTCACAAGCACCACTCAGAGCTGCACAGACAGGAGCAAACTCTGTTGACCCAAAGGCAAAAAGTCCAGTGAAAACCAAACAAATGTCTGGAAACAACATTCTGGCTAATCCATTTCTCTTCAAGATAACAAAAGTTTTAATATTTCTTTGATTAAGTGAAAGTGGTATTAAAAAACATTAATTTCCTTGTTACAGCTTACCTTTGAATTCATTGTTTTAAAATTCCAAAGTGTCTTGAGTGTAGTGGGTTTTCAACAAATACGGACTTTTATTTGGGGCATTCGCTGCCTTGGTCAGCAGGATTATTCAGGCATCTAGCTGCCAAAGCCAAAAATGGAAATGCTTTCTCCTGTTTTCTGCAACTCTCTTCAATGATTTTATGTTGCCTGTTTAATAATAATTTAAAAGAAAAATGTAACAAGGAAACCTGATGAATCTCTAAGGCCTGTTGTGACTTTCTCCTGGAAACTTACACGTTTGGCCACTGTCAGCTCAACAGGGTGCCCCGGCCCAACTTCTCTGTCTACAAAGGAGCTCAAAGTTTGTTGGTCACTCATACCCCCTTTTGAGAAGGCACGTTGATCCTTCAAGAAAATGATCCTTGGGGCAGTTTGTAAGCAAAATCTGTTGTTAAAAGCAAGAAGCTATAGAAATAAGCCAGTATTGCATGTAAACCTAGTTATACCTAGCTTGGGCTGACTGGTCACTTTGATTCACTAATACATTCTTTTTCTCCTGTCACATGTGGTCACAAACTCTTGCCAATTTGTCTTTTATAATGTTTCTCCTGCCCCTCCCATCATCGTGTTTGGTCCTTTTTCACCTCATGCCTGAACCATAAGAGACTGAAATCATCTCCCTACTTGAGTTCCTCCTCATCTAACCCACCACCTCTGGATTAATCTTTAAAAAATAAAAACCAAACGGCAGCGACAAAACCCATACACAACAACTGTTTTCCCCATCATACCTTGCTTTTTGGCCTCCAAACTCATTGGCTTCCATGGAGTAAAATCCAGACCCTTCAGCCAAGGCATGCAAAGCTCTCCCCAAACTCCTTGGGCCTCCGTGACCATCTCTGCTGAAGCCTGCACAAACATACCCCCAAAGCAGCACGGCTTCAGGGCTCAGGACCCCTGAAGCCAGCCACAGACCAGGGGTTCTGAGCCCCTGCTCCATGACAGCCCTACCTTCAGAGTTGTCATTCCCGCTGCCCCACCCGCTTCTCCAATGCACCCCGCACACCAAGTTCATCAGACACAGCCAGCCTGTGTCAGCCTCTGCAGCCTCTCCTGGGGCTTCTCCCTGCCCAGAACCCACCCCTCAGCTTGGGTCTCCCAGGTCCCACCCGTCCTTTGGGGCCCCACCTCCTCCAAATCTTCCCTGACTCCATTTGACCATCGCCCCCTCCTCTAGACTTCTGTCCTGACCCAGAACGTATAGCTGATTCCATACAGACCACCCAACTGGATTGGAAGCCCCCAGTGGGCAGGAGTTATGACATTTATGTACACCAGTGCCTTTCGTGTATTCTGTGCCAATATATGTTGCATTTCAACATACGATGGTGAAGATGACAATGCAGGGGAAAAATAAAACCAAATAAAAGGCTAATTCCCTCTTTCTCTATTTCAAATTAGACCCTCCCTCCCCCTCCTTCAAAATCTGCTAATAAAACACTCAGCATAACTTCTTTATCATGTCATGTATTTAAAAAAAGGAAGCAACATTCTAGGGAATAGAGAAGTTGAAAAAGCAAATACATTTCTTTCAGTGACTCAAATAGCCTAGGAAAGATAAATAAACAACTTGGACCCGAGACAAAATGTTGTTGGCTACTGAGGGAGCTAATCCAGGTGCTTCTGGGTCTAAGCTGAGCCAAAGCCTGGGTGGGATGGTGAATAAGCCTTCACTGCTGAGCTGGGTCTGCAGGGTGAGTTGACAATAAGGGAAAGCGGCTCACAAAAACCAAAAAGAGGGCCAAATTGAACCTTGCTGTTCATCTCTGAAATACCAAAGGGTTAATACTGTGTGGGAACAGTTTTTTGTTGTTGTTGTTTTTTTAAACGCCCACATACTCTGGTAACTAGAGTGTGACAAGCACGAGAAGTGTGGTTGTAAATCCACGGGGCCTTGAGTGGAGACCCCCCATCTGATTTGGGACTTTCAGAGCTGCGACAGTCACCTCACAGTAGTGTAAGCTTCTTGTTTTGAAGGGTAAATCAACTTCATTTAAAGGGAAAACATACTCTGGGAGGGGCCTGTCTTTGTTAGGAGGTAGAACCACTTATCCTAAGTCACGAGTTATACTGCAAATATTTAGGTTTCTTTAAAGGAGTGGGAAAAAAATCTTTTTTCTGCAGTCTTTCCATCACTTCATCCTGCCCATCTCTGCCAAACCCATCTTTCTCAAAAATCCACTTTCACCTTGGGACTCTTTGCTCACAACTGTGTGGTGGCTTTCTGTTTCCTAATGCATGAATGTAAATATTATCGTGCCTGGTCCCGAGGCCCGGCAGTCTGTCCCCTTCCTAAAGCTGTTTCCCCCTCCTCACAGCCAGCCTTCTCCCTGCTGGGTGCCCATGCTTCACCCCTGCACCTGGGTTCCACTGGATGCCCAGCTCCTCCTTGCAGCCTGATGGAGATGTTGCAGTGCGCAGTGAGCTTGGAGCTTCCTGTGAAGCACACAGGAAAGATTTTCTGCAGGTTACACTTAGTTCCCTAGTTAAAGGGTAAAGTCCTCGAGGGCAAGGACCGGTCTTTTCCGCCGCTGAGCCCAACTTCTGTGTCTGGACTACAGCCAGCCCAGGGTGGCTCTTCCGTGCTAGGTGGTCAGGACATCTGGCCCTCATCTGTCTTGTCCCCTCACTTCCTTCCCCCAAGACCTACACCATCCCCCTCTGAGTCTCCAATCAGGGCAGCCCTAGTGCCCCCACTTATCTTAATCAGATGAGAATAATCAGAGATGACATATTTAAAGAAGCCTTGGGCGAGCAATCACGAATAGCTCAATTTCATTTACAAGGGCCTTTCACTGTTATCTCATACAGAAGTAGAGGAGACAACTGTTACCCCCATTTACAGATCTGATGAAAACAGAGGGATTAAATGCTCTGTTTGAGGTCACACGTATAGGATGTGTCAGAAGTGGCATTTAAAGTCAGGACATGTTTTACAAAACAGAAACGGGCTCACAGACTTCGAAAACAAACTTATGGTTACCAAAGGGGAAAGGTGGCAGAGAGGGATAAATTAGGAGTTTGGGATTAACATACACACGCTACTATATATAAAATAGATAACCAACAAGGACCTACTGTATAGCACAGGGAACTCTACTCAATATTCTGTAATAACCTATATGGGAAAAGAATCTGAAAAAGAATGGATATATGTATAACTAAATCACTTTGCTGTACACCTGAAACTAACACAACATTGTAAATAAATTAAACTCCATATAAAATAAAAATTAAATTACAGTTTTTAAAAATAAAAAAAATAAATTCGGTACATGTCTTTTAAGTCTGCCAGTGTTCTTTTTCCTATACCAGGTTGACTCTTTGTAGCTAATGGTGATAATCAAGCTATTTTTATTTATGAAAAAGGAAAGATATGTCAATATTTATGTTTAGATTTTTTTCCTAGTTATTACTACCTTGAAGGGTAAATTCTAATTATTACTACCTTGAAGGGTACAAAATATGGAACGTGTTTTTGTCTTATCTGTCTTCCTGAATTTGGGATTTTAGGATTATTATTGGCCATCTAATGTGTTTATGTTTATCACAGTGAAAACCAGTTAACCTTTTGGGTATTTAATAAAAACCCATGTGTGTTTTAGAAAAACTACCCAAAGTGTCGTATATTGGTAGCAGTATATTGACATATAAAAGACAACATGTTATTTTTAGGCATTCCTGGAATTGTGAAACTTAGATAGCATATTTATTTTTAAAACGTCTTTATTTAGTACTTTATATGCATTATAAACCTAATGAAAACTCTGGAATGAGTGTGTAAGAACTGGCATTTTAATCTCCATTTTATTTTATTTTTAATTTTTAAAATAAATTTATTTATTTACTTATTTATATTTTGGCTGCGTTGGGTTTTCGTTGCTGCGCACGGGCTTTCTCTAGTTGCAGCGAGTGGGGGCTTCTCTTCGTTGCGGAGCACGGGCTCTGGGCGCACGGGCTTTAGTAGTTGTGGCTCGTGGGCTCTAGAGTGCAGGCTCAGTAGTTGTGGTGCACGGGCTTAGCTGCTCCGCGACATGTGGGATCTTCCCGGACCTGGGCTCAAACCCGTGTCCCCTGAATTGGCAGGCGGATTCTTAACCCCTGCGCCACCAGGGAAATCCTATCTCCATTTTAAAGATGATGAAACCAAGACCTAAGTTGGTGTGACCAGGGCTACCCAGCTCATTCGTGACCACATCAGTCAGGGTCCCGGCAGGAGGAAGAGGACACACTTAAACTGGATCTTTTCAGCAGAATTCAATAAAGGAACTCTTTACAAAAGCGGGAAAAATGCAAGGGACATTGTGGAGTTTTGGGGAGCTACCTAGGCCTGTGAAAGAGAGAGGAGGGCGCAATCACCAGAACCTGGAGAGAGACACCTTCAGGGGGAAGAGACGGCAGCCTGCGGTGACCTAGGAAGGAGTCGGGGTAACTAACAACCAACCTCTCTCTCCTCCTAGAGATCCCCGTTGGCCTTACTTAGGCCAGAAGACAATGGAGCCTGTTGATGTCTATACAGGTCAGTCTCCTGGGGCACAGGGCAGGGCAGAGTCCAGTAGGGCGTGGCTCTAGAGTGGGTTAAGCAAGCAGAAGGCAACCAGCACAGAGATGAATCATGGTTAAGCCTCAGACTTCCTGTCTCCTATTTCTTCCTATGCTCTTTCCATAACACTGTGGCTTAGACACACTGGGTCTTAGCAGAGAATTCCAGAGACGATCCCTCCAGAGACCACCCTTAGGGCCACAGCATCCCTCAGCGTTAAACTTTAAGCTAGCTTCCTAAAAACTTTACTGTGAGGACAAACAATCCAATGGGACCTGCAAATCAGACAGAGTCAGGAAGCTGGTGTGCAGGCCAGACCAAGATGGCGGCAGGGCTGGCAGGTGGAGAAAGCCTACGCTGAAGTCATCACTGGTTCTTGGCCATCACATCTTGGCAGAGGTGCCCCAGAGCCTTTAATGCAGCTACAGTGGGCATTAGCTACAAGGCTGGCAAAGTCTCAACAAGAAGAGAGTCTACTATCTTTGGCATCTGGCAATTAAAATATCTTGAAAGAAAGATTTCATCTCACAGCATTGTCTATAACAATATAATTTGCGCTTGGTTACTCTGGCTTTATTTTTATGTAATGCCCCTGGCATGAAACTCCAGGTTTTATGAAAAGAAATTATCTTGGGGCGTTGGAGCATTCTGCTTTGGATGAGTTCTTTATTCACCTTTATCCTTGGTTTGATGGGGGAGAAAGTCATAAAAGAATTTAATGACAGTGACCTCTTCCAAACCCAGGAGCTATGAGAGCAGTGTAATGAGAAATGCAAAACCCAGTGTTCTCCTAGAACACAAACTCACCCACAAGTCATGGAGAAAGAATTCTCAGTTCCTGTCCTAGCAGAATTGTTTCCAGAGAAATGAAGTTATGGTTCCATGCAGCTCTATGGTCTGAGTGATCATACACTTCCCCAAAGAAGTGTAACTGCTAGAGCCTATAGTGACTTTGCTCTGAGTTCAATAAAGCCAATTCACTCCTCCCACCTCTCACCCAAATAAGAACCTATACTCTCGCATTGTCCCCAGAACTGAGGAATATTTTTCCTAGTTCCACTATTAAGCAGTTTCCCTAGTACCATTGGAATCAACCAAAGAGGCACAAAGGTAAACCCATGGATTCTCATGGCAGTGGCTTTGGCACAATGGTCTCCTGGCCGTTTCTGCCTCAGGGCTTTTGCACTTGCTGATCCCTCTTTCTGGACTACTCTTACCCCAGATTTCTTCATGGGGTGAGAATATACACAGAAGTGGAATTGCTGGATCAAATGATAATTCTATGTTTAATTTTTTGAGGAGTTGCCCTACTGTTTTCCACAGTGGCTGCACAATTTTACATTTTCACCAGCCCACCTAACCTACTTTTACTTATATATCTTGTGTAGTGTCCCTACTCTTTTTTTTAAAAAAAATATTTATTTACTTTTATTTAGGCTGTGCTGGGTCTTTGTTGCGGCATGCAGGATCTTTAGTTGCAACATCCGTACTTCTTAGTTGTGGCACGCGGGATCTAGTTCCCCAACCAGGGATGGAACCCGGGCCCTTACCCACTGGACCACCAGGCAAGTCCCTTCTCTTACTTGAATGTAAATTTCACAAGGGGAGAGATTTGCTTCCCAAGTGCCTAGAACCTTGCTTGGCACCTGGTAGTGGGTGATCAGCCAGTATTTGTTTAATGAATGCAACTGTTTCGGTGCCTCTGACCTCATTTGCATCATCCTGAACCCCTTAATGCCAGCTTCATGCCGTTGGAGCCCTTCTCAGCCCACCTCCTCAGAGGCTCCCCGCCTCCTCCGCGCGTGCCCCTTGCAATGCTTCTTCCTTTCTGCTTTGTATTCTGGTTATCGGTGAACTTGCCCCATCTCTCCCTCTGAATCCAAAGCACGCTTTGTTTATTGTCGTTCTTCTGCCATCTCTCTGGCCCAGGGAATCTATGCTCAACCCACACTCGTTAGAGGGATGTTCTGAATACCTGAGCGACACTGGGGGCTGGGCTTGGGCGCTCCAGAGCTCTCTAAAACCAGCCCCCCCCCCCCCCGCCCCAAGAATCCCAGGCTATGTGGCCTCTGCACACGCCTCTGAGCCTGGCCCTCCTGGGTCTGATGAGGGCATTGGACAATGACTTCTTGGGTTCCTCTTAGATATTAGGTGTGCTGTGGAGCCACCTCTTTGACAGAAAGGGCATGGTCCTCATCTTTGAGAGCCCACAGTCTGATATGAATAAAATAAATATGTCAGAAGAGGTTAAGGACTCAGAGGAAGCCTGTGCCCAGAGCTGTCCTTGCCTGGATGGATGGTGTACCCAGCCTCTCCCTCTCCCAGTCATACGCCCCGCTTGCTGGGGCTTCAGAGCACAAAACACCAGGAAACTCAAGGGGAATGCACACACTTCCCATTCTGGTGGAGAGAAAAAAAATCTTTACAGCTCACGTGATTTCATTGGTTATTTTAAGCTGTTTATTTTTTCTGTCCCATCCTCAGGGAATAAACATTTGCAGGCAAAACTTGGACTTTGGCGTCTTCCTCCCTTTGCTTAGCTATTTGTGTATAAATATGACTTGAGTAAAATCTCGAAAGGACTGCCAATCCTGCCTACCCCGCTCCCATTCCCTCTTATTTCGTAAGAAAGACTTAATGAGTTTGTACCCAAGAGTGGAATGTTTCGATGACACTTAAAGCCCTCCACGTATTTAAAAAAAACTCTTTTCAAATGCATAAACAATGCGCTAACAATAGTTACAGATTATTAAACAAATCACTCATAGTCCAACAACCCTGACAAAATGCTTTTTATTTTTACCGATTACCTTCCAGTTTTACCCTTATGAGTACATAGTTTACACCGTGGTAATCAGACCGTATAATACCGCCTTGCATGCTACATTTTCCTTTTAACATCTGTAAACAAATACACGTTTCAACAAATGTATTATTCTTAAATATTACCATTTGGTAAATCCAGGTCAGATCTGTCACTGATTGCCGAGTGAGTGGGTACTGGGCTGTATAGGATACAGAAAGATAGAAATTGTCCCTGCCCTCAAGGAGTTTACAGTCTCACGGAGAGATAAGACATGCATACAGGAAACAATCTCGGACAGTCGGTAATTACATGGAAAGGTGTGTGTGCAGTACAGATGACAATGCATTCATGGTAAGCAGGTGTTCTGTGTGGTGGAGAGTTTCTCAAGGGTTGGGGAACTGAGAGAAGCCTGCCTCCCCTTGAAGGTGAGAGGGTGATGTGATGAGCAGTTTTGAAGAGGCAGAGGGAAGGGAGGGGAGGGTTCAGATAAGGATGAACGCTCGAAGGGGCTGAATACGGGGACATACAGTTAGTTTGGGAACCACTGGAGCAATTAACCCCACAGGTACAGAAGGTGACTTTGTTGGGGAATGGTAGGACCAAAGACACGAAGATGCTGAGAATGAGAAAGAGAGCTGGAGCTTCCCGAAAGGGGGACAGAACACAAAGTCGATGTGACTGGGATGACGGAGAGGGATACGGGGGACTCAGTGTTGTTGTCTCAGTGGTCTAGCGGGAGCGCAGGTCCTTGCTGCTGCTGTTGTTTTGGTTTTGAGATACATGGCATCTATGTATCTAGATGTAGCCAGTAGATCTGGGGAGATTTAAAATACTGGGGAGCAGGAGGTGGAAGGAAAGCAGGCCCTGGGTCTTGGGGAGGGATGGCACGCCAGGACTCACAAGTAAACACACAGGTCAAAGCAGGACATCTCTCCTCTGGTTTATTGCTCTGTTCCTGCCTAGAGCAGTGCCTGGCACTGAGGGAGTCCTTATAAGTACAGTATTTGTTGAATGAGAGCTGAATCAAGTCTAGTTTTGCAAAATTTCTGTACAAGTCCAGCAAATCTCAATTCCTCCTCCAGGCCTCAGTGTCAGCTCGCTATGATGGAGTTATTTTTCCAAGTGCGCCTCATGGCCCTTTTGGGCCGGGTCAGGCCGGGAAGCCACATGAGTCTCACTAATCCTGAGCCTTGCTGAGGCCTGTAACGATTGGCACTGGGGGACAATGACTTAAGATCCCAGTTAGTCATCCTGGCAGCTGCTTCCTGCCTCCCTTCCCTCGTTGCCTTCTGTTTGGGCCTTTCTTGGGTGGGAAGAGGATATTGCCTAGACTCACCAATGATTACCACTGGAAGGCAGCTTACTCAGTGGCACATGCGCCCCTGTCATCAGACAGATGAACTGAGTCAGGCCCAGAAGGGAGTGGGGCTGATTTAAACCCAGGGCTGTCTGGAATCAGCTCACAGGCCAGCCTCATCCACGCAAAAATCTAACAAATATCACTGAGCATGTGCTACGTGTCAGGCGCTGCTTCGGTGCTGGAGACACAGCAGTGAGCAAACAGACAAAACTGCGGAGGTGGGGAGAACAATCATCAACCAGATAACTAAGGTGGACGGTGAGAGGAGCCAGGGCAAAAGCAAGGGGGTGGGGAATGGGGCTTGCAATTGTAGGGAGGTGGTCAAGGAAGGCCTCGGCAAGAAAATGACATCAGAGCAAAGCACTGAACAGGAAGCAGGAGGGAGCATGGGGCTGTCTGGGTGAAGAGTAGTGCAAAGACGCTGTGGTAGGAGTGGGCCTGGCATGTTCCAGGAACAGTGAAGAGTGAAATGAGGGGAGAGTAAGAGGAAATGAGGCCTGAGGGGTAACGGGGGCAGGGTGCATGCGGTCTCAGGGTCCCCATGTGAGGCCTTTGGCTTTTATTCTTCCCACTCACTGCCCATTGTCTAATTCATGACCCAACCTTTTCCTGTTGACTCTCAGGGGCACTGGGATGTCTGTGGGCAGAGGGGAGAATGGGGCAGCCAACAGGGCTCTTGAAAGCACATGGCAGTGGCGTGGGCAGCTGCCTGGGCCACCTGTGCTGAGCCTGCCTCCGCGTTCCTGCTCCAGAAGTCTTTCCAGCTGACAGGACAGAGTGGCATCCCATTTCAGGATAAGGAGAAAGAGCACAGATGCAAAGCAAAGCCAAATCAATTGAGTACGTAGAATCTGTAAAATATCGGAGAAGGATGGGACTTCCCTGGTGGTCCAGTGGTTAAGACTCTGAGCTCCCAAGGCAGGGGGCCCGGGTTCGATCCCTGGTCAGGGAACTAGATCCCTCACGCTGCAACTAAGAGCCCACATGCTGCAACTAAAGATCCCGCATGCAGCAACTAAGACCCAGGGCAGCCAAATAAATAAATAAAGATTAAAAATAAATAAATAAATAAAATGTCAGAGGGGAATGAGTTCATAGCTGAAGCCAGTGCAAAGGGCTGAGTCAGACCCCAGCAGCGCCCATGCCTTGGCTGAGTGAAGAATAGAACAAGTATTGATGTAGACGTGCCTGGCAAACACTGATGCCCAATGGCAACCATTTTATTAGCTGGGGCTTCTAATCTCTAGTGTCCCATGGTTCCTGCCAGCGCTCCGTGCCCACACGAATGAGGCTCCTGCTTCAACTGGTTTGCCAGGGACCAGTGTGGATGCCAGGCCCCGGGTGGGCAGCTGAGGCAGTTGGTTGATTAACACAGTAGGTTTAGAGCAAACTCCTGCCTGCCAGGGATCCCACTGCCCAGAAGAAGCTGTTACACACCCCAGGGCAGAGCCAGGTGGGCACATCTGTTTCCCTGAGAATCTCACTCCCTCCTGGTGACCAGGTCCTCTGCTCTGTGATGACCTGAGAAAGGTCTGGGTAGAGCTGGAATCAAGGGTCAGAGCACTGTAGAGTTCAGTCAAGCTGGTCTTGAACCCTGGCTCTGGCTATAATTCTCATCTATGTTCCCCACCCCTCCCCCAGGAGGGTCCTGTTCAAGAGTCAAGGCCAACTCAATTCCACAATGTTTTTTCTTTTCCAGCTGCCAGGCATTTTATCTGAGGCAGGGAATATTAAGATTGATAAGGCATGAACCTTCCCTTCAGAGACTTGAATCTATTGTGTATGTGTGGAGTACACACATGTGTGTATATGCACATTAACTCACACATGCTTGTGGGAGGCTGCCTGAGATATTAGCAGGAAGAATCCTGAACTTGAGTGAGATGGCTTTGTCCCAAGTCCCCGGGGGCCTTTGGGTGTACCACTTGTCTTCTTGAAGTCTTGGATTCCATTGCTGTTCAGCAGGGATAATAATGAAGCTTGCCCTGTCTACATTAGCGAGCTTGTTGGGAGCAATGCTCATAAGTGGGAAAGTACTCAACACACACACAGGATTGTGTACTCATGAACGTTCATACCATGTATGTGATCACAGAAATGCACAGTTGTCTGCATGAGCCAAAAAGAATAGGCTAAAATCAAAGAAGGGGCGCCAACAATAGCAGGAGAAGAAACCTGAGAAAGTTGCAGGATGTCATTCCAAATGCATCTCCATATGTGGGCATATTGGTTGATGTAGGGCTGTGTGTTGCCCAAACCCTTGAAGGCCCAGCCCTCCAGAGTCCCCCTAGCTCTCTAGCAGAGCAAGAATGTCCCTCCTCAGTCTGAGGAGGCTGCATCCTCCCCAGGTCGAGGCCATCATTATCGTCAGCTACAGCCATTATTGAGCACATACTAAGGGTGAGGCGCTGAGGCTACGAGGAGAACAAACATTCAGGAAGTACCCAGTACCAGATGCACGACACGATGCAAACATTTTGCAGTCATTATCTCACTTCACTGTTGACCATAGCTCTGCAAGATAGGTATTGCTATCTTCATTTTATGGAATAATAATAATAAATACTATTATTAAATGCTTACAAAGTGTTTAACACGTATTAATGCACTTAATCCCCACGAGAGCCTTGTGAGGTAAGTACTATTATTATTTATCCCCACTTTTTGGAGGAGGAAACTGAGACAAACTGAGGTTAAATAACTTTTCCAAGGTCACACAACTGGTATGTGGTTGTGCCCAACTGCCTTTTCTTGCTCACATTACTCCCTTGCCTTTCCTAATCTCTGTGCTATATCACAGGGAACTACATTTCCCAGCCTCCCTTGCTCTCCAGTTTCCAGGTTGATTCAGCCAATGGCAAGCACTAATGGAAGCTTGGAGAAAGGGAGGAGGAGAGAAGCCAGAGTATTTCTCCCTATCCCTCTTTCTGCTTCCTGTGGTGTCTCTGGCAACAGCTGTGTCTCCCGTGGCTCCTGTATCTGCTCCACAGGCCCTTGCTCCATGGTCCCAACTCCCATCAGGCAACCTTATGAGGTTCTAGATTCCATCACATGGCTCCCACTCTATGCTTTAGCAATAGTACATCCTCCTCCTGTTGCACCCCCAGTAGAATAGCTTCCTATTTTTGCATTAAGCTACTTAGTCCTTCCATATCATGTCACCAATTCCCTGTATTAAATCCCCTCTGCTTAAAAGACCTAGAAGACTTTCCATTTGCCTGGGTGGACCTTGCTGATATCCAGAAAAAATGACTGTAGAGTCCATAGTCTTAATCTTTTCAGATGAGAAAACTGACTCAGACTTACTTCAGGTTGTAAAACCAATGAAGCTATAAAAAAAAGACCCAAGAAAAGTTGGGAAAAGAAAGAAAATAAGAGGCTGTCCTTTTAGATATCAAAACATACCTTGAAGCTATAGTAATAAAAACAATGTGTGCAGACATAGAATCAGTGGAACAAAACATTGGGACAGAATACAATCCAGAAACAGCTATGGGAAAAAAAGAATATTTTACTTGTTAAAGGAGACATTTCAAATAAATAAGGAAATGCTGCTGGAGGGATTAATTCACCCATAAATTTGAGAAAAGACCCCCAAATAAATTCCAGATGGATTGAGGAGCTAAACCATATGAAAGTACTAAAAATAAATACAGGAGAACTTTTTTTTTTTTTAATCTTGAGATTAGGAAAACTCTTCCCAAACAAGACTGAAAATACAAAAACCATAAAAGGATAAAGCTAACAGGCTTACAATTTATATAACAGTTTAAAATATAAAATTTTGGTGTGGAAAAGAACTCAAGGCTTTAAATAAGTTCTTGCCTAACTGGCTTTGTTTGGAATCTCCGAAATGCTCTGAAAATGGGAAGGGAAGCTGGGACTCGATTTCTTGGGTGCTCTTCCTGTTTTTGAATGGGAGGAATTGTACATTTCTATCTAGCACTTCATCCGGCTCGAGACACAAGGAGCCACCTCACAGAGGTGGGGGAGATCGTGCCTGCTCCCTCATGGGCAACTTTCATTGAGTCCTTAAACTGCAAAAAAAGAGATAAGCTCAAGCCAAAGGTATTTGGAAAGTGGAGATGAAGAGGGCAGAAATTCTGTACTCTTTTTAAAGAAAGTTATCCACGTGGCCTACTTATTTGCTCATGAGTGTTTGGGAGAGGGCTAGGGGGACAGAACAGAGAAGGTTCTGAATAACTAATTAGTGGGCATCCAAAGCAGATGGGCGAGGAGACATCACCTAGAGCAGGAGGACAGCTAAACGGAGCACTTAATTCTTAATTAGTTTATATTAAAAAGTGTGATGCTTTTCTTCGTACAGAAAACTTTTTCTTCCTGTGGTGTAAACTGGGTCTCGAAATGGTTTAAATTATTTTGTTTCTAGTTTATCATTTTCCACATTATTTTTTTCTGAATTAGAGTTTTTCTTTATATTATTTAAGTACATACAGCAACAAGTAAAATAAGCTCAAATATTAGAAGTTTCTGGTTCAAATGTTAATTGGACACTTTACCCTGACTCAGAACACTGGACTTTTTGTCCAAATGTGATTTGTTCTAAGGTTTGTTACCCTCGTGGGATTTATTTAATGAAAGCACTCAAATAATAGGATTTGTTTTTGTTGGAAAATATTGAAAAAGAATATGGTAGATCTATCCAAAGAATATCCATGATGCTTTTACAAAAAAAAAAGCAAGTTCTAGAACATAGGTATAGGTATGTTCTCTTCTTTGTAAAAAATAGAAAAACAAAAAGAAACTTACATGTGACATATGTATATATGTCTATGAAAGGGTCTGAAAGGACGCTGCCCACAGTAGGTACCACCTGGGGAGTAGAGAATGAAGAGGGCAAGGAGAAGAGGTTTACCTTTTACCTTACGCATTTCTGTATTCTTTTTTCTTCTAGAAGCATATGCTACTATGTAATTTTTTATTCCAATGAAAAAAATGTAAACAAGACTAATGAGACACAGAGTCAGGATTTAAATCCAGGCTGCCTCTGACCCCAGGTTCACCTGGTCATGGAGAAGACAGCACACACACCTGCCAAGAAGAGCCCACAGTTGCTGAGTGAGGACTGTTGAGAACAGCATCTCAGGAGTCTGGTTGTGGGAGTGACCACCGAGCCATGGGGCAGGTGGAAAAGGAGGAGAGGACCTTCTAGGCAAGGAGAGGATGAGGGGAAAGAACAACAAAGTCCTTAAGACAGAGTGGGAATGCTTGGGACAACTGCTGGGCTGGAGGGCTTGGGCCGCCAAGTCCTAGGGGTGAGTGGCAAGGTGGGGAGAAAGCAGGTGTGGGCGGGCGAGGGACTGAGACTTGATCCGGCGCTCTGAGGAGAATGATCTAGATGGAAGTTCCCAAAGTGTGGTTTGGGGACCCCTAGGAGACCTCAAGTCCCTTCCAGGGGCTCTGTGAGTTCAAAACTACTGTCACAACGATACTAAAATATTATTTACCTTCCTTACTCTCATGCTCTCATGACTGTGCAGTGGAGTTTTCCACAGGCTGCATGATGTGTGATGGCGTCATCACTCTGATGTTAACATGTGATAGTGTATTTTTAATTTATTTATTTTTTCTTTTTTTTTTTTGTGGTACGCGGGCCTCTCACTGTTGTGGCCTCTCCCGTTGCAGAGCACAGGCTGCGGACGCACAGGCTCAGCAGCCATGGCTCACGGGCCCAGCCGCTCCGCGGCATGTGGGATCCTCCCCGACCGGGGCACGAACCCGCGTCCCCTGCATCGGCAGGTGAACTCTCAACCACTGCGCCACCAGGGAAGCCCGATAGGGTATTTTTTAATGAATCAATAAATATTTTTAAAATTTCCCAGATTTAATTTCTAATACAGTAAATATTGATAGATATAACGCACATAAACAAAACTCTTTGGGGTCCTCAGTAACTTTTAAGAGTGTAAAGGGTTCCTGACCTCCCCAAACTTTGAGTACCACTCACCCAGAGAGAGTAGTGGCGGTGGGGATGAAAAGGAAGGGACTGTGGCAGGAGCTTCTAGCTCCAGAGATTTCCAGGCAAAGTGTTTAAGTGGATGCCTGTTTTCTTCTTGCTGCTTACAGCAAAACGCAAGAGGAGGGAGATAAACTGCGGGAGAGACTGTTAAACAAAAAGGAGCTAGGACTTGATGGCTTTCCAATTCTCAGCCTCTCCAGAGGTAAAAGATGCTAAAATTAAGAAATGGCTTCTGAGGAAAGTTTAAGTCCAAGGGGATGTTCCAACAGAGGTCTAGAGATGGAGCAAAAGATGTGACTGTAAGCCTTCTGTTAAGACCGCAGAAAGTACTAGGATAGTACCTCAGAATACCATTCAGACACACAAAGAGCTTTTTGAAACATGTGTGCTTCACAGATTCTCTCAAACAGCAGAGACTCTGGAAAGTTTAAGGGCATCATTGTTCCTTTGCTGTCTCAGCAGGAGGCCAAGGAGAAGGACTTATCTTGCAGAGATTTGTGGGCGCAGCTTTTGTCTAATGGAGAGAACCCCAATGAGAATCACAGGAGACTCACAAAGTTTTTGTGAGAATGATATCAGTGAAAACACTGCCAACTTAGACCGAAAGGGACAGGAGATTATACAAACTGAAAAAAGGCCATTGGACCCCAAAATTCTACTGGCAGAAAAAGGCTAAGAAACTACTTAGCTGCAAACCCATGGGCTACCCTTCATGAAAAGAAGGGCTCAGAGAACAGAACCAAGAACTCAGAGGGCATAGCCAAGAACCGCAGAGAATTATTCCTAGTCCTTGAGACCTAGTTGAGTAAGTTCCACCATTTGCCTGCTGGACTTTGGAATTGCTATGACCTTTCGTGTGACTATTTTTTTTCGGTATGTGGGCCTCTCACTGTTGTAGCCTCTCCCACTGCGGAGCACAGGCTCCAGACGCGCAGGCTCAGCGGCCATGGCTCACGGGCCCAGCCGCTCCGCGGCATGTGGGATCTTCCCGGACTGGGGCACGAACCCGCGTCCCCTGCATCAGCAGGCGGACTCTCAACCACTGCGCCACCAGGGAAGCCCCGTTTTCCCCATTTTTGAAGAGACATGTCTACAGTGTTTATCCTATGCCTGTTCCACTAGCGTGTATATTCGTGCTGAGGTAGATAGCGTGTCTAGTTTCACAGGTGCACAGATTGCGAGGAAGTACATTCAAGGAACTATACCTGGAGCCTGATCCACACCTGGTCCTCATTTAAATGATGAAATTTTGGATTTTGAACTGTTGCTGTAATGGGATGTGACTTTTGAGGACCTTCTGAGGGAGTGAATGTATTTTACACATGAGAGGAGATGTGAGTCATTGGGTTCAGAGGGCAGACTGTGGTAGGCAGCTTCTAAGAAGGTTCTCAAAGACCCCGACCTTCTGGTTTTCATGCTCTGTGTAACCTTTCCCCTTGAGTGGACCTAGTGCCTTTTTTCGTTTGTTTGCTTTTTTGTTTTGTTTTGTTTTTAATTTTTTTTTCTTTTCTTATTTATTTATTTATTATCATTATTTTTAAATTTATTTTTGGCTGCATTGGGCCTTCGTTGCTGCACACGGGCTTTTTCTAGTTGTGGTGGGCAGGGTCTACTCTTTGTTGCGGTGCCCAGGCTTCTCATTGCAGTGGCTTCTCTTGTTGTGGAGCATGGGCTCTAGGCGTGTGGGCTTCAGTAGTTGTGGCACGCAGGCTTCAGTAGTTGTGGCTCATGGGCTGTAGAGCACAGGATCAGTAGTTGTGGTGCACGGGCTTAGTTGCTCCACGGCATGTGGGATCTTCCTGGACCAGGGCTCGAACCCGCGTCCCCTGCATTGGTAGGTGGATTCTTAAACACTGCGCCACCAGGGAAGCCCTGGACCTCGTGTCTTGATTCTAGTGAACAGAATATTGGCATATCACTGTGAGATAATGAATGTTTTTGTGGGGGGGGGGAGGGGGATACAATATACATGACATAAAATTTACCATTTTGACCCTTTTTAAGTGTGCAGTTCATTGACATTAAGTACATTCATATTGTTGTGCAATCAACAGCATCACGCATATTCAGAACTTTTTTCATCTTCCCAAACTGAAACTCCAGACCCATCAAATACTAACTCCTCATTCTCTCATCCAGCCCCTGGCAACCACCATTCTACTTTCTGTCTCTATGAATTTGACTACTCTAGCTCTCTCATTTATGTGCATACACTCTTTGTCCTTTTGTGACTTATTTCACTTAGCATAGCGTCTTCAAGTTTCATTCATGTTGTAACATGTGTCAGAATTTCCTTCCTTTTTAAGGCTGAATAATATTCCATTGTATGTATAGACCACATCTCGTTTACCCATTCATCCACTGATGGACACTTAAGTTGCATCCACTTTTTGGCTATTGTGAATAATGCTGCTGTGAACATGGATGTACAAATATCTCTTTCAATCTGTGCTTTCAGTTCTTTTGAGTATTTACCTAGAAATGTTTGCTGTTTTAAGCCACTAAATTTTGGGGTAATTTCTTACATAGCAATAGGTAACTAATAGAGGAGCAGATTTGAGAGGTATCACAAACAGAAACTTCTTTTTTCCCCAAAATTTAATTAGGAAAATGTATTTATTATGAAAATTTTCCAATGTACAGAAAAGTTGAAAGAACTTTTCAATAAACATGCATATATCACCACCTAGGTTAAACTGTTAATAGTTTGCTGTATTTTCTTTATAAATTAGGTTAAATCCTGCAATTGCTGTTTTCATAGGTTAAAAATGATGTAATATTGGCAAATGTCATATTGTTCAATCTTATATTGTTCTATATTTTTCTGAACCATTTGAAAACATGTTGCAGACTTCATGATATTTCACCTCTCAGTACTTAAGCATCTCCTAAAAATCAGTATATTCTCCCCCATGAATAAACACCATTATTGGGACTTCCTGGTGGTGCAGTGGTTAAGAATCTGCCTGCCGATTTAGGGGACTGGGGTTTGAGCCCTGGTCTGGGAAGGTCCCACATGCCGCGGAGCAACTAAGCCCGTGCGCCACAACTACTGAGCCTGCGCTCTAGAGCCCATGAGCCACAACTACTGAAGCCCACCCACCTAGAGCCCGTGCTCCGCAACCAGAGAAGCCACCGCAATAAGAAGCCTGCGCACTGCAACAAAGGGTAGCCCCCGCTCGCCGCAACTAGAGAAAGCCCGCGCACAGCAACGAAGACCCAACGCAGCCAAAAATAAATAAATAATAAAAAACACCATTATCACATCAAAGAAAATTAACCTAATATCACTTAAGAAAATTCCTTAATAAAATTTAATATATATATTCCATATTCAGATTTCTCTGGTGGTTCCTAAGATGTATTCTGTAACTGAATTTTGGAACCAGAAAATACAGTTCATATATTACATTTGGTTATTATGTCCCTTTGGTCTCACACATGTTACTTCTAAAAGGATTCTCAGCCTCTGTCCATGGTCTTCAGGGTATCTCTGAGAGTCATGAGAGTTAATGCTCAATTGTGTCTGTGTGTGTGCACACATGCTTGTGTGTGTCGGGGCATAGACTAGGTTTTCTAAGTGATGGCACACCAAGAGTTGAGAATTTGTGATGTAAAAGCAGCCGGTGATTGACTTGAAGAGGGAGAAAAGCCAAACACCACGACTGAGCAGCAGTGCACCAGGAGGCTGGTTTTGGGGAGAATGACATGGCTTTAGACAAATAACAATCTCTTTGTTCATCTCTGATTTGTGAATAATAATATTGGCCCATCTACCTCAATAGGAGGTGCATGTGAAAACACTTTGCACATCAGAAATGGCTCAGAGATCATCAAAAGCTATGCAATGTTAGTTACTAAAACTACAGAGAATTCGAGTTTTCTGAAACCTTTGCACCCTGACCTCTACCCCTGTTGTGGTGAGGAGAGAATGTGTGCCCCCTTAGACTGGTGTTTTGCAGTTCCCCGCCTAGGCATGGATGACAGATCCGGGAGAGGGTCTGGACTCTCTCTTGCTTGGGGTAACACCTGCCGTTCATACATCAGTTGCTCTTGCATTGTCTGGCTGAGGGTTTGCCTGGAAGCTTGGTGAGACTCCTGCCTAGAAATAGATGGAGTGGGAATAGGACAGGACTTGTTACTTAACTCCCAATGGAGCCCTTTCTCAGAGACTTAACTTGCCTCTCTCACCACAGGTAGCTTGTACAAGTTGCTTCAATACCCTTTCTATGGGTAAAGATAATGTTATTTTTCTATGCTTCTTCCAGAGGCCATTGACTATCGAGTATTTATAAGGGAATTTGTGCCCAGGCCAAGCTGGATGTGGGGAAGGGGCTGGAATCAGGACCCAGGCTTCCTTGGCCAACTATTTCAGGCAAATAAGGTAAAAATGAGGAATGCCAGGTGGCCCATGAAAACTGGAGCCTTAGCCCAGTAAAGGTTGCAGTTGAGGAGAAAGCTATAAAACCATAATGATCTCTATTTTAATGAAAACACCCTCTTTACTGATAATAAGCTTGGGAAGAATTTAGCTGGGAAAGTTCCTAACAATACTTCCTCCAAGTTCTATGCCAGCCTGTGTTCTCAAATGCCAGGTGTGAATTTCTCAGTGTAAGATCTTTATGAAACACGGCAAGTTTAAACACAGCCACTGTCCTACTGCTCACCTCTGAATTCTGTGTTATGTTCTCAAAATGGTTAAGATTTTTTAGAAGGTGTTAATGAATCTTTCAGTAGATTTCTGTTTAACTGCTAGAAACTTGACCGAGCTATGTGATCCTTATAAAACCTTAGACGATTTGGGAGCCAGTAAGAAGATGAAGTCTAACAGATGTGGTTTTGGATTAGCTGCTGACCTAATAGTTGGTAAGCTATTTAACATCTCTAAGCCTTGGTGTCCTCACTTTAAATGGGGGACTCAACATTGATTCAACAAACACATTTTGAATGATGACCACGTATCAGGCACTGTTCTAGGCACCAGGGATCCAAGGGGAAACATGGCAGATATGCTCCCTGCTCTCCTTGACCTTATCACGGGATGTGGATACTGAACAAAAGATTATATAATTAAGTGGTTCATTCCAATGGCGATGATAGCAACTACCTCAGCAGATGTTGTGAGGATTAAAAGAGTAAGGCAGGCCTTTCTCACCTTCTGAGGTGGCCCACACTCTGTCTGTGGAGTGTGTTTCTCTCTAAATAAATCCACTTCTTACCTATAAAAATAAATAAAAGAGTAAGGCAAATTCAAGACTGGTGTCATAATACTAGTTATTAGTTTTGCTAACAGTCCTAATTAGTGTAAATATGTGTTGGGTATTAGTTCCTCTCTTGTTGTGGGCGGAAATTTAAGTGGTTAGAAGTAAGAGCTGTCACGTGACTTAGGTGTGTGTCCCTTAGAGCAAATGGAAAGGCAAACATTCCTTCTAGTGCTGGGGACATGGTCTTCCCCACTTAAGGAAAGAAGCCGAACTTGCTGCTAATTGCTGTCAGGAAGAAGAGTTTTAGTGTTAACATTAACTAGACCCACAGCCTAACCCTGGGAGTGGAGGGTGTGGGCACAGAATTTTGCGAAAGGTCTCTGAATCCTGATTCGCACCAGGCATTGTCCATAGAATGAAAACATATTTTGGCCACATATGGACATTACTATAACTGTAGATGCTGATGTGATTCATGCAATATAGACTCCTTTAAATGAATTACTGGTCTTACTAGCATTTTTTATTACATATTTTTCTCAATCAAATCTTCTCCTTCCTCTTCCTGGCTTAAACCCTTTAACAGCTCCTCATTGCTCAGGGTAAAGTCCACATTCCCTCCCCAGCACTGCAAGGTTCTGCTGACCTCTCTTGGCAACTGCTCCACCCCCCACCCCTGTCTATTCACCAAGCTCCGACATGAAGGCTGTTCTGGGCCATGGCTTAGAGGCTTCGGGGCTCAACTCAACACTTCTTCTGGCATGAATAGATACAGCTCCTGAGTTGGGAAAGATATCGGCCCTTCCTACAGGCATCATGCCATTTGAGGTGGCTATGGGTCCACTCGGGCACTGGGTCAAGCAGGCCTCACATTGGGTCAGTCAGTATTCCCCTAGACCATCTCTCCTCCCGGACTCCTGTTCCACTCTCTCTGGGAGTCAACAAGGCCCAGTTGGAGGTGAGGTCCTCTTAGCTTCTTCCTCTGTACTGTTGCACCAATCCTCCAAACAAGTACCCAAGCCATTTTCCAATTAAAGCCATTTTCCTTTCAAGGGTTTCAAAAATACACAATTTTGGAAGTCACAGAACTTCTTGATGTCAATTTTCCATGAACTCTCTCTTCAATGTTTACATGGTAACCCAAGCTCCATAATGCCCTGTGCCTTCGCACTCTGTGCATGTGAATTATTCAAATCCCTGGAGAGAGAGTCACTGATAAAAAATGGGGCGGGGGGAGCATATTTTACTCCTCTCTCCACTCTTAAAACCCTCCAGGGCTTCCCTGGTGGCACAATGGTTGAGAGTCCGCCTGCCGCTGCAGGGGACACGGGTTCGTGCCCCGGTCCGGGAAGATCCCACATGCCGCGGAGCGGCTGGGCCCGTGAGCCATGGCCGCTGAGCCTGCGCGTCCGGAGCCTGTGCTCCGCAACGGGAGAGGCCACAGCCGTGAGAGGCCCGCGTACCGCTAAAAAAAAAAAAGAAAAAAAAAAAAAACCCTCCAAAGAATGAAGAAGAGAAACAACTCCATCTTTTAAAAGATGAAAAAAAGAGAAATCAATCAATCACTGCACCTTTTATTATGAATAACAAAAGAATGTACTTAACATATATGTACAGTTTAATAACAGTAAAATGAACACATGTACCTACTAATTAGTTTTAAAAATCTAATTTAACTAGTACCTTAGAAGGTCCTGTGTGGACTATCCCAGTCACACCCCTTTTTCTCCTTCCAGGCTGTATCGATTATGCTGAATTTTGACTTAATCATTCCCTTCTTTTTCTTTAGAGGTTTACTCTTTTTTTTTTTTTTTTTTTTTAGCGGTACGTGGGCCTCTCACTGTTGTGGCCTCTCCCATGGCGGAGCACAGGCTCCGGACGCGCAGGCTTAGCGGCCATGGCTCACGGGCCCCGCCGCTCCGCGGCATGTGGGATCTTCCCGGGCCGGGGCACGAACCCGTGTCCCCTGCATCGGCAGGCGGACTCTCAACCACTGCGCCACCAGGGAAGCCCTACTCTTTTTTTTTTTCACATTAGTTAAAATTTTATTACAATCACATTTTGAAATTACATATTACATATATGTCTATAAACTTATATAGATACATACATATGCAAATATACAAATATACAGACATTGTCATCCCCAGTGATCCTCCATGTGAATGTAAAAGAGAACACAAGTGACTTATGCATTGATTTATTCAACAAACTTCTATTGCATACTTGATTATATCCTATGTGGCACAGTTTAAAATAAGAGTACAAATAAATTTCACACCCATAGATTTATTCTTGTAAGTTTTATCAAACATTTGGTTATTCTGTGATAGTTGGAACTAAATGTTCTAACTGGGATACCAATGAATTTCAGCCATAATTATTTTATTGTTTTAATATCGTTCCCCAGGATGTGGGGTAGGATAAGACAGTGTGTTATATAACATTATGGAAATGGAATTATGTAATTAATTATAAGTATAGTTGGAGGATTTAGATAAAGTCATAAATCTTCATAACAGAATAAGTGGGGTACCTCTGAGCCAGAGCAGCTTCACAAGAAAGGATGGAAGGACAAAGCAGATACAATCAGGGGAAAGAAAGCAGCAGCTTTTGAGGTCTAATAAGTGTATACTTGGAATCTGCTTCCACTGTTGCCAGCAGCTGACATGTATGGGATGCTTCCATACTCCCACCCTCCTGCTGTGTACCTGTGTACCTGCATACACAGGTACGCCCACCCTCACCTGCACCCTGACACTTTCCCTCATAGGCAAATTGATCATTTCCAGATCAAAAAGAAAGGATTGTAAATACCTCACCCTAAAGGTGGATTTAGACCACATCTTTTGCACTTTGCAATCCAAGTAATATCTTAGAACAGTTTTTCTAAAACGTTTTCCATAGAAGACTTTTTCCTTGGGATATTTATAGTTGTTAGATGAAACTTGACCATTCCAAGGACAATTATAATTGGGAGACAAAGTTAATGAAGGTTAAACAATCTTGTTAAAAGCTATCTGATTTCTGGAAACCTTTAATATGTCACTGTATATTACTAATTGCCAGGAGGGAAGTATAATTTGCATAGTTTCTCAAGCATATTTGAACAAAATGTCCTTTTTTCACAGAATGTATCAAAAGACTAATATTATGAGGCACATATTTTTAATTATATTAGGAAGTCCTAAAACAAGGGTACAAATACAGTTCTTTTATTTCTATAGGTACCATATTATATGGTATCAAAGTATAAATGTGATACCACAACCCTACTACCAGCTGTGACATCTTTGGGTAACTGACCCTAGTGTGTGCTATTTCCTCCACGAATATGTGAGCTGAAAGGTAAGCCATGGCGCCAGTATCTCTGGACCTCTTTTAAAAATTCTTAACATTGAAGGACTTGATATTTATATTTTATCTAAAATTATAGTAATAGTCATATAGATATTTAGATATAGTTATTCCTAACAATCCTTCATATCTCTATGTGAGTGTAAAAGAGAACAAGAGTGATTTATGCATTCATTTATTCAACAAGCTTTGATGCATTCTTCCTAATATCAAGACTTTGTGCCATAGTTTGTGGAGCCTCTGTCTTTAGAAAGTTTATAAGTTTTCAGAATAAATTATACCAGTACATAAATAACTAAAAATATAGGAAATTAGTCATAAGCCTTATCTTTTAACGTACACATAAAAATAGGATTTTAGAGGAGGATAGAGGTTTACTCTCTTTTATCTCTCTTTTTTCTTTTTTTTGGCCATGCCACGTGGCATGTGGGATCTTAGTTCCCTGACCAAGGGTGAACCGATGCCCCCTGCAGTGGAAGTGCAGAGTCTTAACCACTGGTCCACCAGGGAAGTCCCTGTCTTTTTATTTTTTTTAATTGAAGTATAGTTGTTTTACAATATTATATAAGTTACTGGTGTACGATATGGTGATTCACAATTTTTAAAGGTTATACTTCACTTATAGTTATTATAAAATATTGACTATATTCCCTATGTGGTACAATATATCCTTGTAACTTATTTTATACATAATAGTTTGTACCTCTTAGAGTTTTACTTTTCATGTGTATTTCCCATACAATGTATTTTAATTTGGGGGAGTTTTTGCATTTTATTGAAATCACAGAGTATATATTCTTCTGTGACTTACTTTCTTTCACTCAAGTGTATGTTTCTGAGACCCATCTATGTTGCTGCGCACACCTACAGTTCACTCATTTTTATTGATAAATCGTGTTCCAGGGCTTCCCTGGTGACACAGTGGTTAAGAATCTGCCTGCCAATGCAAGGGACACGGGTTCAAGCCCTGGTCAGGGAAGATCCCACATGCCGCGGAGCAACTAAGCCCGTGCACCCCAACTACTGAGCCTGCGCTCTAGAGCCCGCAAGCCACAACTACTGAAGCCCATGTGCCACAACTACTGATGCCCACGTGCCTAGAGCCTGTGCTCTGCAACAAGAGAGGCCACTGCAATGAGAAGCCCGTGCACTGCAACGAAGAGTAGCCCCCACTCGCTGCAACTAGAGAAAGCCCGTGCACAGCAACAAAGACCCAATACAGCCAAAAATAAAAATAAATAAATAAATTTATTTTTTTAAAAAATTGTGTTCCATTGTATGAATATGTGGCACTGTATTTACCCTTCTCCTGCTAGTGGTCATTTGTATGTTTCCAGCTTTTTGTTATTACAGACAGTGCTAAACATTCTTCTACCTGTCTCCAGCTTCAATGACACAAGGAAGCCATATACTGCCAAATAAAGCCAAGGGCACTGTTCTGGAAGGCTCATCTTAAACTTTCTTTTTTTTAGTGGTTTGAGAGATGGCACTTTTTTTCTAATTAATTAATTAATTAATTAAATTTTGGCTGTGTTGGGTCTTAGTTGCTGCGCGCAGGCTTTCTCTACTTGCGGCGAGTGGGGGCTACTCTTCGTTGCGGTGTGCGGGCTTCTCGTTGCAGTGGCTCCTCTTGTTGCAGAGCACAGGCTCTAGGCGCGTGGGCTTCAGTAGTTCTGGCACGCAGGCTCAGTAGTTGTGGCACACGGGCTAATTTGCTCTGTGGCAAGTGGGATCTTCTTAGACCAGGGATCGAACCCATGTCCCCTGCATTGGCAGGTGGATTCTTAAGCACTGTGCCACCAGGGAAGTCCTGGAAGGTTCATATCTTAATGGTCCATTGTGTAGAACCATAAGGCGAGTGGCTGGAAAGACTCCAGAGAAGTAACTCCACCCTGCAGGACATAGGGAATAGGGAGGTGGAGGTAATGGAGAAGCCATGCATAGGCACCATATTAATTATCTATGTCCCCACCTCCTAGCTGAGGGAACCTGCTGGGGGTGAGGGGAGATGGGGGATGGGGAATGAGGGAACAGTAAGTTTCAGAAAGTCTGTTGTACACTGAATGTTTGTGTCTCCTCAAAATTCATGTGTTGAAACGCAATCTCCAGTGTGATGGTATTTGGAGGTGGGAGCTTTAGGAGGTGATTAGGTCACAAGGGTGGAGCCCTCATGAATGAGATTAGTGCCCTTATAAAAGAGACCCCCAGAGGTCCCCCACCACTTCTGCCCTGTGTGGACATAGTGAGAGGAGAGCAGTCTACGAACCAGACAGCAGGCTCTCACCAGACACCAAATCTGCTGGCGCCTTGATTTTGGACTTCTCAGCTTCCAAAACTGTGAGAAATAAGTGTTTGTTGGTTAAGCCACCCATCCTATGAGATATATATATATATATATATATATATATATTTTAGCCCAGATGGACTAAGGCAAAGCCTGTCTTAGGGAATGTTACCACACTGACTCCGTTTATCTTGAAAACTGGGAAGATATGACACCAGACAGAGGAGAAAACAGATTTGGTGATAAAGTGTTCAAAGAAAAACAGTCAGTTTAAAACTGGCCTGTCCAGATCACTTGCCTCATCTTTCTCTAAACTAATTTTTAACGAATAGCTGGTCTCTTTCAAAGATGAGCAATTGGGCTTCCCTGGTGGCGCAGTGGTTGAGAGTCCGCCTGCCGATGCAGGGGACATGGGTTCGTGCCCTTGTCCGGGAAGATCCCACATGCCACAGAGCGGCTGGGCCCGTGAGCCATGGCCGCTGAGCCTGCGTGTCCGGAGCCTGTGCTCCGCAACAGGAGAGGCCACAACAGTGAGAGGCCCGCGTACCGCAAAAAAAAAAAAAAAAAAAAAAGAAGATGAGCAATGACCAGAAAGACATGCATAATTAAAGCAATTTCCAGTTAAACAGGTGTGTTTATAGCCTCCCTACCCAAAACCCTACTAAAATGATAGTAAAGGAATATAAAAAGGCCTAACCCCCACAGGAGTCAGGAGACATCAGTCAGGAGAGGAGAGATTTCAACAAGTTTTTGAAAGACAGAGATGGAGTAGTGAGAGGCAACTAAATTAGCAAACTGGAGGAAAACATTGTTTAAAGTGTATGCTGACCCCATGAAGGCATCAGATACTGTGTGAAGTGGGCATGAGGCATAGGGTGAAAACAGTTGAATGTTATATCAAAGGCCCCTTCCTCCACCTCTTAAAGCAAGGTGACTACCAGACCAAGCAGGAAATTGTAGATTCAGTCTACAGAAACTAAACCTGAAAGGTGTTGCTGATGTCATGTAGAATTAGAAACAAGGGGATTAAGAATAAGTCAGCCAGGCTTCCCTGGTGGCTCAGTGGTTGGGAGTCTGCCTGCCAATGCAGGGGACACGGGTTCGATCCCTGGTCTGGGAGGATCCCACATGCCGTGGAGCAACTGAGCCTGTGCACTACAACTACTGAGCCTGTGAGCCACAACTACTGAAGCCTGCACGCCTAGAGCCCGTGCTCCACAACAAGAGAAGCCACTGCAATGAGAAGTCCACACACCGCAACGAAGAGTAGCCCCCGCTCGCTGCAACTAGAGAAAGCCCACGTGCAGCAACGAAGACCCAACACAGCCAAAAATTAAAAAAAAAAATAAAAAAAAAAGAATAAGTCAGCCTTATTGTATGATCCAGCAATTCCAGTACTAGGTGTATACCCAAGAGAATTAAAAACATATGTCCAGGGGAGGGAAGGGATGAATTGGGAGACTGGGATTGACAAATACACGCTACTATATATGAAATAGATAACTAATAAGGACCTATGGTATAGCACAGGGAACTCTTCTCAGTACTCTGTAATGACCTATATGGGAAAAGAATCTCAAAAAGAGTGTATAAGGACTTCCCTGGTGGTCCAGTGGTTATGACTCCGTGCTTCCACTGCAGAGGGTGCAGGTTCGATCCCTGGTTGGGGAACTAAGATACCGCATTCTGCAAGGCGTGGCCAAAAAATGGAAATAAAATAAAATAAAAAAGAGTGGCTATATGTATAACTGATACACTTTGCTGTACAACAGAAACTAACACAACATTGTAAATCAACTGTACTCTAATAAAAATTAAAAAAAAAACATATGTCCACTCAAAAACTTGTGCACAAATGTTCATAGCAATGTTTTCATAATACCCAGAAGGTGGGAACAACCCAAATGTCCATCAGCCGATGAATGGATAAACTAAATGTGGTATATTAATACAATGAAATATTATTTGGCCATAAAAGGATATATGCTACAATGTGGGGGAAGTTTGAAAACATTATGCTAAGTGAAAGTAGCCAGTTACAAAGGACTACTTATTATATAATTCCACTTATATGAAATGTCCAGAATAGGCATATCTATAGAGACAAAGTAGATTAGAGGTTGCCAGGAGCTAGGAGGACAGAGGTATGCGGGTGACTGCTAATTGATATGGGGTTTCTTTTTGGGGTGATGAAAATAGATAGTGATGGTTGCATAACTCTGTGAATATACTAAAAACCACTGAGTTATACAGTCTTGAAGTACAGAGTTATACTTTTAAAGGGTAGATTTAATGGCAAGTGAATTATATCTTAATAAAAAAGAGAGAGTGAGAATCTATAAAATCCTCCACAACTTTAGCTTTAAATCTAGAGAGTCAAAATAGAAGATTTTAACTTATGCGTCAGTTTGATTGCAATAGTAAATTACTCGAAACAATAGAAATGTCCACCAATAGAGGTTGGGTTAAAAAATATGATATATCATGCCAATAGAGTGCAATGTAACTACTTAAATAATGTGGGAGAAATATATTTAATGCCATAAAAACATTTTTGTGATATATGACATGAAGAACACAGATTGCAAAATAGTATGTATATTGTCATCTCATTTTGTAAGGAAAAATTGTGCATGAATCTGTCTGGCAGTATAAATATCACAATGTTAAAAATGGGGCCAAAAAAAAAAAAATCAAGTGTGTCTCCTGAATGGTGGAACCTCTCCAGTCCCCTTCCCTTACTCTGCTCATAGACCTTAAGTGGCCCTCACATCCCCTCAAAGGAGAGACGCATAAGCAAAAAGCAGACGAAAAACATACATCAGAAGGGGATTACTTATAAGTCAGAAAGAGAAAGACAGATACCACATGACATAACTTATATGTGGAATCTAAAATGACACAAATGAACCTATCTACGATATAGAAACAGACTCACAGACATAGGAAACAGACTTGTGCTTGCCAAGGGGGAGGAGGGATGGGGAAGGGATGGACTTGGGAGTTTGGGGTTAGTACAATAGATAAAAACTATTACATATAGAATGGATAAAAAAACAAGGTCTTACTGTATCACACAGGGAACTATATTCAATATCCTGGGATAAACCATAATGGGAAAGAATATCAAAAAGAATGTATATATGTGTATAACTGAGTCACTTTGCTGTACAGTGGAAATTAACACAACATTGTAAATCAGCTATACTTCAATTAAAAATAAATACATTTTAAAAAAGGAAAAAAGGGAGATTACTTCAGGAAACAGAGTCCAACGAATAAGTCTTCATGACCTCAAAGAATGGGAGATGAAATAGTTTCTGTTTGACAAGAGAGCTCAAGGAAAGATGCAAGAGTGCAAGGAAGAGATTCTAAGGAGACAGAAGGAGATGCAAAGCAGGCTGGCCTAGTTTTGAAAGAAAAGAAGAAGAAGAAAAAAAAAACCCAGCAACATCACAGGGATAACTATATATTAGGAGCAATATAAACTGGAATAAATAGAACTGAAATGGTTTTCTGAATGAATACAATTGGGAACACAAATGAAAACAAAATGAAACAGAGAAAAGCCTTGTAAAAATATTTAGAGGAAAGATTATTAAAATGGAAGACATGTACAAAGAAGTCAAATATAGATACAAAGGTTAAAATTAAAAAGACACACATTCCTAAGGTAGAAAACACAATAAATAGAATAGAACAGGTATTCACAGATGTTATAGAAGAAAAATTTCCTGAAATAAAGATTTGAATCTACAGATTAAAAGGACAGACCATATCCTAGGAAAAAACTGCGTCAGATGGATCATAACAAGGATTGCTCATTTTTCCTCCAGTATTCATTCTCCCTTCTTCCATAATTGTAGAATGGTCATCGAGAATTAAGACTATATTTCCCAGTATTCCTTGCAGTCAGATCGGGTCATATGACCAAGTTCTGTCCAATGGGATGTGAGCAAAAGATTAATATTTGCACTTCTGGGTATATCCTTAAAGGAAAGGATATTCCCTTATCTCTTTTTCCCTTTCTGTTGGCTAGAATATTCATCTTGGTGTATGTGGGCAAGGACAACACCCTAGGAATGGTAGAGCACCAAAACAGAAAGAGCCTGAATTCCTGGCAGTTTCATTAAAGCATTGCTGCTGTATCAGTTTATATCATTAAATGAGAAACAAGTACAGTCTGTCTTAAAGCCACTGTTATTTTGGGTTTCTGTCTGAATTTATATCCTAAATAATACACTGATTAAGGTATATATTGATGAAGTTGCTGAATTTCAGAGATAAAGTATCTTAAGAGTGTCCAAGTAGAAGAAGCAAGTCATGTACAAAGAGTAAGATCAGTATCCTTAGGCTTCCCCTAAAGCAACACTCAAAGTCAGAAGACAAAGGAGCAATGTCTCGAAAGATGTGAGGGAAAGAATGACACAAGAATTTTTACCCAATTTGCCCTTTAAGTATAAAGACACAGGCCCTTTGAAGCATGCAAGAATCCATGAGACGGATATGAAAAAAAGACTACTTGATGACAAAATGAAGGGTTGACTCCAAAAACAGAAATGGAAAAGTCATGGTAAAAGAACAATAATAAGGACCAGATCCGCTTAAATACAGAACCGATCAGACAGCTTTGGGAATTGTGGTAAAAGGATGGGATGTAAATATCATTAATCTTTCCTATGTGAAAATGATACAACCAAAAAAATTAAAAGGAGGAGGCAAGGGGAGAGGAAATGGGAGAAAATATGTGTGTTGATTTCCTCGTGTGGTCTTGGCTGGAAGTCAATCAATATTGTCTAAAATTGAAATGTTGTTTTTAAAAATGACTCAAAAATCTTAATGTTGTCCTTTTTTAAGAAAAAGGACTATTTTTAGGAAGCTGTATATCTTGGTGTCAAGAAATATTTTCTGAAGTTCAAGAATTCCTTCAAGTTTTTTCTCCCGATAAACATTAGACTTTGTTTAAAAGAAAAATGTGATCCCATTTTTTGTGATGCTATCGTGGGTATTTCCATTCTCCGTAAAACTATTTCTGTTTCTCACCTACACACAAAAAAACAAACACACACTTGCTTTCATTCTCATTCTTATCCATATGTTTGTATACAGAAACTTCTGGAAGGATGGTCCCTAACTGTCAGTAGCAAATTGTCTCTGAGTGATGGAATTGGGATCCAATTTTTTTTGGTTTTACTCTTCTTCTTGCAAGTTTTGCATGCTTCAAATTTTTATAATACAGTAAAAGTTCAATAATCAAGCATAGATCAGACTTAGAAAATGTCAGTTATTAGATCTTCTGGATTATGAGGTTTTCTGGGTGTCAGTCTGTTGCTATTCCAAGGTATCATTTCACAAATATATTTATAATGTACTTCATTAATCTGTTCTTTGCCTTAAGCATATCATGATTTAAGTAACCCATATACTAAAATAGTACATTCTAGTTCAATTATAAATATAATTGGCTATTAATGGCTGAATGGAATTCAACCGGATGAATTTGCTTGGCAAATTCTCTATGGTAAGACAAGAAGGTCATTTCTAATTTTTTGCTAATATAAACAGTTTGCTTACATCCTAAGTTATTTCTTTGAGTTAGATTTCTAGAAGAATCAGTGGGTCAAGGGAAGTATATTCCCAAGGTGTTTTATATTTATTGCCAAGTTGCCGTCCAGAAAGGCCTAGCTAGTTACACATTCCCACCTACAGTTCCGAAAGAAAGTTTTCCCTCCCCACACCCTCACTATCACAGAAAGTTATTCCAGGCCAGATGAACTTTGAACTTTCCTCTCAGGTGCCTGGAGGAAACGTCCACACTAACTAAAGATGTAGATTATTATATATGCCCCTAGAGACTGGCTGCTGGGGGTGCGGGGGGTGGGGGTGGGGGTGGGGGCTGGGCATTGGACCTTATAAAGAACCCTCGGTGCAGCCCAGCGTCCAGGTGACTACCCTGTAATGGACAGGTCTAACCCTGATTCCCATGTTTGTTTGCCATTCATCAATGATTTTCTGTAGACTCTGCTTCTCAAAGTTGCCTCCTCATGATGCATGTTTGTTCCTAACCCCACATTGTATTTAAATTGCTCGGTTAATTTGTACCCCTCCCTGCAAGACATGAGTTCCATGAGGTCAGGAAGTCTTGCCCACCTGTGAATTCCCAGCACAGAGAAGAGTACCAGGCATGTAGTAGCACCTTGTTTTTTAAGGAAGGTAGAAGAGACTGAGAATCAGAAGCTCCTGAGGGGTTAACTAGACACCTGAGACTCCTCTGGTTGTCTCTGCTTTTTCCTCATTCTCCACATCCAACCTGCGATAAGTCAACTTTGGTCTCTCTAAACCATTCCCTCCTTCCCATCCCCATGTGCTCTCCTGACTAGTTCAGGCCCTTAATGCAGATCACTTGAACAATTAGCTTGCCCCTTAGTCGGTCACTTTGCTTCCCATGTCCCCCCCCACACACCACTTTTGGTTCATTATTTCTCTCATTCCATTGTTCTTTTTTGAACATAGGATCTGATCCCGTGATATCCCTGCTTAAAAACCTCCAGGGCTTCCTATTCCCTCCAGAATGACCAACCTTCATTCTGTGGAGTTTTGGGGACCTGTTTTCACTTTATTTTGGCCTTATCTTCTCTCAGGACTCTGACAAGCCTATTTTAAAGACATACAAGAAGAATCAAAATTACCCCCCAGAGAATCCATCTGTTTTAATGTTTCTCTTTGTGCATGCTCCTTCCTGCACACGGAATGCTTTCTCTTTGCTCTGTATTTCTATTCTGTTTAAGGGACAGCTTAACTGTTACCTTCTCTATGAATCTTCCCTGTCTCTCTAGACAGAGCTCATTGCTACCTCATTTCTCTTCCCACATTTCTTTGTTTACATCTTTAGAAAATGTTTTTTTCTAATGGTATACTATTCAGTTGATTATTAGGGTCTTCCCCAAATCTGTGAGTTCCTTGAGGACAAGGACTGCATCGTCTTCATCTTTAGTTCTTTGGGCCAGAAGCACCTTCCACATAATGAGTGTTTGTAGCAGAAATTGCAAGGTGCCTACCTCAGCATTCCTTCACGATCCTTTGTAGCTGGGTGTGTTCATGTCATTAAGTTCAGCACATTAAAATGTAAGTGGAAGTATTATATGAAGTTTCCTGGAAGTCTCCTTAAAATAGAAAGGAAATACCCTTCTTTTCATCTTTACTTCTACCTGGAATGTGGTAGCTGTAGCTTGAACAGCCGTATTGAACAATAAGGGATCTTGGGCCCCTGATGACCAGAAAGGCGCCAGACTAACCCTGGTTTCCCAACTTCAGACTTCCTTTACCCTCAAAAAAAAAAATAAAAATACTGTTATTAGCTTTTTTTCTGTTATATGCAGCCAAATATAATCCGGAATGATCAGTAGTGAATAAATATTTTTCGAATATGGAGTAACTCCAAAATTATGTGATTTCTATTTTGTCCCAACAAACTTGGAACAAAATTTAGCACTTCATTCCATCAATTTATCATCACAGGTCCTTTGTATTTCTGATGTATCTGTGCGGAGGAAGGTGATCTCCGCGTCTTACTCTTCCGCCATCTTGAAGCTCCTCCCATCATCACAGGTCCTTTGAAACAGTCATTTCTCTGACCTTTTTACTTGAGTTTTGGTCTGTAGCTTTTAATTGCCTTTGCCTATATTTTAGTAATTTTGTAAAGTTGATTCCAATTTGTCTAAGATGTAGGTGAGATAAAACTTATAAATAAATCAACTTGCAATTTGAAGTGTGGACAATTCAAGCTGAAAGTCCAAGATGGGGGAGCAGGGGAATTCCCTGGCGGTCCAGTGGTTAGGACTCCTCGCTCTCACTGCCGTGGCCTGGGTTCAATCCCTGGTCGGGGAGCTAAGATCGCGCTAGGCATGTGGAGCCACCAAAACAAAACAAACAAAAAACAAGATCAGGGAGCAGTAGAATCACACCTAAATACAAAAAACTCAAAGTTCCTTTCTCCCCCAGCCCCTCCCCCAGGAATTTCCTGGCAGGTTCCCTCCATTCATTGTTTCCCAACATCTTTCACTGTGATACAATATAGACTAGGGCACTCACCCCCAAAGGAAATTTAGTTTTGCTAAATGGGTGTGACAGATACTGGTAGGAAGGCTGAGCAGGGGAGAGAGGACGTGAAGGAAGTTGACTGTTTGTTTGTTTTTAATATTTATTCATTTATTTAGGTTGCTCCAAGTCTTAGTTGTGGCACACAGGATCTTTGTTGTGGCACATGAGACCTTTTAGTTGCGGCATGCGGGCTTCTTAGTTGCGGCATGCGTGCGGGATCTAGTTCCCTGACCAGGGATCGAGCCCGAGCCCCTTGCATTGGGAGCTCAGAGTCTTACCCACTGGACCACCAGGGAAGTCCCTAAAGTTGACTGTTAAAAGGTGTACAAATCCAAGAAGAGGAGCTTGTTATAGGAATGGGGAGCTTGAGGCCCAATGATGGGAAGTGACTAGCCAGAGGTCACATGGCTAACAGTTTAGCTATGATTTTTTCAGTTTCAAGCAATAGAAGAGAACTCTGACGACCTTAAGCAAAAGCAGAGAATTCAATAGAATCGATTGGTGTTGCTCTTGGAACCCATGAAAGCGTTCTAGACACTGTGTATTGACTTCTCACTACGGAGGGTGAGAACTGACTGCCACCCTTCCCCCCTTCACCCTAACCTCTCAATCATCCCAATAGAATAGGTTCCCTTTACTGCACAATTCTATTATCCCCAGAGTTACTAAATGCCTTGTTTTTCATTTGCTTGGTTTTCAGTGTAGTTATTGCTAATTCAATCCCAAACTCCCGACTCCTACCAGAGTGGCATAAATCTCCCAGTGTGTCCATATGTAATGCGTGTTCCATCAGTTTCATCCTCTTGAAGAAATTTCTCCTAGTGCCTTTGACTTGATCCAGTCTGTATGGGCTGGCTGCTCTTTCAGCCTGCTGTATAGGATGGTCTTGGGGCCTCACTTGGCCATCATCCTGGGGACGTCTTGATTGCACACATATTTAAGAGTGGGGCACAGAAAAGCTAACTGGAAGCCTCATGTGCATAATAGGGGGGGCAGGTCAACTGGCGACTTCATGTAGAATGATCTGGTGAGGCCGATTCATTGGGAAACCTCTCACAGTACCCATAGGTCTTTCTTGGCTTGGTCAGATTTCCCAGAAAAGTTTCTCCCAGTCTCTTGCCCAGAGGGAATAAGTCTGACTGCCAGCTCTCGTTGCAAAATTGGGGAGAGGGGCTTCCCTGGCGGTCCAGTGGTTAAGACTCTGTGCTTCCACTGCAGGGGACGTGGGTTCTATCCTGGTCAGGGAACTAAGATCCCACATGCTGCATGGCCAGGCCAAAAGAAAAATGGTGGAAGAGAGATGGTCTCCTCATTTAGTATGTAGAATGTCCCTCCTTAAACCTCCTGTCTCCCATATGACACCTATGCCCTCAACGGTGACTGAGGTCTCCCAGTCCAGAAAACCTGTTTTACCCTTTCCTAGTGGAAGCCTTTGTATCTTCTGCTGGGGTAGGAGGGACGGGAACTCACTAAGGACTGTTGGGGGAGGGTTGGTGGTCTGATTGCTTCTTCAATAGACATTTAATCAGTCCTCCCGTTTTTAAGACCACTTTTAAGACCACCTTACTTTGAGTGAGTGGTACCTGGCGCCTCCAATCTCAGGCTTTTGGGGGATTGTCTCTTGGCTTTTCCCACAGCCAGTTTGGGACTCAGCTTTCTCAGGTCTTCTGATTCAGTTATCATTCAACCATCTGCTCTCCAGCTTCCAAAATTCTGTTGCTATGTCTCCTCTCATGTTCCCTTGTTCCTTTATACCATTTTACAAATTCCTCCACTGCCATTTTAGTGGATTTCAGGAGGGAAATATTAATTGATTTCTGCCGACTTTGGGTTGTTTTAAATTTATGTAAAGAAATACATTTGATTCTCTCAAACCTTAGCTCAAAAACCCTGGGGAAGTGAGCATCAGTCAGGTGCCCCTTCTAGACCAACTAATTTTGCCAAGGAGAGCAGAGCACCACGATTGGCCTGGGAGTAGACCCTTGTCCCAACCAGGACCAATAATGTGGCAGGAGGCGGAGTCATGTTTTAGTAACATGGCAACTCCCGTAGTCATGGAGATGGGCAAGGAGAGTCCCTAAGAAAGGGGCTCGAGACACATAGTTCTTTAGGATCTACTTACAGATAGAAAATAACAGGTTGAAATCTGGGGATCTTTCTATTTCCCCCATCTTGTTGGTCAGTCATGAAGGCAGAAGTCAGAGGGAGAGGACAGGAGAGAAAAAGCCCCTCACATCTCCTGAGGTAGGAGCTGAGTGTCCACAGGAAACTTGTGATTCTCTGCTGCTGCTGGATTCGATGAGGGAGAAGTTAGTTTATGCACACAAGCTGGAGCAGGCAGAGGGACACTGGGGAGGTCTCTGAGAGGGCACTGAAAAGGAAGGCCAAGGGAGAAACACTGACTTGAGTAAGAAGGCCAAGATGCATTATTTGTCCCCCACCCCTTGTGCCTGAACCTGGTTCTCTCTTACACACTAGCTGTGCAACACCAGTCCCTGCAAAGTGGTCATCAAGACTTTCTGGAAGTCTTTCCGGGTGGCTCACAAAGACTTGGGAATACACGGGCTCCTCTCTGGCATGAGGACTGTCCTGAGTCCCTCACCAGGTATCTTCTGGGACCACTAGGCTCTGGGAGTTGCTGGCGCTTTGTGATGCTAACACAGCAAAATGTTCTATTGCAGGATGAGGAAAAACCTAGTTCATCCCTACTGTGTGATGTTCACTGGAGGGCCCTAAAGCTACTTATGGCCACACAAATTTGAAAAATAAAAAGTTTTTTCTATTTTTGTATTTCTAGTCTGAGACACACTGTGCCCCTCTCCTTCCTTGACCAGAGTTTTTTTTTAGTGGGCCAAGATGGTCACGAGTTAGTAACTTAGTGGTATTTGGGATGAGAGTTTTCCCAGAAGTCTGCTCAATCACTCAGGCAAATGAGCTGCCAGAGACACGCATGCATATCCCAGTCCCAGTTTATGCTCCAAATTATGTTATCCCGGTCTCAACATGTGTTTTTGGTGTGTGTTGATTAACGTTAGGGAAAACCAACTAAGGGGGAAACCAGCTCCGCATCTCTGACTCCTCTGTGATTAAAAGTGGATGAGGCTCACTACATGTGTGTTTAAGGACAGTCCTTTAAAAACTAGGACTAGGGGGCTTCCCTGGTGGTGCAGTGGTTAAGAATCCGACAGCCAATGCAGGGGACACGGGGTCAAGCCCTGGTCTGGGAAGATCCCACACGCCGAGGAGCAACTAAGCCCGTGCACCACAACTACTGAGCCTGCACTCTAGAACCCTTGAGCCACAGCTACCGAAGCCCGCACGCCTGGAGCCCATGCTGCACAATAAGAGAAGCCACCGCAATGAGAAGCCCACACACCGCAACGAAGAGTAGCCCCCGCTCGCCGCAACTAGAGAAAGCCCGTGGGCAGTAATGAAAACCCAACACAGCCAAAAATAAATTAAAAAAAAAAAACTAGGACTAGGACTGCTTTTAGTTGCAGTAACAGAATACCCAACTAGTGGGGCTTAACCCACGGGTGAGCAAACTATGGTCTGCAGGCCAAATCTAGACTTTACCTGTTTTTGTAGAGTGCAAGAGCTAAGAATGGTTTTTAAAATTTTAAATTATTGAGCAAAAGTCAAAAGAAGAGTAAGACTTTGTGACATGTTAAGATTTTATGAAATCCAAATTTCAGTGTCCCTAATAAAGTCTTATTGGAACACATCCATGCTCATTCCTTTACATGTTGTCTATCACTGTGTTCATGCTATAACAATCAAGTTGAGTTGTTGTGAGAGACAATGTATGGGCTGCAAAGCTTAAAATATTTATTATCTGGCCCTCAAAGAGGATGCTTATTCTTGGCTTAACCAGAAAAAATATCTGTTATTTATACAAGAAATCTGAACATAGGCATTTCCAAGATTTACTTCAGTAGTTTCACAAAGTCCAGGTGCTGAGTTGGTATCTCTAAAATTGTCATGGTCTTCTCCTCATAGTCACAACGTGGCTCCATTAGCTCCAAGCATCACATAAGATATCACATCCAAAGGCAGGAAACAAGGGAACAAAGGGGAGGCAGAGAAGGGCCTCATTAGCATGCTTCTTAAATTTATCAGAGAATTTTTCCCAAATTCCCCTAAAAAGGCTTCCTCTCAATCTCATTGGCCAGCACTAAGTCATTAGGTCACATGAACTCCCAGCTGCAATGAAAGTGGGTAAGGCCACTGTATATCTATGAGTGACTCCCATGTACTTGAGCTATGGCTATGGCCAGGTGGTAGACTAGTGGCAGTGGTGTGACAGCCAGTTGTGCACATCTCTTTCCTACTCTGCATTTTGAAGTTGGTTGAAATTGACCGTGGTGGGAGTATTTATACCACAGAAATTGGCAAACACTGTAAATCCAGCAGTTTTATCAGCACATCACTGACTAGGGATGTTTTTTATTTTGCTTATGCTTTTCTAAATTTTCTACAAAGAACATGAAGATGATAATCAGGAAAAAAAAAGTTTGCTTTTAAAACAAAAGAGGCCTTACCTTATACGATATTAAAAAAGTTAACTGAAAATGAATGAAAGACCTAAATGTAAAAGCTGAAACTATAAGACTCGTAGAAGAAAACATAGGGTAAAAGCTTCATGATGTTGGATTTGATAATGATTGCTTAGATGTAACAGCAAATACACAGACAACAAAAGTAAAATATATATAAATTAGACTACACCAAAATTTAAAATTTCTGTTTATTAAAGACACAGTCAACAGAATGAAAAAGCAGCCCATGGAATGGGAGAAAATATTTGCAAATCAGATATCTGATAAAGGGTTGATATCCAGTATATAAAGAACTACAGAGAAGCAAGAAGAACGACAATCTTGCTGTCTGTGGAACAAAAACCACATTCACAGAAAGATAGACAAGATGAAAAGGCAGAGGGCTATGTACAACATGAAGGAACAAGATAAAACCCCAGAAAAACAACTAAATGAAGTGGTGATAGGCAACCTTCCAGAAAAAGAATTCAGAATAATGATAGTGAAGATGATCCAGGACCTCAGAAAAAGAATGGAGGCAAAGATTGAGAAGATGCAAGAAATGTTTACCAAAGACCTAGAAAAATTAAAGAACAAACAAACAGAGATGAACAATACAATAACTGAAATGAAAGCTACACTAGAAGGAATCAATAGCAGAATAACTGAGGCAGAATAACGGATAAATGACCTGGAAGGAATTCACTGCTGTGGAGCAGAATAAAGAAAAAAGAATGAAAAGAATGAAGACAGGGCTTCCCTGGTGGCACAGTGGTTGAGAGTCCGCCTGCCGATTCAGGGGACACGGGTTCGTGCCCCAGTCTGGGAGGATCCCACATGCTGCAGAGTGGTTGGACCCACGAGCCATGGCCGCTGGGCCTGCGCATCCGGAGCCTGTGCTCTGCAGTGGGAGAGGCCACAGCAGTGAGAGGCCTGTGTACTGCAAAAAAAAAAAAAAAGAATGAAGACAGCCTAAGAGACCTCTGGGACAACATTAAACGCAACAACATTTACATTATAGGGGTCCCAGAAGGAGAAGAGAGAGAGAAAGGACCCGAGAAAATATTTGAAGAGATTATAGTTGAAAACTTCCCTAACATGGGAAGGAAATAGCCATCCAAGTCCAGGAAGCACAGAGAGTCGCACACAGGATAAACCCAAGGAGAAACACGCCAAGACATGTTGTAATCAAATTGGCAAAAATTAAAGACAAAGAAAAATTATGAAAAGCAGCAAGGGAAAAACAACAAATAGCATACAAGGGAACTCCCATAAGGTTAACAGCTGATTTCTCAGCAGAAACTCTACAAGCCAGAAGGGAGTGGCATGATATACTTAAAGTGATGAAAGGGAAGAATCTGCAACCGAGATTACTCTGCCTGGCAAGGATCTCATTCAGATTCGATGGAGAAATCAAAAGCTTTACAGACAGGCAAAAGCTAAGAGAATTCAGCACCACCAAACCAGCACTACAACAAATGCTAAAGGAACTTCTCTAAGTGGGAAACACAAGAGAAGAAAAGGACCTATGAAAACAAACCTCAAACAATTAAGAAAATGATCATAGGAACATACATATCGATAATTACCCTAAACGTGAATGGATTAAATGCTCCAACCAAAAGACACAGGCTTGCTGAATGGATACAAAAACAAGACCCATCTATATGCTGTCTACAAGAGACCCACTTCAGACCTAGGGACACATTCAGACTGAAAGTGAGGGAATGGCAAAAGATATTCCATGCAAATGGAAACCAAAAGAAAGCTGGAGTTGCAATACTCATAGCAGATAAAATAGACTTTAAAATAAAGAATGTTACAAGAGACAAGGAAGGACACTACATAATGATCAAGGGATCAGTCCAGGAAGAAGATATAACAATTATAAATATATATGCACCCCCCAAAAAAAATATATATATATATATGCACCCAACATAGGAGCACCTCAATACATAAGGCAAATGTTAACAGCTATAAAAGAGGAAATCGACAGTAACACAATAATAGTGGGGGACTTTAACACCTCACTTACACCAATGGACAGATCATCCAAGATGAAAATAAATAAGGAAACAGAAGCTTTAAATGACACAATAGACCAGATAGATTTAATTGATATTTATAGGACATTCCATCCAAAAAGAGCAGATTACACTTTCTTCTCAAGTGCGCACGGAACATTCTCCAGGATAGATCACATCTTGGGTCACAAATCAAGCCTCAGTAAATTTAAGAAAATTGAAATCGTATCAAGCATATTTTCTGACAACAAGGCTATGAGATTAGAAATGAATTACAGGGAAAAAACGTAAAAAACACAAACACATGGAGACTAAACAATACGTTACTAAATAACCAAGAAATCACTGAAGAAATCAAAGAGGAACTCAAAAAATACCTAGAGACAAATGACAATGAAAACACGACAATCCAAAACCTATGGGATGCAGCAAAAGCAGTTCTAAGAGGGAAGTTTATACCTATACAAGCCTACCTCAAGAAACAAGAAAAATCTCAAATAAACAATCTAACCTTACACCTGAAGGAACTAGAGAGCGAAGAACAAACAAAACCCAAAGTTAGCAGAAAGAAAGAAATCATAAAGATCAGAGCAGAAATAAATGAAATAGAAACAAAAAAACAATGGCAAAGATCAATAAAGCTAAAAGAAGGTTCTTTGAGAAGATAAACAAAATTGATAAACTATTAGCCAGACTCATCAAGAAAAAGAGGGAGAGGACTCAAATCAATAAAATTAGAAATGAAAAAGAAGTTACAACAGACACTGCAGAAATACAAAGCATCCTAAGAGACTACTACAACCAACTCTGTGCCAATAAAATGGACAACCTGGAAGAAATGGACAAATTCTTACAAAGGTATAACCTTCCAAGTCTGAACCAGGAAGAAATAGAAAATATGAACAGATCAATCACAGGTAATGAAATTGAAACTGTGATTAAAAATCTTCCAACGAGGGCTTCCCTGGTGGCGCAGTGGTTGAGAGTCCGCCTGCCAATGCAGGGGACACGGGTTCGTGCCCCGGTCTGGGAAGATCCCATGTGCCGCGGAGCGGCTGGGCCCGTGAGCCATGGCTGCTGAGCCTGCGCATCCGGAGCCTGTGCTCCGCAACGGGAGAGGCCACAACAGTGAGAGGCCTGCGTACTGCAAAAAAAAAAAAAAAAAATCTTCCAACAAACAAAAGTCCAGGACCAGATGGCTTCACAGGTGAATTCTATCAAACATTTAGATAAGAGCTAACACCTATCTTTCTCAAACTTTTCCAAAAAATTGTGGAGGAAGGAACACTTCCAAACTCATTCTATGAGGCCACCATCACCCTGATACCAAAGCCAAAGACACTACAGAAAAAGAAAATTACAGACCAATATCACTGATGAATATAGATGCAAAAATCCTCAACAAAATACTAGCAAACAGAACCCAACAACACATTGAAAGGATCATACACCACGATCAAGTGGGATTTATCCCACGGATGCAAGGATTCTTCAATATACGCAAATCAATTAATGTGATACACCATATTAACAAATTGAAGAAGAAAAACCATATGATCATCTCAATAGATGCAGAAAAAGCTTTTGACAAAATTCAACACCGATTTATGATAAAAACTCTCCAGAAAGTGGGCATAGAGGGAACCTACCTCAACAAAATGAAGGTTTGTCATATATGACAAACCCACAGCAAACATCATTCTCAATGGTGAAAAACTGAAAGCATTTCCTCTAAGATCAGGAACAAGACAAGGATGTCCACTCTCGCCACTATTATTCAACATAGTTTTGGAAGTCCTAGCCACGGTAATCAGAGAAGAAAAAGAAATAAAAGGAATACAAATTGGAAAAGAAGAAGTAAAACTGTCATTGTTTGCAGATGACATGATACTATACATAGAGAATCCTAAAGATGCCGCCAGAAAACTACTAGAGCTAATCAGTGAATATGGTAAAGTTGCAGGATACAAAATTAATACACAGAAATCTCTTGCATTCCTATACACTAATGATGAGAAATCTGAAAGAGAAATTAAGGAAACACTCCCATTTACCATTGCAACAAAAAGAATAAAATACCTAGGAATAAACCTACCTAGGGAGACAAAAAGACCTGTATGCAGAAAACTATAAGACACTGATGAAAGAAATTAAAGATAATACCAACAGATGGAGAGATATACCATGTTCTAGGATTGGAAGAATCGCTATTGTGAAAATGACTATGCTACCCAAAGCAATCTACAGATTCGGTGCAATCCCTATCAAATTACCAATGGCATTTTTTATGGAACTAGAACAAAAAAATCTTAAAATTTGTATGCAGACACAAAAGACCCCAAATAGCCAAAGCGGTCTTGAGGGAGAAAAACAGAGCTGGAGGAATCAGACGCCCTGACTTCAGGCTATACTATAAAGCTACAGTAATCAAGACAATATGGTACTGGCACAAAAACAGAAACATAGATAAATGGAACAAGATAGAAAGCCCAGAGATAAACGCACGCACCTATGGTCAACTAATCTATGACAAAGGAGGCAAGGATATACAATGGAGAATAGACAGTCTCTTCAATAAGTGGTGCTGGGAAAACTGGACAGCTACATGTAAAAGAATGAAATTAGAACACTCCCTAACACCATACACAAAAATAAACTGAAAATGGATTAGAGGCCTAAATGTAAGACTGGACACTATAAAACTCTTAGAGGAAAACATAGGAAGAACCCTCTTTGACATAAATCACAGCAAGATCTTTTTTGATCCACCTCCTAGAGTAATGGAAATAAAAACAAAAATAAACAAATGGGGCCTAATGAAACTTCAAAGCTTTTGCACAGCAAAGGAAACCATAAACAAGACGAAAAGACAACCCTCAGAATGGGAGAAAACATTTGCAAATGAATCAATGGACAAAGGATTAATCTCCAAAATATATAAACAGCTCGTGCAGCTCAATATTAAAAAAACAAACAACCCAATCCAAAAATGGGCAGAAGACCCAAATAGACATTTCTCCAAAGAAGACATACAGATGGCCAAGAGGCACATGAAAAGCTGCTCAACATCACTAATTATTAGAGAAATGCAAATCACAACTACAATGAGATATCACCTCACACCAGTTAGAAAGGGCATCATCAGAAAATCTACACAAAACAAATGCTGGAGAGGATGTGGAGTAAAGGGAAACCTCTTGCACTGTTGGTGGGAATGTAAATTGATACAACCACTATGGAGAACAGTATGGAGGTTCCTTAAAAAACTAAAAATAGAATTACCATATGATCCAGCAATCCCACTACTGGGCATATACCCAGAGAAAACCATAATTCAAAAAGACACATGCACCCCAGTGTTCATAGCAGCACTATTTACAATAGCCAGCTCATGGAAGTAACCTAAATGCCCATCGACAGACGAATGGATAAAGAAGTTGTGGTACATATGTACAATGGAATAGTAGCCATAAAAAGGAACAAAATTGGGTCATTTGTAGAGACGTGGATGGATCTGGAGACTGTCATACAGAGTGAAGTAAGTCAGAAAGAGAAAAACAAATATCGTTTATTAACGCATATACGTGGAACCTAGAAAAATGGTACAGATGAACCAGTTTGCAGGGCTGAAAATGAGACACAGATGTAGAGAACAAACGTATGGACACCAAGCGGGGAAAGCGGCGGGGGGTGGGGTGGTGGTGTGATGAACTGGGAGATTGGGATTGACATGTATACTCTGATGTGTATAAAATTGATGACTAATAAGAACCTGCTGTATAAAAAAATAAATAAAATTCAATTCAAAAATTAAAGAAACAAAAAACTACAATTTGACAACAAAAAATAGAACCAACAACTCCATTAAAAAATGGACCTAGGACTTGAATAAACCATTTCTTCAAAGGCGATATACAAATGACCAATAAACACATGAAAAGATGCTCAATATCACTGGGGATGTGATTAGGGAAATGCAGACCAAAACCACAGTGAGATACCACTTCATAGCCATTAGGATGGCTACTATTAAAACAAAACAAAACAGGAATTCCCTGGTGGTCCAGTGGTTAGGGCTCCGCACTTTCACTGCCGAGATCCCACGTTTGATCTCTGGTCAGGGAACTAAGATCCCACATGCCTCGCAGTATGGCCAAAAATAAATAAATAAATAAATAAATATTAAAATTAAATAAAACAAAACAAAGTAAGTGTCGTTGAGGGTGTGGAGAAATTGGAATCCCTGTACGCTGTTGATGGGAATATAAAATAGTGCATCCACTATAAAAAGCAGTATGTGGTTCCTCAAATTATTTAAAATAGAATTAGCATATGATACAGCAATTCCACTTCTGGGTATGTATCCAAAAGAATTGAAAGCAGAGTCTTGAAGAGATATCTGTGCATCCATGTTCATAGCAGCATTGTTCACAATAGTCAAAAGGTGGAAGCAACCCAAGTGTCCGCTGATGGATGAATGGATAAACAAAATATGATGTGTTCATGCATGCAATGGAATATTACTCAGCCTTACAGTGGAAGGAAATTCTGACACATGCTACAACATGGATGAATCCTGAAGACATTATGCTAAGTGACATAAGCCAGTTACACAAATGTATGATTCCATTTATATGAGGTTCCTGGAGTAGTCAAATTCATAGAGACAGAGAAGAATGGTGGTTGCCAGGGGCTGGGGGGAAGGGAGAAAGGGGAGCTGTTGTTCAATGGGTACTGAATTTCAGTTTTGCAAGATGAAAAGAGTTCTGGAAATTAGTTGCATAACAATGTGAATGCACTTAACACTACGGAAGTGTACACTTTAAAAATGGCTAAGATGAAAAAAAAAATGGCTAAGATGGTAAATTTTATGTTACATGTATTTCACCACAATTAAAAATAAATTTTTTTTTCTGGAGACAGTGTCTAGAGGCATTTAGAAGGGTCTGGCATTTGACATATAGGCTATCCTACAAAACTATTACTCCTGGTAATAGAATTGTTTACCTTTATACCAAGAAGGTTAGGAAAGCACCAAATCTGCAAGTGACATGTGCCCAGGCTGACTTCAAGAAGTTCGTGCTCTGAGACCTAAACTTCTTTTGAGGTTGCCTAAAATGAAAAAGTATGTCAGCAGGGCTTACGGTGGTTTCAAGTCTGACAGGATCAAGCATGCTTTCCTTACCGAGGAGCAGAAAATTGGGGAAGTGTTGAACGACAGAGCACAAGCACAGTTAGTAAGCTAAATTTTAAAAAGTAAAGCTCTTTCGAATAATTTTTTTTTTAATTTAAGGGTAATTTAAGGTTGAGGTGGGAGGTGGAGTTAAAGGAAAAATATTCTGAGTCCAGGTGAATCCGGACTCTAAGACAGATTGACTTGAGAAGCAGCTGAAGAAATCAGCTGGTAACTCAGGCTGGACAGTAAAGCCCCTGAAGGCCAGGAGCTGGATTTCTGGCTCTTCGGGTTAGAAACAGCAGCAAAGACAGTCCTGCCTACTTCGAATTAGGGAGATCCTTTATCACACAATAAGGAATGCCAGGTTAGAATGACCAAATTATGGTATATTTTAAATGTTCACCTGTAACTAGTACTTTAACATAAGACATACAATAAAATATAATTGTATGATTCACAGAATTTTAATGAAATATGAATCCATTGTGCAGCAAGTCCAGTCAGTAAGCCACACATTTAAATCTGATAAATGTCTTTTTTTTCATCTCTCTCAGGGCCTCTCTGTGACTGTATATATAATCCTATTTGGAAATAACATCAAGAGTCTAAATTTGAGACCCATTATGAAAGTGAGGCCCAGACTAGCTGCCCTCCTGGCCAGGCGCCCTACACCCCACCCCATGATAGGCCAGCAAGGAAGTCACTGGGGATCTGAGAATCTGGCTAGAGTGATTCCTTCTCCTGGAAATTATTATTATTATTATTATTATTTGGCCACGCCAAAGGCTTGTGGGATCTTAGTTCCCTGACCAGGGAGCGAATCCGTGCCCGCTACACTGGGAGCATGGAATCCTAACCACTGGACCGCCAGGGAATTCCCTCCTGAGAATTATTTTTGCTTCATGGGTGGACAGAGATGTTTCCAGATGTCTAATCCTCAGTCTTCTGCTCTTTTCTCTCTACACAGATTCAGCCATTACATCTATGTGGTTGCCTCCAAAGACCCCAGCCCCGCCTGACCTTTCTGGTGACTCTAGACCCACACATCCACCTGCTTGAGGGAAAGTTTCACGTTGCTGTCAGACCAATGCTGGCCCCAAAGTTCAACACTCCACACTGACCTCATCGTTCTTCCAGGCTTGAAACCTAGGATCTATTTTTCACTCCTGCCTCTCCCTTGGCACAGTTAATCCCCACAGCGGAGTCACCCGCTGCTGCTAGTGGCTTTCACACTCGTCACATTGTAAATGGCTGTGAGACGCAGTGGGTATGTGACCTGTCACACAGACCAGGCAGAATGGGTCCCCACCTGGAATAGGCTGGCGTCGGTATAGAAGTCCATTGCAAACATCAAAAGTGGTGTGTGGGGCTTCCCTGGTGGCGCAGTGGTTGAGCGTCCGCCTGCCAATGCAGGGGACACGGGTTCGTGACCCAGTCCGGGAGGATCCCACGTGCCGCGGAGCAGCTAAGTCCGTGAGCCACAACTACTGAGCCTGCGCATCTGGAGCCTGTGCTCCGCAACAGGAGAGGCCGCGACAGAGAGAGGCCCGCGCACCGTGATGAAGAGGGGGCCCCACTCGCCGCAACTGGAGAAAGCCCTCGCACAGAAACGAAGACCCAACACAGCCAATAAATAAATAAATAAATAAATTTATTTTTTTAAAAAAAGAAACACATCAAGTCTTAAACTGGTTTTGGTCTGAGCACAAGAAGAATGAAGGTGCCATGTAGCCATTTTCTGAGCTAGAGAAGACTGTGGCAGGAAGGTGAACAGGAACCAGAAAAATATACAGAGAAGGAGGGGCCAGTGATACAGATGGGAAACCATGAAAGAGTGAAGACCCAGAGGCCAAGTGAGAGCGTGTTCACTAGCCGTGAACCCTTGTGATGTAGTTGCTCTTTTTTTTTTTTTTTTTTTTTTTTTGTGGTACGCGGGCCTCTCACTGTTGCGGCCTCTCCCATTGCAGAGCACAGGCTCCGGACGCACAGGCTCAGCGGCCATGGCTCACGGGCCCAGCCGGTCCGTGGCACGCAGGATCCTCCGGGACCGGGGCACGAACCCGTGTCCCCTGCATCGGCAGGCGGACCCCCAACCACTGTGCCACCAGGGAAGCCCCTGTTGCTCATATTTTTTGTTTTGTTTTGGTTTTGGCCACACCGCACGACTTGCGGGGATCTCAGTTCCCCGACCAGGGATTGAACCCGGGTCACGGCAGTGAAAGCCCGGAATCCTAACCACTAGGCCACCAGGGAACTCCTGCTGTTGCTCATACTATTGACAAAGGCCTACTATATACGTGGCTGATTCTACTAGCACCTTGTAAACAGTTTCTCGGAGGAGTGGTGTCATTATGGCTAGATGAAAGAAAGGCCACCGTTTTTAATGGTCAGCGGTTGAATACATCAATTCCATTCCATTTAATTTAGCAGTCATCCCTTACTCCCAGCCAGGTTCCCCCAGACCTCCCACAGCCATTGTGATGGAAATCCAGAGAGAGGGAGGCACTGGAGGGTGGTGGGCTTGGTGGGAGGCCATGGTTGGAATTCCAGGCAGGCAGCTGGGACCTGAGATCCCACGAAAGAGCTTTGGTCCCTGGGCAGCCTGGTGAGAATCAGGTGAGATCTGGGCCCAGACCAAGTACCCTGGCCCATCAGGATGGTGACGCCTTGAGCTAGAATGAGGAAGCAGGAAGGGGAGCCAGTTCCCGGAGCAGATCAGTTCTTTTGTGAGTACACTGATTTTTAGGTAGAGCCTCCAGGTTCCTTCTCTGTGACCCTTGACCTGCCATACCTTGGATTCACCATTTCCTCACCCATGATTAGGAATCCCCTCTCTGATTCCAGCCCCCTTACCTCCACCTATCTTCCTCCAGCAGCACGGCCTTCCAATCCTTTTAAGTCAGCACCCCCTCTGGTCCACAGGCCTCTCTGCCACCCCCCCTCCCAGGAGTCCCTCACTCCGCTGGCGTCCTCACATCCACCCTAGAGCTGAGCCTGAGCTCACAGAATAGCCGTGGCAGATACTGTCTGTTCTCTGAAATAAATAAAGTCTCCCCTTGTTCCTGCTGCATCACTAAACAGGCACAGCTCATTCCTTCTGAAGCCACTGTCCCTTCTTTTACCCTTCTTTCTGAGCATTGAATTCCTCTGGGCGCTCTGTGACCTTCAGAGAGAGACCTGCTTTACCAAAGTGAGCCTTTACATGAAAGACAGACGGGAGGATGGACCAGGGCTCACCCCAGAGAAAGCCCAAGGATCACAGGGGTGGCGTGAGGAGGAATTGGGAGAGATGATCACAAAGGAAGTCACCTGTCTCCGGCAGGAGAAACGTGCGCTGTATTTCACGGAGGGACAGTCTCTTTTTGTCCTCCAGTTGTAATCTGTAACACTCTGTACAGTTCATGGGCAAGGAACAGAACATTTTGTCTCAGGATGATTCCACCCCTGGGGAGCCAGCCCGCGGCCTTGGCCTTGTGAGCAGGGGCATTAACTGAGCCAACTGTGTAAGAGAAAAGTCAGGAGGCCCGGGGCCTGTGGGGCAGGGAGAGTGGCGGGCAGGGATGTGTGTGTCCAGGTACAGACTTCATGGCCTTGGGGGCCCTGCAGGAACAGCACACCCTCTGCCTCTCTCACTTGATCCGGGTGACATTGTTGGTAGCTGCTGAGAGCATTCAGGGCCCAGCTCGGAGTCCAGCTTGGGGGGCAGAAGAAGAAGAGCCTTCACCCCTGCCCTTGGGATGTCCATGGTCTAGTTGTGACAATGAGATATTCAGGCACTCAGGGTTGCTTGCAACACAAAGGGAAGATGGTAGGGAGGTGGGGTGATGGTAGAGGAAAACTGGGGTGCCCCGGATTTGCTGCATGACCTTGAGTCTCCTGAGCACCTGGGCCCTTCAGCTTCCCTCTCTAAGAAACAAGGCCAAGGCCGTCTGCCCTTCTTCACCTCTGCCTTGGGCATCCACGAGGTATGGGTGGAGGGTGGAGAAGGGGAGACAGCTGGAACGTGAGTCCCTGTGGAAGTTTCTCTCTGGTCACCTCCTGTCTTGTTCTCAAGGACTGTTCAAAGCAGAGGAGTTGACATACTCTGTAATGACCTATCTGGGAACAGAATCTAAAAAACAGTGGAGGGGAATTCCCTGGTGGTCCAGCGGTGAGGACTTGATGCTTTCACTGCCAGGGCCCAGGTTCAATCCCTGGTCAGGGAACTAAGATCCCACAAGCCCAAAAATAAATAAATAAATAAAATAAAAATAAAAAGGAGTAGATGTATGTATAACTGATTCACTTTGCCGTACAGCAGAAACGAACACAACATTGTATACAACGACTATACTCCAATAAAAATTAATTAAAAAAAAAAAAAAGCCGGGAAATTGATCCTTCCTCATCCTAAAGTAGAAAAGCTCGGCAGGACGTGGCCTTGCAGGGTGAGCTCCGGTGATCAGATATGCGATGGGCAATCTAGCCTATCTCCAGAAAGATACATAAAGAACTGGTAACACTGCTTTTTCTTCTGGGGAGAACAAGGCAGCTGAGTAAAAGGGGTGGGAGGGACCTTGTTTTTCTCTGGATTATACCCCTCTCTGCTGTTTTAATGCAATACCAAGTGATCGTAATATCTAATAAAAGATAAATATACTTCAGACTTGAAAGTGATCGTCGCGGTTCCAGGAATTGGTTCGAGGCTGGGGCAGAACCAGGAGCTGGCTTTGCGTGTGGTTTTCTCCTTTAGCTCCCCCTTCTCTGCCCACGAGGGGTGGGTGAAGGGATGGGACAGCAGACAAATGGAGAGCCCTGCAGGCCAGGTCTCAGGTGGCCCCTGGAGCCGGGGGTCTCATCGCTGAGGCCTTCCACCAAGAAGGGCACACATCCTCCCTCTTCCCCTCCGGCTTCATCACAGATCTGAGTCCGGGAGAGACAGGTGCGGTTGGCACAGGCTGTGTCCTCCAGCACAGGACACTGTGTGCTCACCGCCCGCCAACTGGGCAGCCTGAGTGCACCGGCCTCAGAAGTTGTGTCGGCAATAAGCGCTACCGGGAGGGTGGGGAGGGTCATGAAGATGTGTGTGTGTGGCCACCCAGGGAGGTCAGGCATGGCTGAGGGGAGAGGGCAGGCCAAGGTAGGAAGGGGCAGATGACGAAGACAGCTTCATTCAGCCCTGGCATCAACAGGGAAGCCGGAGATGGCCACTGCCACTGCTCCTGGGCCAAACCTGGAGGGCCTGGTCCAGCATCCCCAGCCCAGCAGGTGCCCGAGGTCAGCATGGCCGGTGAGCCTCGGTCTGAGTGAGCCACTGAGGCACAGGAACTGCAACTCCCATGCTGCCCTCCCTGCAGATCTCAGAGCCTCCCGGGAGGTCTCCAGGCCCTTCCCAGGCAAGCCTGGCCCCAGTGTGCCTCTACCCCAGACCCACAAGCCCTGTTCTCCCAGCCTCCCCATCTGCTCTTCCTTTTCCTGAAAATAGTCCCTCTGTCTAAACTGGGTCTCCAGTGACAAGCAAGCCTGCTTCCTGCTCGGGGGCACGCCTGGGTGACAGGACCAAGGCAGCAAGAGGATGTGGGGAGACCCTGTGGGCGTGACTCCTGGCTCTGCCACCTAACTCTCTAGGCCTCAGCTTCTTCATCTCAGGCCTTCCTACATCACAGCATTGTCACCAGGATCCCGCGAGGCACTAATTCATCCTGAAAGCACTTTGTAAAACGAGGCCTACGTGTCATCCGTTATTCCATGCTAGGTTATTACACGTCAGGTTGTCGTCACCACGCTCGTAGCGAATGGGTGCTCATCCTAAGGATGCCCAGTGAAGCCCCATCCTGCAATGATGATGCCTCGAGGGTCCCTGAGAGGGTGGCAGGGCCCCGGCGTTCCTCCCGTGGGCCGGGGCACTGAAAGTGAGAGGTGACAGCAGGAAGGGGAAAGTCCACCCTTCTAAAGGGATAAGGGACTTCCCTGGCGGTCCACTGGTTAAGACTCCACGCTTCCACTACAGACGACAGGGCTTCGATCCCTGGTAGGGGAAGTTCCGCATGCCACGTGGTGCGGCCACAAAGAAAACCAAAAAACCCCCAAAACCCATAAAGGGATCAGAAGGTCTGGAGACAGAGTGGGCTGGCATGGACAGAAGCTGAGGACCAAGGGGTGCCCAGGCCCTCTCTTCCCACTGGGCAGGTCCGTGGGAGGCTGGGCTCCGGGTCCCAGCGTTGTTCACAGGTCGCCCGTGCAGGGGAGCAGGGCTGACTCAGAAATGCTTAGCGCTACCCTAGCCCCAGGCAGGGCCTGCTCCCAGATCCTTAGGTGGCCCTGCTCTGCTTGCAGAAGAAGGGAGCTGGAGACCTAGGAGGGCTAGAGCAGAGGGAAACGAACGGGTGTGTTTTCTAGGGAGGGGTGGGGAACAGGAAGCTCCACGTGCCAGGAACAGGCTGAGCTCACTCACCCCTGGCCTTGCATCAGCGGCAGAGCTGGCAGCCAGGCCCTGGGAATTAGGCAGGAGGCTCCCAGGAGCCTCCTGGCCTTGCCTTTTGCTCTCAGGGACAGGGTGACAAGGAGGAACAGGCAGCCTGGGTCTCCTCAGGCCCTCCACTTCCAGGTCACCCAGCTGTCCCAGCTCCCAGCTTCCCGGGCCAAGAACGGCCCATGTGATCAAGGGCGGGCACAGCTCAGGGCCCTAGGGGCTCACCCTGCCTGCCCAAGGTCTCCTTGCTGGAAGCCTTCCTAGAGTTGGTGGCACCTCCCAAGTAGATTTGGGGACTTTGGGGCTGGTTCCTTTCTGGCCTCTGACACCACCACGTTAAAAATGACCCTCTACCAAGAGCAGCAGGTGCTACAGACAAGGGCAGGATATATGTATTTCAGTGTGGCCTTCCACCTCGCACTTGATTTGTTAATGATTCATCTCAGGTTGAATGAGACAGGAGTTTCACAGAGGGGCTCCTGGTTCTGTTGCTCTCCCCAGGCCCAGCCACAGTGTTTGGGATTTACAGCATCCCTGACAGCTGCTGGCACCTCTTCTGTCCCTGGATTCTCTTGGGGTGCAAAAGTGTACTGGGGGGCGGGGGGGCGGAGTCTGTTTTTTTTTTTTTTTTTTTTTTGCCACACCACCTGGCTTGTGGGATTTTAGTTCTCCCGACCAGGGATTGAACCTGTACTCCCTGCAGTGAAAGCACAGAGTCCTACCCACTGGACCACCAGGGAAGTCCCAGGAGTCTGTTCTAAATGTAAGTGCAATGACAGCTCCCCTTCAGCTCCCCGATTCCCAGAGCTTCTCAATAAGGGCCTGTGGAGTTTAGGGGTCCTCCTGAGGGTCCCCATCAGCCCTCCTCACTCTCCAGCTCTCTTACAAGCCTCCTGCTCCAAGCCCATCTGGGGCTGATGTCTGGGGTGTCCAGAGAGCTGAGCTGAGGGCTGTGGGCAAAGGAAAGGTGACTTGTGAAGGGGGCCAGAGCAGAGTGACAGGCCAGAGCAGGAACATAAGGGCTTGTGGGGGACCTGGATCAGCCCTAACTTAGCGCTTCTGGCCTCCTGTGGACTTGGTTTCTAAGTCTCTCTCCCTCAGTTCCTTTCCATCTCCAGGCCTTATCCCCAGCTGAGGTGGTGCTAGAGAAAAAAATGTACGTGCCTGCGCCTGCCACCCCCCGTCCCCGCAATCACAGGCCCCTCTCCCCTCCCTGGGCCTTAATCTCATCTACAGCATGAGGACACAGGACAAGACGGCTCCCAAGCTCAGGTGTCGTAGGAGTCTATGACATCAGCCTTCAGCCAGAACTTGGTCTGCTTTCATGTTTTCCCCCTGCTCAGCCCCTGCATCGGTGCTTGTTCTTGATTTTTTGCTCCTCAGCAATGACCTTCTGTCCTTCTAACTTCCAGGTCTGCTTGGAGGCTGGGCTTGATCCCCTCATTATCTCAGGACAAACGCTCGGCTCTTCGAGACCCACGTTTGCCTTTTATAAACTGTATCTCCTGTGTTATCATTTAGTCAAGTGCACTGCAGCCTGGGCGCTTCTCCCCAAGGGGCACAAGGAGAGCTCAGCGGGACGGCAAACCTTGTGGGGCTGAGCAGGGAGGGGCTGGCAGGGAGCTGCGCGGGGGGAGATAGAGAGGAGTGGGGAGGCAGGCCAGATGATGACAGAGACACGATCCCAGGCAGTGTGTACATGGCCCCGGGCCCTGGAGAGCTCGGATGACTGGACAAACCCTGGGAGGTTACCTAGGCCAACCACCCTGTTTCTCCCACCCCATTTTATTTATTTTATTTATTTTTATTTATTTTTGCGGTACGCGGGTCTCTCACTGTTGTGGCCTCTCCCGTTGCGGAGCACAGGCTCCGGACGCTCAGGCTCAGCGGCCATGGCTCACGGGCCCAGCCGCTCCGCGGCACGTGGGATCTTCCCGGACCGGGGCACGAACCTGTGTCCCCTGCATCGGCAGGCGGACTCTCAACCACTGCGCCACCAGGGAAGCCCTCCCACCCCATTTTAAAGATGAGGCCCGGCAAAATCTAGTGAACTGAAAGAAAATATAATTTAATCCCCCAAAGAAGGAGGAACTTGGTTTCTCTTTAAAGGATGGCCCATTAAATGGAATCATTTTGCTTCAGGAAGAGCTCACTTCTCAGGTGGTGTTTTTCTCCTTTTGTGTCACCGACTGGTAACATCTGCATTGTGGTCCATGGCTGTCTGAAGACCGGACTCGGACACTACGTCCCTGAAATCCTTCTGCTCCCAACGCCCTTCTCTCCCCTTAACTAGATTTGCACAGTAAAGAAACATCTGGGACAACTGAGATTAAAAGCACTTCAAAAATGACCTCAGTGGGACTTCCCTGGCGGTCCAGTGGTTAGGACTCGCTTCCACTGCAGGGGGCCCGGGTTTGATCCCTGGTCGGGGAACTAAGATCACGCAAGCTGCACAGTGTAGCGAAAATAAACAAACAAATAAATAAGGAGTTTTGGTTTTTTTAAAATGACCTCAGTATCCCCATAGATGGTCACTAAAGCCATAAGGGCAGTAGAATCACAGACACTCAGAGCGGTGAGGGCAGGAACTCTGCCAGGGAGCCCTGGGCCGGGGCAAGGATGTCCTTCCTGCTACCACCACAGGTAGGTAGGTGGGTAGGTAGGTAGCTGGCTGTCTCCTCTCATATCCTTGGCACATGAGGAGAAATCTGGGAGTATTATTCTGGGAAGGCAGTGAGTGTGCTGGGCCCTACCCTAGTGGAGAGGTATGATCCTTAGAGGCTGGGAGTGAAGGTGGGGAGGGAGAGTCCTTCAGTAGGTGCGGAGAAGGAAAGGGATGCTAGTTTGGTGTCTGGCACATAGTATGCACTTGTCAATGGTGAGCGGAACGTGTGGCATAGTTTATGGTGGATCTAGAGCCAGCCAGATGAGGCTGGATTCTGGTTTGACCACTAACTGCTCTGTGTTTCACACAAATCCCTTGATGTCCCCAACTTTAAGGACACAAGTGTCTATAACAGGCAGGACTCTTCTTTACAAATATCAGAAGCCATACCCCCACTAGCTTAAACCAAAAAGGAAATTTCTAGCTCACACAGCCGGGCGGGGCACTGCAGCAAAAGCCAGGACCTTGGGACAGGACCCAACGTCTCCAAGACAATTTTTCTCCTCGTCATTGCCTGACTTCTGCAGACAGGCTCTGTCCACATGGCAGGGAAGATGGCCATTTGCCGCCCAGTTCAGGTTTGGAGAGAGGGCTTCTCTCTCTCAGCATCAATATCTTCATGTCAGAGAAGGCTTTGATTGGTCCTGCTTTGGTCCCAGCCAGACCTAGGTCACAGGCCTGGTCCTATGTTTGGGGAAGTGGGTGGTGTTACCAGGAGCAGGGGGGTAGGAAAGCCAGGTGGGCAGAGAGAACAATAATTATAGTACCAACAGTGCCTAAAGGTCACATGTGTGTGTTGGGGAAACTAGAGTTAGGGGAACCCCTGAAGATGGAGCATGCAGGCAGGACCACAATCAGGCTTGGCCTATTCACAGTCAGGACTGTTATTAGGTACCAGTCATTCAGCTCTACTACACGTTGGGCTCTGTGTTAGGCTAAGGATATGTCATATATATATGCATAGCATTTCTTATTGTCACAACAGCCCTAAGAAGTAGGTATGATTAGCCCCGTTTTAAAAGTGAGGAGACCAAGGTTAAGGTCACATGGGCAGTGAGTGACTGAGACGGATTCAAAGTTGGGACTTTGGCCCCCAGATCCCATGTTTTTGCCCAGGGATCAGACTACCTCTTATTTGTTTTTATTTATTCATTTATTTTTGGCCGCACCATGCAGCTTGTGGGACCTTAATTCCACAACCAGGGATCGAACCTGGGCCCTGGCAGTGAAAGCGCCGAGTCCTAACCACTGGACCACCGGGGAATTCCCAGACGGCCTCTTTAGAAACCAAAGTGAAAAGCTTGCTGGCCGGTTGCATAGAGCGCATTCTGAGCCCCACAGGTGTGGTCTTGTCTGGGCGTGGCCACATTTTCAGGCCCTTCCCAGCTGTACACCTTCTTGGCTCCCACCTGCCCTATAGGCCCTTCCAGGCCATTGGAGACAACAAAGCACTCTGGGTAATCCATGAGTTTCTTCACCAAATGGCATTTCTCCAAGGCTTGATCCCCCAGTCGGTGACCCTGCTTAGAATTGTCTAGAGTCTAGCCTGCTGGGTGAGGGGAAATGGAAAAGGGGGTGCTTGGAGGGCGACTGGCATGGTGAAAAACAAGGGGCGTCATCTCTCTCCTGCCTCTGTGTTGCCCTCTCACCCACTCAGCACGCCACACCTAGAGCGATCCTCCCAGAATACCATCCCTCCTGCACCCACTCCGGCTCAGAGCCTCAATGGCTCCCCTGTGCTCACCCTCATAACGGAGGCCTCCTGGTGTCCTCCAGACCCAGCCCCCCTCCACCAACTTCTCCAGCTTTCTCTCTTACCGCTGTCCCTCACACTCAGGAAGGCAAGAGACAACAACAGTACAGCCGTGCCTATATGTGGCTATTTGAATTTAAATTAATTGAAAATTGATGACATTATTGTTAAAAATTCAGTTCCTTGGTCACACTAGTCACATTTCAAGTGCTCTTGGGGCTAATGGCTACTGTACTGAACGATGCAGATACAGAACGTTCCTATCATCACAGAACGTTCTATTGGGAAGCACTGGGTTAGATTTTTCTCTTACAAAGGAAGCCCTGATCAAGGAACGCTGTGAGTTTTAGAGGGATCCAGGGTAGACTTGACCTATTCAGTGACTCTTCCAAGAAATATTTGGCACCTACTCTATTCCAGGCCCTGGATACACAATAGTGGGCAGTTGTAGCAGTTGGTCCTTTGGAGTGAAAAAGCAATTGCTCTCAGATGTGTTAAGTGCTTGAGCCCAAGCTGGGGCAGCCGGGAAGGCTTCCTGGAGAAGGGGACATGTAAGCACAGGTCTGCAGTCTGAGGAGCCACTAGTGAGGCTGAGTTGCTCTCCAGACCACGTTCTTTTTGGCCCTCTGGGTCCCTTATCACAGACTGTCCCCACTGCCTGGACTACTCCTCTCTTTTTTCACCAGGGAGGGAAGGAATGAGACTAGTCCCCTTAAAGTCAGTCCCCCAGCTGGGACTAAGCAGAGTCCCTGTTGAGCCACTAACTCCCGAGCTCTGTGCTGTGGCCTCTACTTCACCTCCCACAGGCCACGTGGCTTCAGGGCTATGTAAATTCAGGACTCGGTAAAAACAGGCTCTAGGGTGGAGGACTCCTCCAGAGAAGTCAAACCTGGACGTCTGGTGGGGGATGCAGGAGTCTGACTGTATGCATTACCAAACGCAGGTTCTGCGGCTCACCGCTCAAAAGCCAATAATTTGAGAGGCAAGCGTCAGTAGAAAGGAAAGTTACTTTAATTAGAAAAGCCGGCAATCTGGGGAGAAGGTGGATTCATGTCCAGAGACCAACTCTATAGATTCTGCTCAGCCATGACATTTTTTAACGGGAAAAATGAGGGGGAAGAATCTCAGTGAATCATCGAGGCAGGAGGTTGGGTTCTGCATCATTCTCCACTGAGTGCAGACTGGCTGACTCTTCAGGTGTGATCTTGCCTGTGTGATCTGCCTGCAGGATTGCTAAAGGGGCAATTGCGGATAGACAGTCATTTTTTAACTGCTTAATTCTTTATTCTTCCTTCTTTTAATTTAGAAAAAGAATCAACAAGTTAGACAAGGCATGGTGTGCATTCAGGAGAGATCAGAAGTTCGTTTCAATTGCTTAGTGATCTCATTCCTATAATTAGGTTCTTTTAAGGTTAGAGGGGAACAGAAATGGGCAAACAGGAAAGCGACAAAAGAGCTACTTTCAATTCCCCACTGTCAAATATCATTCCATTTCTATGGGACTACGGGCGACGGTCTATCTTCTGTAACTTCTTCACACTGACAGAGGGCACAGTATTCTCAAAATGGAAGATGTCAGCCTGGGTCTGTAGCATCTCTTTGCGGACAATTTTACTTGCCCGCTTACATATACGGGCAGAGCAAGCTACAATCATTTTGACGCCCACAAAGCCATAGACTATTATGAGCAATGATGTTAATCCTGTTCTCTTCTGGCCAGCTCCTGGAATTGTACTAGCCATAGATTCCGTACTGCTCAAGATGGAGCAGCTTATGTCATGGCTACAATGTGGTCATCATACAGTTACCATTCTTCCTCTGGTGGCAGTTACAGTATCCGTAAAACAACTCAGGAATGTGCATCCAACACTGAGTCTACGACACTATTGTCCTGATCATTAACTGCTTGGTTTAGTACTGGGTTGCGGGGAGAACTGCAGGGTTCTAATCAATTCCATATGTGCCCTGAGGCCCCCCTCCAAGGTGGCCCCCCACATTCTCCAGCCCTGAGTTCCTACCTGAGTCAGCCCGGGGAAAGTGTAGAGTGGCCACTCCCATCCACCGCCTAGAGGGAGCCAGGGCTGGCTAACCGAGCAGAGGGAGGCTGTCTTGGGGCCCCATCCCCACATACGGTGCACAGCAGTGCCCACCCTCACCCCGCCCTGTGCCAGCTGCCCACCTCGCTCTTCCTCCTGGTGCCCTGCTGTGTGAACACTGAAAGTGGCAGTTTGCTGACTGGAATTCACATGTTCATTTGGGAAAGAAGGACCAGAGTGCAGCCCGTTAGGCCCTGCACTGTCCTCCCCTTCCACATGGACCGCTTCACTCAAGATCCCCAGCCATAGGATCACTGGTCGGGACAATTATCTTCACCTCTGTTACAGAAATTAAGGTCGGGAGAGGGTAATTTGCCAGAGCCGGCAGAGGTGAAGGCGACCATCAACGCTCTCAGCCCAGCCTGGACCCCATAGCGTCCACCCAGCCTCGTGTTTGCATTTCACCGCTTGCCCGCGGGGCCACCCTCCCTCACCACCTCCCCGGGGCTCCCTTGCTCCCACCCCGGCGCCCAGGGCCTCGGGGGGATCGGGAGCCTCCCCGCCCGGCCTGGGCGCGCAGGGTCTGTCGGGGCAGAGCCGGGACCCCGGCCAGGGGCAGGAGTCCGAACCCTCCGTGCCAGCCCGAGCGCCGGCAGCCGCTGAGCCGCCTTTTGTTTCGCGACTTCTGCGGAGTCACGGTCACATGCGCTTCCGGCACGGGGTGTTCCGGGCGCCGCGCCAGGGCCCGGGGACGCCCCCGCCCCTCGGCCCAGCCCGCGCGGGGCCGCCCTCCTCCGCTCTCCCGCCTGCCCCGCCCGCCCCGCCCGCCCGCGGGCCAGCGGCCTATCTCTGAGCCCCCAGCCCTGGAGCCTCCCTCCCCGGCCGCGCCGGTCGCGCAGCTGTGCTCCGATGGCCTCTCGTCTTCTCTGAACTCCGCGTGGAGCCTTCCATAGCGGCCTGGCGCGTTCAATACCCAGATATTAACGGGGGTCCGCCCGTCTCCCCTACTCCAGACAACACCAAGGGCGCAAAATCAGGCGCCTCTCTCCCCGATGGATCGCTGTGCGGTAAATGGGTGGTGGTCAAGTACCGAACTCCATTCTTGTCGTTTCATGGGGTGGCCGTGCAACACCAAGCCTCTCTCCTCCCCCACCCCGATTCCCACAAACAGAAGGAAACAAAACTGAGCCACCCGGGGCGGCCACCACAGACCATCTAAGGGCCAAGGCCCCAGTCAGGGGCAGAAATGGGGCTGGCTCCTCTGTCCTGGCCTGGCCACCACTGCTCCGGCGCTCCCGGGCCCAGTCTGTGCCCTGGGGCACTTGCAAACCTTGGCGCCTCATGGAGGCCATCTCTGCTTCACTCAACGGAATTCAAGAATTCATTCAACAGATATTTATTGAAAGCAAACTATGTTCAGGGCGACCAAGTTCCTTCCAGATGCCAGCCCCGTGTTAAGCCTCCTCCAGAATGTGAGAGGATTCCCTTTGTGTAGAAGCAGTGCCCTTACTATCCCCCTGAGGCTCAGCTTCCCAGATGAGGCCTTCATTCAGAGCAGCTTGGGAGGCCATGCCTGTCCCCTGATTCCCAGTCTTGGAGGTGCAGCAGGGAGTGGCAGTGCCAGGCTCTGGGTGAGCATGGGGTGGGATCTTAGGGACCCTTTCTGTCTCTGGACGACCCTTCCCAATGCCTCTCAGGGAGGCGTGCAGGGACTGGGGCACGGGATGGAGGAGCGGGGGCTGGCGGGGTGGAGACCTGGGAGAGGAGAGGGAGACAGCCCGAGGAGCAAACTATGGAACCGGAGGCCGGGGTGCACGTGCGCTGTGGCGTCAGGGCTTGGTGGGGAAGAGCAGGCATGTGAGCTGCCGGCTGCCGCTGTGTCTGTCCACGAGCGGTAGGGGGCGCTGCAGGTAGTGCTGGACCATGGCGGCCACGGAGGAGAAGAGCTGGACGGGCAAGCAGGGCATCAGTGAGCCTCATGCGGGGAGAAACTTCCTGAGGGAGCTGGGGGGCTCTGGCGAGGGAGCTTGTTGACATTTTTCTAAATATTTTCCTTCCTGTTTGCCCCATGAAGCCCCACTGCTTTGCTGCCCAATTCCAGGCCTTTCCTGTGATGGCGCCCGTGCGCATGTTGTTGGCCGGACTCCTATTTCCCAGGCCAGATGAAATAACTTTGAGGCCTCTGCCCGGGTCCTTCCGTGTGGGGAGCTGAGTGGTGACTGTCTCTAGTTTGCAGCCTAGCAAGTGCTGGGTGCAAAGTTGAGTCCTTGGTACAGACATGAATCTGGACTACCTGGGCCCTGCCCTCCTCCCAGCTGGGTTCATACAAATGCCCCCACCTGGGCCCCATGCAGACCGGGTTCTTCACGAGGGGGTGTCTCCCCCAGAGCAGACTGGGCCTCTTCTCAAAGTGCTGGCTTCTGGGAAGGAGTTCTGGGCGCTGGCCACTGAGATTTCCACCCACTCCAGAAAAAGGCAAAAATGGGGGGCCTTCCCCAGGGCAGTGTTCCCGGCTGGGCCCAGGGGCTGCTCTGCTGTGTCTTGCCCTTCAGCCCCTACCTCTTCCAGTACCCACCTCCTCGTGGTTCCTGCCTTCCTGGCCCAGGGCGTAGTGGCGCCCGCCATCCAGCCGGCGGATGGGAATGTTGAAGACCCGGCCGTGGAGAAGTACTGCCAGGGTGAAGGGCTGAGAACCACGAGGGCCTGAGCTGGGGCGCACGGTGTAGGCCCCGTCCTGGGGAGGAGAGCCCATTGTCAACCTCACCTTCCAGCTATAGCCCTGACTCCGACCCCTGCCTGGCTGCTCCTGCCGGCTCAGCCAGCCTCAGTCCCTGGGCAGAAACGGTTTCCCAAGAAGGCGCAGGGGGCCTGAGGTGCCCCACCTTTTGGCGTCGGAGCAGGGCACTCTCAACAGCATGGCGGTCACAGTTCCCTGAGTACCAAGGCTGGCCCAGCAGATCGCCTTCCTGTACATACACACACAGCGGCTCAGCGATGTGCCAGGGCACCGGATCGGGGGTGGGAAGCAGAGAACCCCCCAGGTTGCAGTTATTCGTGCTCACGGCCACTCGAGCAGAACAAAGATGTGTCTGCGCCTGGAGCTGCACACACGTGTTCAGTGGTGGACACCCACCCGAGAGGGCTTCTGGGTAGGGACTCGGGCTCTGCTCCCATGGGCCTCCCCCACCAGCCCTCTCCCAGCCCCTCCTCACCTCAGCAGCTGAGGCATTCTGGGTGGCAGCTACAGAGCAAAGAGAGGCTATCCTTCCTGCCGGAAGAAGCAGATTATAGCCCTGGGGCTGAGAGGGGATTAGGCCAAGGAGGCTTGGGGCCCAGCTGGGAAGGTTGGGGAGGTCACAGAGGGCGTGCAAAGGCCTGAAGTCCAAAGCGGGACACCCAGTGCTTCACTCCCCCGCCCCAGGGCTCTGGTAGGACCCACCGGCCAGGCCACGCGTGACCTCCAAGTGAGTGATTTTAAGGTACAGGTTGGGAGCTTCCTGATTTGGTGCAGGTCCTGGAGAATGCCCAGGGGGTCCTCTGAGACCTGCTCTCCGCTGGAGTCAGAGCTGCAGGGACCCCCTCAGTGAAGCGGGGTGCGGGGGGCTGGGAGGCAGTCTGAGGCCCGCAGGGGAGGCCCTGCCGGAGGGCTTGGGTTCATGCTGACAATGGCGGTACTCACCTTTAGAGGTGGCATTCGACGCTCCCTGGCACACAGGATGCTGGGTCAGAAGAGCTTGGCCCTGCAGGCCTGCTCCTTTGGGCCGGAAGTCCTACCCTGAGCCTCCCTCTCTCCCTCCCAGCTCAGCTCACCACCAGCCCAAACCCCCAGCCTCTTACATTCTGAGCTTCCTGGGGGGCTGTGGTGGGCCTGTGGGGAGCAAATTGGGGAACAGAGCTCAGGGGCTTTACCTCCTTCAAAAGAAAAAGTCCAGTGACCCGATCCTGGAGATCCCAGGGTCAGGGCTGGGAAGCCTGGGTAGGCCCTTCAGGCCCCCAGCACACACCTGCGGCACTCACCTGGGCTCCACTGATGTCCTTGGTAGAGGGACTGGGGGCCTCAGGACTTGGCAGCTCAGAGTCTGAGGCAAGGCCGGGACTAAAACAGAGAGGGCAGGCTGAGCTGAGCACCAAGCGGGGAAATCCGGGTGACCGGGGCGGGGCAGGGGACAGCTTCTCTGCAGCCTGACTTTTGGGGAGCCCTTCCAACCAGGCAGAGCGCTGTCCTGGCTGCAACAGCTGGGAAGCCTCCCCCCCCACCCCAAGCCCTTGCTCTAAGGGGGTCCCCTCCTTGGCAGGCACTGTGTGGGGCAGCCCGGACCAGAGGCGTCCATGTGGGTGTCTGAAGGCAGATGTGTGATGGTAGGGGTGCTGAGAGAGGACAAGGGCAGGAGATGGAGCCAGGAGACTGCATCGTGCTGCCTGTGGGCAGCAGAGGGCCTCAGGGCAGGATGGGGCGGGGCGGACGGAGGGAGGGAGGGGTTCACCTGGACTGGGCTCACAATCTAGGTAAATGTCCTCCTCGGGCTTCTTTGCTGGGCCCGGCACCTAGGGTAGGAAGAGGCGTATGGGACCCAGGGTTTGACCAGTGAGTGGGAAGGAGGACGAAGCCATCACTTGGGGGAGCTACTGGCACCTCACCCCCCACCCCCACCGCGCCGCCCACAAGGTGGACCTGGAATGATTGAAAAATGCTCCTTTGCCCGGAAGGGGGAGCCCATGAGCACCTCCCCCGTCCTGTGCTCAGAGAGAGCACCCAAGGGGAGCTCTGGGCGAGGCCCTCCCCAGAAGGACACTGGCGGACGCCCTGCCAGGGCCTGTGGCAGAGGGGGAGAGGCTCGGCTCCGGGCCTTTTCCCTGGATTTAGGGATATTTCCTGGCCCTCCCAGCTCACCCATCACCACCACCACCAACAACAACAACTTCCTAGCCAGAATCCTAGAGTGAGGGGCCACTCACCGCCCGGTCTGGTGCACCCAGCTCTGGGAGGAAAAGGAGAGACCCACCAGCCAGCAGCAGCAGGGAGAAAGAAATTCAGTGAAACTTAGGCTGGAAGAGTGGTGTATCCTTGGAACTTCTCTGAGGGGATCCTTAGAGCCAGCTGTGAAGTCCCAGGAGAAAGCCATCCTCACCCCCGATCGCCTTACTTCACACCCCCGGGGTGCCCCCCGCCTGACCCAGAGACCTCAGCAGGTGCAGAAGGGGCCCCGGAGTCAGGGACTCCGTGACCTCAGGCAAAGCATTACGTGTCTCGGGGCCTCAGTCTCCTCCCCAACTGCCTGCCTCGGGGTGGGGGGGTGGGGATTGGCAGGTAAAAATGCGGAACAGCTGTGGCGGATGCAGCGACCGGACAAAGCATGAGATCAATGTAAGGCCAGCTCAACTTTCCCCCGGCCCCGACCTCATGGAGGTCAGGATTCCCCTTCTCGGGGTGGGGAGTAGGTGGGCCTCGGAAGGAGGCCATTACCTCCTTCCCCAAATCCCCATTACCTCGCCTCCCAAAGGGCCAGCTCTGCTTTGTGGCCTCCGGCGGGCTCCACGCTGCCTTGGGCTGTGGGCACAACGCGGTGGCGTGAGGGAAAATCGGGTGGGGGGCTATGGAGGGGAGCTGCGGCATTGGGAGGGCAAGGCTGGCCGGGTGGGAGGCAAAGGGACTACGTATATCTGTGCAGCTTGAAAAACACTACAACACAAGCGTTAATGTGCAAAGGAGGCGGCTCTCCTCTTTGCCTCTATTCTGTGGTTCTTTCTTTGGTGTGAATGTCTCCCAGTTTTACCTTTTATTCCAATAAAATATATGATGAAAGTGGTAGCTCTCAAAGCCCACAAACGGGATCCTGGCGGGGGTGAGAGCTGGCCGCGACTGGCAGCTGAGTGAGGGATTTCTTCCCTCTGTAGGCAGGGAGGGCTGCACAGGCTTTAGGGTCCGGGAGGGGCAGCGGAGCTTCAACCGCCCCTCACCCCCACCCCACCCCCGCTCCCCTCTCCCGGCTCAGGCGAGAAAGGTGAGTCTTTGGTGATGCTGATGGGGAGGGTGCAAGGACCAGGCCAGGCAGGTGGGAGGAGCGACTGTTAACGGGGCTCTGGCTTCTGACGCAGCTAATTTTTCAGGGGCCTCTTGAATGCAGACGTGGGGGAATCTTGCAAATGAGATGCCTCTTAGATTTACTCACTGGGAAATGGTAGCCTGGGGTGGGGCAGGTGGGGAGGCTGTTCATCATCTCGGGCTGGGGCTGCGGTGGCGGTGGTGACACGGGAGGGCCCGGGGCCAGAGTGATCTGGAAAAGACCCCTGAGCATTGTGACCCGGTGGGCTCCTCCCACGTAGGTTCCAAATTTCTTCCTGCCCCCCACCCAGCCTCTGTTCCCTCCTCCCTCCCTCACTCCCCTCTGTGCTCTCTGGCTTCCCGACAGCCCCGTCTCCATGGCAACTGGAGGCGGCCAGCTTCCCTGCCCCCACCTGGCCGAGCCTGGGAGCTGTCGGGGTGGGATGCCAGCAGCTGCCGGGGCTCTCCTGGCATCCCTACCCTTGCTCCGAGCTGTGCTAGAATCTCAGAGGGGGAACGCCAGGCCCCTGGGACCCTGTCAGGCCTCCTGCTTTCCCACTGTTGCCTTGGTTACACTGCCCCTCCAGGCTCCTCTCCCCTTCCCACTCATCCTCCTTCCCTTCTCCCCTCCCTCCCTCCCTCCCTCCCTCCCTTCCTTCCTCCATCCCTCTCTCTCTGCCCAGCCAAGAGGCCTCAGTGACTGCCAGCTGAGGCCTCCCCTCGCTGCCCCAGGCCAGACAGAGGGAGACGAGGCAAGGCCTGGGCCCTCTTCCCTTGTGGGGACCCTCCCGTCCTTGACCACCCGACCTCCCTGCCTCAACTTCCCAGCCCTCACCCAAGTACAAAGAGTCCTCCTGAGTGCCAGGAAGGCGGGCGGGGGCTGGGTGGCGGAGCAGAGCCTCACAGGGGGACAGCTCATATTTATCCTCCTCTTCTTCCTCCTCCTCCTGGGCTTCTGGGAAGGGATGCTGAGCACAGGGAGGACGAAAGAGATGCAGGAGCCGTGGTGGCCGCTGCCTCCCCCCACCCCCACCCCGGCTCCGCAGCTGAACTTACCCTGCGTCTCCAGGTCCCTGGGGCAGACAGAGGAGATGGGCAGGGGTCATCTTTTCTCCAAGCAGGGGAGTCTGGATGGGAGACTGGTGAGACTGTCCTCATCTCCTCGTGGCCCAGTCCCTCTCTAGCACAATGACTTACTCTCTCTCCAAAATATAATAACCCATCTGCACGCTTACAGTGGCCTCAAAGGAACCATTCATGATGGGCCTTTCCAACACTGCAGCAAGACCAGTGAGGCGTTTTGGAGATAAGGGGGTCTCACAGCCTGTTCCACCTATGCCAGTCCCCTACCCCATGCATCCCTAATTCTGACCGAGACAGGTGGAAGAGCTAGGCCCCAGTGACTTAGCAGCACCGGACTATAATGGGCCGGAGGTATCCAGAGTCCTCAGGGGAGACTCGACTCGCAGGGGCTCCTACGCATCTGGGGGTTGGTCACTTACCTGCACATCTTGGGGGTGGAAGGTGTGGCCCCAACCTGCAATCAGAGTCCAGTCAGCTCTGCCCAAGGGGCCCTGTGTTTGTGTCAGCCAGACCATGCACGATCCTGGGACATTCACATCCATGACGGTATGAATGGCATCCCCTGGAGTTGTGTGATGGCAGCCTGGGACCAGGGCAGCAGGAGGAAGAGTCTGGGGGCAGAGCTAGTGCCTGTGGGAAGCTGGCAGTGGGGGAGCCCTAGTGTTCCCAGGGGGTGGAGGTGCATGAATAGTCTCACTGGGCATGGAGGGCCCAGGCAGAACCAGCACCGCTCTAAGGATGCCTGTGCCCAGGAAAGGGACATCGAGGTGGAAACGAGAGGAGGGCAGAGGAAAGAGAGGAGCCCAAGGACTCACCTGGCCTTGCTCCTGCTGAGCTTGTCCTGGAAAGAGTCAGGGAGGAGAATAAGGGGGTGGTCAGTTCATGTGGGATGTCTCTCCCTGCCCGGAGTCCTGGGCCCCAGGGGTGGGCAGGTCTGTGCACCTGGAGCTGCCCCCAGAACCAAGTCTCACCATGGCCAAGGTAAAGGAGCTATGCCTCCCCAGGGTCCAGGTTCTGCCACAAATGGCCTGGGGACAGGGGCCCTATTGTTCCCATCATTTGCATCGTGCAAGCACCAGGAAGGTGGGCCTGCTGTGGCCTCCAGCCCCAGACCAACTTCGTCCATGCCACTCCCAGGGCCCAGCCCTAGCTCCCCCACCACTGCATCCCACAGCTGCATCTCCTGCCCCCTGCCCCAAAGGAGGAAGAGCTTCCTCCTCAATGCCCAGGCCCGCAAGGCTGGGCCAAGGGCCCAAAAGCTTCCTGGTCAATGTGGCCTCCTCCCAGAGACTCAGACTCTACTCAGGATGAGCCAGACCAAGCCCTTTCCCAGTTCACAGAAGACAGGGTATTAATGGCAGATCCAATTAAAAACAGGAGACCATCCCTGCAGACACTTTTCTTAAATCCTTTGTGCCTGCTGTCATTTGCTGGTGAGTGACGATCAATGATCAAGATGGAGGTTAGTGAAAAGCTCAGAAATACACACTTATATTGAGTTTGACAGCTTCCTTTCTTGGTGGATGTAGTTATTCATTCAGTAGGTAGTCATTGAACATCCACTATACACCAGGCACTGTTCCAGGTGCCGAAGGTGCTGTAGGAAAGTTAAACAGGCAGGCATTACACATGAATTTCCTCACTGGATCCTCACAATAGCTTCATGATGCAGGTCCTAATTTTATCCCTGCTTTGCAGACGAGGAGAATGAATGTATTAGTCAGCTCGGGCTGCCAACACAGAGTACCACAGGCTGGGTGGCTTAAACAACAGAAATTTATTTTCTCACTGCTCTGGAGGCTAGAAGTCCAAAATCAAGGTGCTGTCAGGGCTGGTTTCTGGCGAGAGCTCTCTTGCTGGCTTGCAGATGGTCAGCTTCTTGCTGTGTCCTCATATGGCCTTTCTTCTGTGCATGCAGGGAGAGAGAGAATTCTGGAGAGAGAGAGATTTCTGATCTCTTCTAATAAGGTCACCAGTCCTATTGAATCAGGGCCCCACCCTTATGACTTCATTTAACCTTAATTACCTTCTTAAAGGCCCCATCTCCAAATATAGTCACACTGGGGGCTAGGGCTTCAACATATGAATTTGGAGGGAGACACAATTCAGTCCAGAGCACTGAGACTCTGAGAAATGGAGTGACTTTCCCAAGGTCATACAATTAGTAAGTGTTGGAGGTGGAATTCAAGCCAAGGTTTGCACAACCCACAGCCTGTGCACTAACCACTGAGCTTCCTGTACCTCATCTAGGATTGGGTCCTGACCCTCCTTTCCTGTGATGGAATTAGAAACATCAGTAATCACTGGTTTCCTTAGGGAGCCCATAACTTCCCGGTGCTCGAGTGAATTTTGGAACTCTGACTTCTGAGACGTGTTGAGGCAAAAAGAAAGGGCAAGGCCTGGTGTCTGACTCTGTTTAGACCAGGGAATGAGGGAACACAGAAGAGGATCGTGAATATAAGATCCTTCTAGGACACTGTAACTTTCCTGTGGTTATCATTTTGGTGATGTCCTGGCTGTTGGCACAAAGGAAGAATGAAGGCCAAGAACTTGCATCTTTGGAGGCCATGGGGCTGGGGGAACTGGGGAGAGGGTCCAGGGTTGGAGCTGGCCACAGTCTTCAAAGGCCACATGATTCCTGAGACCTGCAGGCAAACGGACACTTAAGAAGCTATGAACTCAGCCATAAAAAAAAAAAGAAAGAATGTCATTTACAGCAACGAGGATGGACCTAGAGATTATCATACTAAGTGAAGTAAGTCAGCCAGAGAAAGACAAATATCATATAATGTCACTTATATGTGGAATCTGAAAAATAGTACAAATTGGGAGTTCCCTGGCGGCCTAGTGGTTAGGATTCCGGGCTTTCACTGCTGTGGCCTGGGTTCAATCGTGGCATGGCCAAAAACAGAAACAGAAAAAAATCTTTAAATAAGTAAATAAAACTTAAAAATAATATAAATGGGGCTTCCCTGGTGGCGCAGTGGTTGGGAATCTGCCTGCCAATGCAGGGGACGTGGGTTTGTGCCCCGGTCCAGGAAGATCCCACATGCCGTGGAGCAGCTGGGCCCGTAAGCCATGGCCACTGAGCCTGCGCGTCCGGAGCCTGTGCTCCGCAACGGGAGAGGCCACAACAGTGAGAGTACAAATGAACTTATTTACAAAACAGAAACAGAGTCACAGACATAGAAAACAAACTTATGATTACCAAAAGGGAAAGAGGGGAGAGGGATAAATTGGGAGTATGGGATTAACATATACACACTACCATATATAAGAGAAACAACAAGGATTTACTGTATAGCACAAGGAACTATATTCAATATCTTGTAATAAATTATAATGGAAAAGAATCCCCTAAAAACTATATATACATACATGCACACACATATATATGGCCAAATCACTTTGCTGTACACCTGAAACTAACACAATATTGTAAATCAACTATATTTCAATAAAAAAGAAGCTATGGGGACTTCTCTGGTGGCAAAGTGGTTAAGAATCCACCTGCCAATGCAGGGAACACAGGTTTGAGCCCTGGTCCAGGAAGATCCCACATGCCACGGAGAAACTAAGCCCGTGCGCCACAGCTACTGAGCCCGTGTGTCACAACTACTGAAGCCCGCGCGCCTAGAGCCCATGCTCCGCAACAAGAGAAGCCACTGCAATGAGAAGCCTGCGCACCGCAACGAAGAGTAGCCCCCACTCACAGCAACTAGAGAAAGACCGCGAACAGCAACGAAGACCCAAAACAGCCAAAAATAAATAAATAAATTTATTTTTTTAAAAAAAGAAGCAGCTATGAAAAGTCATTGGGGTGGCTTAAGGGGGGCCCATTTGGTGTCATGGGAAAAACTGTGCAAAGAAAAACAAAGAATCCAGGCTTGGAGTCAGGGACAAGCATCTCCTCCCGACCTCCACTCCCCAGCTGACCTTTGTTCCACATTTGGGCCATAAGGCAGGGGGCAACTTCCCTCACCAAGAGGACCTGCTGTCAAAGTCAGCAAGATGCTCTAGACACCACCCCGCTGCAAACTCCAAACTGAGTGGGTTTCCCAGTCCAGACTGCCCTTGCCACAGCTACCTCCTCCTTCTGTTCAGGGCTTTGCATAGGCAAATGCCAGGGCCTGGGTGAGGGAAAGAGCCCCATGCAGAGGGTGGAATCCATGCCTTCTGGGTGGGGGCACTGGCCTGGGCAGATGAGGGAGAAGGGGATGGAAGGAGGCTGCCTCACAGCTTTGTGTCACCGCAGCCAGCCCTGTAGCACCGTGCTTCCTGCTGATGGCACAGGCAGATTTGGACAACCTCTTTCTCCATCTTTGGCACAGGACTGTTTTCTGTACAATCATAGCTATTCCCTCGGGATGAATTCCTAGAAATGGAATTACTGGAAACTCACATTTCAAAGGTTCCATTGCCCCATTGTCTGGCAGCACCTGAGTGCCAGTTTTATGGTCCTTCCATAGCACACAGTGATTCTCCACATTTTCCAGATCTCAGCTGCTGATCTCCAGTAAGAACAGGCCATCGTTTTCAGGCCCAACATAGTCTAAACCCACCCTAAGAAAACAAACAGCTCTCTAGAGCAGTGTTCCCCCACTTGCATGATCACAAGAATCAACTGGAGGGCTTGTTAAAAGTCTTAGACTCCCAGACCCTCCCTGAGAGCTTAAGAACGGGATGTTCCAGGAGGGAAGTGGGAATCTATATTACTGTAAACAAGCATCCTAGATCAATCTTATGATCAGTCAAGTTTGGGAAACGCTGCTCTAAGGGAAACGTTCTGAGAAGATGTGACTCCTAGGACATCTTTAGAATCACACTCAGCCTTTAGCTCATGGGGAACATGGGGGTGGCCAGCAGAGAAGAAACAGGACACAGACCCTACCCTCCAGGGGACCCTCCGAGTGATGGAGAGGCCCCAGGAGACATTCAATCTCTCTGTGCTGCAGTCTCCCCCTGTGTAAGTGGGGGTGGGAACAAGGCACTCCCTGTGATGGAGGCGCTTCTGTTGAATGAGATGAAACACATGAAACACACAGCACATGTGCGGTAAATATCAGCTCTTCCTGAGTAGGTGGTGCCACCGTCCATGGAGTTGTTGCCAGCAGACAGGGAAGGTGGCCAAGGCTGGCGGGGGTCCCCGGTGTGAGCGACGTGGGAAGCATTGTGAACAGGAGGGGGTGATTTCTGAGGACCTGATGGAGGACAGGTAAGCAGGCTGTGGCCAGAGGTCTCAGAGGTGAGAGAGTGCAGGCTGCGGAGCAGGGGAAGCTGAGGTGTGGTGGCTGGACCCCTAGAGGCTGAAGGTCTGCCATTCCCACTGGCTGTGGATCACTTCCTGTGTTTGGGGCCACTTCCACCGTATGAATCCTTGCCTCCATTCACAGAAGCCAGATGAGGCCTTCCCAGCCTCTCTTACGGCTGGGGTGCAGGCATTCTGCCTGTCAGATGCCCCCATGCTGGGCTTTGTATCCAAAGCAGGCACCAAGAGGCATCCACCCGGGACTTCCCTCGTAGCGCAGTGGTTAAGAATCCGCCTACCAATGCAGGGGACAGGGTTCGATCCCTGGTCCGGGAAGATCCCACATGCTGCAGAGCAAATAAGCCCGTGCGCCACAACTACTGAGCCTGCATGCCACAACTACTGCGCCTAGAGCACGTGCTCCGCAACAAGGGAAGCCACCGCAATGAGAAGCCCACGCACCGTAACAAAGAGTGGCCCCTGCTCGCCGCAACTAGAGAAAGCCCGTGCGTAGCAACGAAGACCCAAAGCAGCCAAAAATTAAATAAAATAAAATAAATACATTTATCTAAAAAAAAAGATGAAGAGACTCTGTCTCTTATTAAAAAAAAAAAAAAAAGAGGCATCCACCCTAGGGAGGAGGTGACAGCTATATCCTGTTTCCAGAGGCCAGGGAGGCTGAGATCCCAAGGGGTACCACCCAGGGCCAGGATCAATAGTGTTGGCCCAGAGGTGCCTCCACTAGGCCAGCTTGGCTGTGGCCTTTGAGACATTGTTCCTGGCTGGTTCTCTGGTTCTCCTGGAGATGTGGTGAGCTACAGAATATTTTTAATAAATTATTTTCCAGCCTAAACTAGCTAAGGTTGGTTTCTCTTACTTTCAGTGAAGAAATCTAACTTAGGGACACAGCATCAGTGGGATCACCACATAGATACCAAGAAGCCCAAACTGTGAGGCGAGGTACAGGTGTCTCATGGGAAAGTGGGGCCAGGTAGAAATGAGTATCATAGCTTTACATTTCTATACTCTTGGGCCTTTTATATGACAAGCATTAATTAATTTTATAATTTAAAAATATCAGTCAGTACAGATTAAAAGATAAAAAGAAGGAAAGAAGAGAAAGAAGGAGGGATGACCTGGATTTCAACCATGAGGAAGCACCAAGAGAAGGACAGCCTAGGAGAAGGTAGGGCCCTGGGAGTGGGGGTCAGGGCCAAGGGGAGTTCCGGGGTGTGCGGCTGGGGCCACCACAGGACAGCCAGGTCCCCTAAGCCAGGGAAGTAGGGGGAAAAGTGGGGAAATAAAAAAAGAAGCATGCTGTTAAGACAAAGATTCTTCTCCGGGGAGAATGGGAATCCATCGGGGCAAGTGGCAGGGGTGGGGTAGAAAGAGGGAAGGAGAACTTTCTGACCATGAGTTAGGGCCTCAGAGGATGGGGAGGGGAGAGCAGGTCCTGTGAGGGGTGAGGGAGAATGAATGAGTCCTCAGGCTATTTTGACCTGAGCAAGTAGTCAAGTTAGAGGCCCAAGAAGCTCCTAGGGAGGGGCCTGAGGCCAACTGAACTGTCTGTGATTGGGTTAAATTTAATGTCGGGGACCATCTTGAAGGAAGGTGGTTGAGAGGAGGGAGAGAAGGGGTCCTCCAGTGCTGAGAAGCGGAGGGCAATGTTGGGGCTGCTTTAGCACAAGCTGGCAGAGGTCCCTTCTCCTCCCCCCCGCCGCTGCCCTCCCAGGCCTGCTGACTCAGCTTACTCTGGTGGCAGCTGTGACACGCGACAGAGGGCTGAAGCATGGACGACACACAGACCAGCCTCCTAAGAGGGGTCTCTGGCCCCTGTCCCCCACTGGTGCACGATCATGGATTGCTGCAGCTTCAGAGGTTTGTGACAGACTCTCCTTCCATCTCTCTGAAAGTAGATACAGAACTTGGTGTGTGGTTTGTGTTTTTCTGGGGGGCAGTGCACGAGATTTCTACAGATTCGCCAAGGGTTAGGGTCGGGGCTGAGGCTGGTTTTCCCTGGCCTCTAGGGTAAAGTGCACAAGCCGGCACTGCCCTGGTCCCCTCTGCCCCTGCTGGGGTGCTCCGTCTCTGTCCCACACACCCTGCCCTTCCCTGTTCGGGAACTTGCTCACAACAGGTTCGTTCATGATGTAGCTCTGCCTGGAATCCTTGCGTGGCCCTCCCCACCATGGCTCCTTGAATGGAGACAAAGGCTTCTTGTTGCCTGGTAAGATCAGCCCTACCTACCTCTCCAGCCCCAGCCCTTCCATTTTCTCCCCACAGACTCACTCACACTCACCTTCTCTCTGTGGTTCCACCATGACTAGGACCAGTTGGCCCACTCTGCACTCTGTTGACTTAAGGAAATTTCAGGTGGAAGGAATTTAGATATTTATTGTCCTTACAGAATATGACAGAGAGAAAGCACTCTTAAGTATAGCAAAACACGGAAATTCCCTGGTGGTCCAGTGGTTAGGACTCTGCACGCTCACTGCTGAGGGCCTGGGTTCAATCCCTGGTCGGGGAACTAAAATCCTACAAGCCACGTGGTACAGCCAAAAAAAAAGAGAAAAGTATAGCAAAACACAGTAAAAAAAAAAAAAAAAAAAAAAGAGAAGAAAAGAAAGAACAAAGGACTCTCTTATAGTATGTTATACTTTAAGAATTTTAACCAACCCCCACAAAGTCCACTCTCGTGGACTCTGCAACTGGCAATCTTCACAGATGGTGCAAGCACCTTGTGCCCCCCAGACCCCAGCCCTCTCCCTCCACCTCAACTCCTTACCTTGCAGATCACCAGAGCTCCTTTAGGTGTCTTTAAACTTGATGCATTAGCCCACTGCTGAGATTCTGCCCTTAGGAGAACCCAACAGATGTCCCAGTAGCAGGAAGCCTGGGTAAGATGGGGGCAGGATGGCTGCGAACACTTATAATAGTACCTGGCTCTGTTCATCTCTTTCTAGTCTCAAACAGTCTCCTTACCTGGGGGCTGTGCACTTGCCTTTCTTCTGCAGGAACACTCCCGCCCCTTGCCTTCCTCTTCCTTCAGGCCACAGCTGAAGTCACCCTCAGCAGGGGTCCCAGACCACGGCAGTCTGTCCCCGACACACTCTCTGGGCTCCCACCGTAATTAAATCTATGGGTACATATCAGGGCTAGACTGTGGACTCCCACTCAGCTGTAAGAGCTCTCAATGGGTAGCAACTGTGTCTGTCCAGTTCACTGCCAAATCCCAAGTGCCCGGCCCACAGCTTGGCACAGAGCAGGCTCTCAAAAAATATTTGCTGTAGCTGCACTCATTCTTCACCGCCTGCTCAAAGACCCCACCTCCCGCCAAACAGCCTCCGTCTCTCTCCTCTGAAAGGCCCATGGCTTGCTCCTAACCCCCGTGCCTAGGCTGAGCAGTGTCCTGAGGCCCTTTCCCTGTTTATCTGCTTCTCTAAATGCAAATGGTTACCAAGGACTCTTCTCTGGGTACCTTTGACCCTGCCCTCACTCTACTGGATCCTTTCCTCTATTTACCTTAATGAGTGGAGTGGGGGGCATCTATTCTTCCCCCCCACTCTCCCTGCACTCCACCCCACCCCCCCCCGCCCCCGCCTTGGCCAGATGTAGTATGGCCCTGCTTAGCCTTCTTCCTTCTTCAGCTTATATCCGGAGAGCCAGGCATCTCCTGTTGCCGTTGCTTCCTTGTTCCCTTCTCTCAGGACTGATGAGCAGAAAGAGTATGGACAACTGGCCTGCCTTCTACCCTCCCCCTAGGAGAGACCTGGCGCTGCCACTCACGGATGTGTCTGCATCTGCACATCCTTCCTTGATAGGTGTGGAGAGCCCTGAGATCACCCTCCCCACCTTTACCAACGGAAAAGCTGAGACCAGAGTGGAGATGGATGCTGGGCCTTGGGCCAGAGCCATCTAATTATGTACACAAGACCAAAGTCCTCAGTGCCTCCCACCCCGTCGTCCCGGCTGCTCTACGGACCTGAGCAGTTGTTCCACCGCAAAGGGCGGCCCCTGGTGGTGAGAAGAAGCGTGGTGGCCTGTCCCTCACCCCCTAGACTGGCTGCCAGAGGAAAGGGTGTGGCCTGCAGGACCACCACCAAGGGCTTCATCCAGTTGTCGGTGCAAGAAAAAATCAGCAGAAATCTGTGAAGTCCTACACAAATGAAAGATTAGAAAAATATGTACAAACAGTATTCAAAACCTTAAAGATAACTTCAACTATAATTCCACTATAGGTGGAAGGTGTTACTAAAACAATGAATTTGTTTATGGTTTTTAAATGCCAGTTTAAACAAACTTTTACTGAAAGCATTCGTGCGCTAAGGCTCTCTCTCCCCAAATGGGAATCTTGCTGTTGCCTCAGGATGTGTAACCAGTATAGGTGCAGGTACTTTCAAGTATAGAATATGTATGTTCCTGAGTCGCTCCCAAGGCCCTGAGGGGGAAAGAACCCAACTTTTGGGGCACCTTACCCTTAGACACATTTTCTGTCATGACTTCATAACACTGCCCTGTTACTTTAACTGCACCCTGCTGGCTGGATGTTCAGGAAGCAGGGATAGGCATTAAATGGCTTTGGCATATCCTTGGTCAAGTCACACAGGCTCTTACTGATTCAAGAGTCTGGTGCTAAGTCCTGGAATGCAGGAGAGAATGGGCTCTTATAAAGACTGCACCGATGGGGCAAGGGCTGTCTCCAAGTTTCTATGGTAACTATCTCTCATCTCTAGGGGCAGAGGGGCTACTTAACAAAAAGCTGGTTGTCTAGTTACTGAACCCAGGTTTGGCTGCTCCCTATTCAGAAGCCAATAATTTGAGAGGCAAGTGTCAGTGGAAAGGAAAGGTGCTTTAACCAGAAGAGTGGGCAATCTGGGGAGAAAGTAGACTCGTGTCCAGAGACCAACTCCAAAGATTCTGCTCAGTCATGACAGTTTTTAAAGGGAAAAATGAGGGGGAAGAATCTCAGTGAATCATCGAGGCAGGAGGTTGGGTTCTGCATCATTCTCCACTGAGTGCAGACTGGCTGACTCTTCAGGTGTAATCTTGCCTGTGTGATCTGCCTGCAGGATTGCTAAGGGGGCAATTGCGGAGAGAGAGCTAGTCATTTTTTAACTGCTTAATTCTTTATTCTTCTTTTTATCTAGGAAAAGACTCAACAGGTTAGAGCATAAGTCAGGAGTTAGTTTCAATTGCTTAGTGAACTCACTCCTGTAATTAGGTTCTTTTAAGGAACAGAAATGGGCAAACAGGAAAGGGGCAAAAATGCTTTCAGTCTTTTTTTTTTGATTTTAATTTAATATTGGAGTATAGTTGATTAACAATGTTGTATTAATTTCAGGTACAGCAAAGTGATTCAGTTATACATATACATGTATCTGTTCCTTTTCAAATTCTTTTCCTATTTAGATTATTACAGACTATAGAGCAGAGTTCCCTGTGCTCTACAGTAGGTCCTTGTTGGTTATCTATTTTATATATACCAGAGATGAACAGAGCCAGGTACTATTATGTACATGTCAATCCCAATCTCCCAATCTATCCCCCCAACCACCCTTCCCCACTGTTTTCAGTCTTAACAGAAATACTTGGAAAACCAAGCCTTTGAGAACTTCCCAGGCAGCAATGGACATGCTTAGAGACCACCTAACCAGTACATATGACCCCTACTCCAGTTACCAAGGGGAATCTGGGCGTTCTACTTTGAATATCCTTTCTAGAGTTGTTTCTAATTTTTCCAAGATTAAATTTAGGAGTATGTCTAGGAAGCAGCTGGTCTCCACCCAACTACAGAAGAATAAACTCTCACTGACATTACAGGGTCGTGGCTATACCGTCATAAACTACGTATTTTCCTATCTACCTTGATGATCAGGGTCACAGCAGTATATGGCCAGATCAGAAAGTGTAAACTCTGAAAATGGGGTTGGAGACAGAAAGTCCGATGTGTTGCTGGCCACTGTGGTGTCACTGCTCCTGATACAGGTGTAACCTGAATCCTCACTTGGGAGCCAGAAATCAGCTGAGAAGAGGCTTCAGGAGAGAGACTGCCCTGGCCCCGGAAGGTGGGTGAAGTGGGGCCTCAGCACTGCTCATCCCACCAGACAGGCTGGACCCTTGAGCTCCTGACTGGCACTGAAGGGCTTGGGTAAGTCCCTGCTGTAGTGTCTCAGTGGATACTTACGCGACCCGGGAAGTTAGGACAAGAGTCCTGGCGCTTGACGCTGAGGTGTGAGCACTTTGAGAGCCAGCATACTGAATGAGAGTGCCCTGGTTATTACTTCCGGTCGGCGCCTCATTGTTATCTGGCTCTGCCATATAAAGCTGATGCCTGGGCGCAGGGCGCTGAGAGCGGTCACACAGCGTGGACCGAACATCCTGACCTATGCTCCAGAACTCGAAGGACCCTGGCCTTCCCTGGGCTTCTCCAGGAGACCTGCAGGCCACACAGAGACCCCAACAGGCTTAGTCCTGCCTCAAGGTCCGGGCTGCTCCTCGCTCCAGGAAAAGGGAGTTCGCTCCAGGCGTTGGAGGAGAGGGTCAAGGAGGCAGACTCTGCGTCCCTCCAAGGCAGCTGGCCCAAGCGTCCACCGGCCATCCCCTTCCCCGGCAGTCCCAGCCTGGTAGGGAGGGCGGGGCTCTGGATCGCTGAGAAGTGTTCGGGCCGGCGACCCCACGGTGGAGCGGTGTGTGCGGGGGCGGGGAGCCAGGCTGCGGGGAGAGAAGGGCCCTCTTCCCCACAGCAGGGGAGCCCACACCCCGCACCGGTAAGCCCACCTCGCTAGACGCTGACTTCCGGTCGTGAGCGCCACCCTCCCCGAAGCCCCGCCCCGCACCCACTGCCTGCTGGGATCTGTAGTTCGTGGGGGAGGGACCAACGCGGCCGGTGCGCGCGTTTGTGTCTGTGTGTTTGTGTGTCTGTGAGTGTGTTTCGAGGTCCGCTGTGGCGTCTCTGTTCTCCTGATCTCTCCCCCGAGGACCCACTGGTCCCGGGCTTGGCGCAGGGATCGCAGGCCACCGCTCCCGAGGTCCCGCCCCGCGGCCCACTCTTGCCGGGATTTGTAGTTCGGGCCTGGGTGGGGCCGCAGGTCGGGGGTCCCACCTGGGCCCGGCGTGGTACCATCTTTATTCCTGCTTTTTCCCGCGTGCCCTGGTTCTGGACAGTAGATATGGAGCGGTGTCGCAACTCCAGCCTAGCTCCCCCTGGCCCTTCCCCCGGTCCGCCGCCCCCGCGATGTATATGCCGGCGCCTGGAGGACAAGACGCTAGATGCTAAACTGAGGCACGAAGGTGGGCGCGCTCTGGCCGGGTAGGAAGGTAGGGAAAGCCAGAGTGAGGACTTGGCCTGGGAGGCCCAGCCCAGGCCTGTTGGACAAGGCTGGACTAGGCGACAGTCCAGGGCCCTTTCAGTTCTTAAGAGTCTGCGATCAATGGTGTCTCAAAATGATGACCAGACCCGCCCAGGACTGGCTGGACACATTGGAGGTGATTACCCTATAGAGCTGACATAACATTTTTGTCAAATTTAGCAACCCTACAGAAGGAGGCCAGGGAGGGAAAAGGACTCTTCTGACCACGAAAACCAAGAAATGGAGCGACACTGGCCCACGGGTTTGCTTTGAGGATCAAGTTGGGGGGTAGGGGCTGTGTGTGGAGGGGGTGTTTTGTAAACTGTAAAGCCCCGGGCATGGGTGAGGTGTTATCTGAACTCTGAAGCACTGGAGAAAAGGTGCTGGGCCTTCAGGAGCCACACTTTAAAGGAGAAGTTACACTTACTGTAGTAAGATGTCCCATTAGGAGAAGCTGGGTCGTAGGTACGGGGAACCTCTCTATACAATTTTTTTAAGTGGGATGCAAATGGGTCGAGCCAGGACTTAACCATTTATAGGTTACAGAGCCCTTTCATTTGTTGACAGCCTTATTGAATGTGCAATTCAGTGTTTTTAAATATATTCTCAGTTGTGCAATTGTCACCACAAACGAATTTGAGAACATTTTCATCACCCCCAAAAGAAACTTGTACTGATTAGCAGTCACCCCCTAAAGTCCTCATCCCCTCGGACCCTAGGCAACCACTAATCTACATCCCGTTTCTACAGATTTGCCTATTCTGGACATTTCACATAAATGAAATCATATATGTGGTCTTTTGTGTCTGGCTTCTTTCACTTAGCATGATATTTTAAAAATTCAGGTTGTAGCATGTATCAGTACTCTGTACTACTTTTTTTTTTTTTTTTTGCGGTACGCGGGCCTCTCACCGCTGTGGCCTCTCCCGTCGCGGAGCACAGGCTCCGGACGCGCAGGCCCAGCGGCCATGGCCCACGGGCCCAGCCGCTCCGCGGCATGTGGGATCTTCCCGGACCGGGGCACGAACCCACGTCCCCTGCTTCGGCAGGCGGACTCTCAACCACTGCGCCACCAGGGAAGCCCTGTACTATTTTTATAAATAAAACTTTTTTTTTTTTAATTTTAAATCCCAGTATCTAGAGGATGAGCAGGGGTAGCCCCTTATGTATGAAGGACTCAGAGCTGGCACTAGCATTCAACGCCGAGAGCAGGATGGGCCTTGGGAGAGGAGGCGGGAGAGCAGTGATGTGCGGTGATAGTTGGGAGGGGAGGCCGGGGGTCCTACCACCTGGCTCTGCATTTACTAAGGGAGTCCCGGAGCACGTTATTTTGACCCCACTTGGCCTCCATTTTCTCATCTGTAAAATGAGGATAATAAGAGGATTTACTTTAGAGGGCAAATGGGAGGATTAAATGAGAAAATCATATGAAGGACAGTGCCTGGCATATAGTGCCAACGCTCAAGAGTGTTATCTCTTATCATGAACTTACAATGGCGTGAGCACCCAATGTGACCCTGGCCTTGAGGGGGTAAACCTGTCCTCTCGTGTCCTCCCTGGGGACCAGTCCCTCCTGCCCCAGTCACTCGGTACCCTCCCCGCCACCACAATGCTCCACCAGAGCTTCTCCTGGCCCGCTCATTCATGCTGTACTGGACAGTCCTATTTTCCCAACAGGTCACCAAGGAATTCTGGGGTGTCACCATCCAGGACGCCTCTGAGCACCCAGCAGTGATTGAAAAGAAACTTTCTAATCATGAGCTTTATTCAGAAAATATGGCCATCCAGACCCCCAGCTCGTCCTCAGAGAAGCTGAAATGATCTAGAAAAATTCACTGCAGATCAAATTTAAAGCCTAGCAGTGGGCTCTCCTGGTGGAGCAGTGGTTAAGAATCGGCCTGCCAATGCAGGGGACATGGGTTCGAGCCGTGGTCTGGGAAGATCCCACATGCTGCAGAGCAACTAAGCCCGTGCGCCACAACTACTAAGCCTGCGCTCTAGAGCCCGCGAGCCACGACTACTGAAGCCCACACACCTAGAGCCTGTGCTCCACAACAAGAGAAGCCACCGCAATGAGAAGCCCTTGCACTGCAACAAAGAGCAGCCCCTGCTCGCCACAACTAGAGAAAGCCTGCGCACAGCTACGAAGACCCAATGGAGCCAAGAATAAATGAAATAAAATAAAATAAATTCATTAAAAAAAAGACTCGCAGCATCCTGAGTTAGTGCCTTCAAAGGAATATTCTGGGGGAGCTGTGATATTGGAATTTTCAGGTATTGCAACAGATCCCTGCCATCCCGCCACTGCCCCGCCCCGCCCAGGCTGAGGAAATGCAACAGGTCAGCCTGATCTGCCCCTCTGGATTGGAGTCAGAGGAGCCAGAAGGTACTCCTCGTCTAGTGCTGCATTTTACAGATGGGAAGCAGGCTCAGAGAGGGCCATATGGCAGGGTAGTTAGAGAAGCCAGGTTGGGATCTCACTTAGGGAGAATCCTTTGCAATTTCAGGAAATTCTTAGCCCCGGAAATCAGTCCATAGCCTGGGTCTATGGGCACAGAACCAGAAAGCTGGCCATCTTGGGCGGCTGCAGACCTTGGCCAGAGCCCAAGTAGCCAAAGCCTGGAAGTCAGTCTCCGATGCCTTCCTCTCCTGGTTTATTTTAGCCAGATGTTTGTTTTAGAAGTAGGAGTTTATTAATAATAATGGCAGGCTGCACGTGTCTAGGCCTTTATTCTTTTCAAAGAGGCTCCCATAGGTCATCTCATTGGATCCCCACAATCCCTCAAGGTAGGAGGGCTGGGGTAATTGTCCTTGCTTCACACGTGAGGAACCTGTGGTTCAGAAGGTTTAAGTGACTTTCCCAAGGTGACAGAGGCTAGGGCACTGCTAGAATTTGAGGAGTTTGCTCTCTGTTAATTCAGTTAAAAAAAAAAAATTTTTTTTTTTTGGAGTGTCTCTTACCTGCTGAATGCTCTGCTGGGTGCTGGGGTCACAAGGATGACCTGATATGGTCCCTGGGCTGGAGGAGCTAACAGTGTGATGGGGAAGGCACACATGGCAGATGAGAGAAAGGGGTGGTGAGGGGACTTTCTGGGGTGGTAGAAGTGTTTTATATCGGTAGGGATGTGGGTTGTATGGGTGTTTGCATATGTGAAGACTCATTCAAATGCACACTTACGATTTGTGATTTTCACTGTAAATTTTACCTTAAAAATGCAGAAAGTGGAAATGCTCTGCCTAGCATAGCATAGCATAGCATACACTATGCCTAGTAGGGTCTTGGTGGGGCTCAGCTGTCCAGAAGCGGGCCAGGGGTTGACTAGGTGGCCCATGGATATAATTCCATCTTTGCTCCCAGGGTATGGCTGAAAAGTTTTCCCACGGAGTCTGAAGAGTCAGATGGTCCAGTGGCCTGATGCCCAGAGCACCCAGGGAGGACTAAGGAGGAGGTCAGGGGTTACTGCACATTTCGAGGAGGGGTATTTAGGCTGAGTCTGTAGGTGACCAGTTGGTCAGAGGAGGGTGGACACGTGGGGCGGTTTTTAAGCATTACTCAGGAATGGAGTGTAGTCGCTCAGTGTTGTCCGGGTGGAAAGGAGTAGAACCAGGCTTTGAACTGCTTCCCTTACCCAAGGCCCCATCAGTGGGCCTTGGAGAAAGTCATGCTGGTTGGAATTTTCCAAGCTGCTTCCCAAGAAAGGAAAAGTCGTCTTACCACTGCATCAAGGGACCATGTCCTAATCCTGATGCCTCTTGTCAGCTGACATTTGCCAGGGTTTGCCTGCTGCGCAGGGCTCTCTCCATTCAGAAGCAAAAATGGAAGTGTGGACCACTTGCTGTCCTGCTCACTTCCGGAAGGCCTAGCCTCTGGGCGCAGATACTGGCTGGTCTGTTTTCCTCTGAATAAAGACAAGAAGGGTGGGACTTCCTTGGTGTTGCAGTGGTTAAGAATCCGCCTGCCAATGCAGGGGACATGGGTTTGATCCCTGGTCTGGGAAGATCCCACATACCGCGGAGCAACTAAGCCCGTGCGCCACAACTACTGAAGCCCGCACGCCTGGAGCCCGTACTCCGCAACAAGAGAAGCCACTGCAGTGAGAAGCATGTGCACCGCAAGGAAGAGTAGCCCCTGCTCGCCACAACTACTGCTCACCACAACTAGAGAAAGCCAGTGTGCAGCAACGAAGACCCAATGCAGCCAAAAAAAAATTAAAAATAAAGAATAATAATAAAAAAAACCGAGAAGGGTGAGGAGTTCCAGTTCTAGCACCGGCTTTGAGGCCAGACCAGCCTAGATTAGAATCCTGGTTCTGCTACTGAACTAGCAGTGTGACCCTGGACAAGTTACCTACCCTCTCTGAGCCTCCGGGAGACTTCATCTATTAAGCGGCATAATGACAAATAGTTGTGAAGACTGAACGAAGTAACGTTTACAGCACTGAGTACATAGTAAGCACTCAAGGAGGAGTAGCTGTTACAGCTTAATCCAGGCCAAAAATCTTAACAGTTGAGTGGGTTGTGAACACTGCCTTGCTCTCGCCAAGTTTTCGGCAGAGTACTGTTGTTAGTTTCCCGAATACCCGCCCCACTTCTAGGTTCGTTTCAGAGCCCAGTCTCCCCCATGGCGGGGGTGGTGGGGGGAGGGGGAGACGACTATTGCGAGGGGCGGGCTCAGCAGCGCCCCCAGCCAGCTCAGGCCCCGCCCTCTGATTCGCTCTGGGCGGCTTTTAGCCGCTCACGTCGGGGGCGGGAGCGGGGAGGGCAGGGCAGGGCAGGGCAGGGCGGCAGAGACAGTGGCCGGAGCAAGCCAGCAGGGCGCAGGCAGGCAAGTAGCGCTTGGGGTCTGACCACTCGGCGCCTGGGCTCCCCCTGTAGGGGTCGGAGGGGCTCAGCTGGTCGCGGGCCCCCCCCTCTGCGCGCCCGGCTCCCCTTCTTCTCTTAGGGGCGCAGCCGCGTGTCTAGTCAGGTCTCCTCATTTCCCGTAAGGAGGGGCGGGAGGGGGTGAGTCAGTGCTAAAGAGATGCTTTATCTTCCTCCATTTGGGACAAATTGAGCGTACCTGCTGGGGAGACCGGAGAGGGAGGAAAAATGAGCCTGTTAAAAAACAACTTTTAGAGTCTGGTTACCAGATAATGTGATTAATAACGTTAGTTATTGTTAGAGTTCCAAGGCGGTAGAGAGTCCTATACTCTTTTAATTGACCTGCTCTTCTGTTTCGCTGTTAGTTTGCAAACGTCTCCCCCACCCCGTACCCACCCCGTGGTGATGGGGCCACCTTTTTAGCCAGGTGAGGCTCCAGTGTAGAGAGAGAGCAGTGACTCCCATTCATGCTTGTGCCCTGCGGAGTCCAGAGTTCTAGAGCCACCCGGGTTTTGCCCCAGTGCAGACCAGAGTCGACGAACCTCGCTGGGGCCGAGTGGGGCAGGGCGAGGGCGGGGCGCGGAGAGATGATCTGGGGTTTAACTTTCCATCCCTTCCCTCTGCTAAACCGTGAAGGGAGAGGGAATTCAGGCATTGCTTCGGGAGGTGCTGGGGTCCCATGGTAAATTCAGTGTTGGCAAGAGAAATCCATCTAGGTTTATTGAGCGTCTATAATTTGCTCATTAATTATACCATTTCATTTAATCTTCACTTTTGTCTTCATGCCCCTTTTACAGTTAGGGCACAGGGGGGCTCCAGGAAGTTAAGTCACTTGCAGGAGGAAGCAGAGCCAGTAAGTAGCCAAACTGTCCAACTCTTTCCATTCTGCCATGTTATCTGCCCAACCAATGGCTCTCATGAGGACAAGACCCTCTCTTTAAGGCCATGGAGACAGTCAGGTGCCAGCTAGCGTTTGTGTTCTTTGAAGAAGACATTCAACTTATCTTGTTCTGGTCCAGAAGTTCTAACACATGCATTGATTCGGTTCCACTGCTGCCCCCTGGGTGGGGCCTGACCCTGAAGGCTGAGCCTTATCTCTGACTAGCCTGTTGATTAACCCTGGGCCAGGCCTGGCTTGTGTCCAGGACAGGCGGGACAGATTTCTGGGCTCCGCTGCATCCTCTTGCACGGACCCCACAGGGCATGGAAGCTTCCCGTGCTCTGTCTCGTGCTCCCTGTGTAATCACAGGCAAGTCACTTGTGCTCTCAGGGCCTCCATATTCTCCTCTGGAAAGCGGACAAACGAGTTGGACCAGACTAGCTCCAGGGCCTTACGATGTGATGGAGGCAAGATGGCCCCTGGGTTGAGCCAGAACCAGGCTTATTTTTATTGCTGTCCCTCAGAGCACCCTGGGCCGAGACTGTGTGATGACAGTCAACATCTGGTGAGTGAGAAGCTGAGCAAGGGTAGATTTGAGAGGCATCCAGCATGCAGGACACAGCAAAGAATGTTTTCCCGGCCTCAGCCACTCCCTGGGAACAGAGCTTTAACAACGGCAACAAAAAAAATCAAATGTATGCATTCAGGCGAGGAGAAAGGCAAGTCGAGAAGGAGGAAAAAGTGGTTCAGAGCCAGTGACCCTACCCAGGAAATGTGACTAACCCAGCAGAGGCTGGGGCCAGGCAGACGTGCCTGCCTCAAGCCGGTGAGCGGGGAACGTAGGCAGTCTTGGCTTTCCTGTGGTTTCCCTCGCAGGTCCCAGACTCAGAGCTGCCAGCCCTGGCTTGCAGCCGGTGGAGGCCACTGTGATGGGGCTCCAAGCTGGCGTCGCCTCCACCTCCCTATGGGGGTCTCTGAGGAGCCAGCCTGGCCGCACTCCCTGCTAGTCCCCTATGTCGATCTCCTCCATCAGGGTCTGTCTGCCCGCCCAGCACAGTCTACCCTTTCCTGCCCTCGGCACCAGCTGGGGAAGGAGCCCAGGGGTGGGGTCGATGGGTGGGAATATCAGAAGATAGCAGAGGGAAGGGAGAGGCTGCGGTGTCTGTGTGTGTGGGGGGCTGGCTGGAAGGAAGTAGAGCCTGAAAAGCAGAAGTGGGAGGAAGCAGAGCTGCGGGGAGAGTTGAAAGTGGAGGGAGGCTCGGCGGGGGATGGGCTGGCCGGGACTCCCTTAGGTGGGCAGGCGAGGGCAGAAACAGAGGCTCACGTTTCTGGAAGCCGCTTTGTCCAGGACTGGTGTGCCCCACCTGCCGTCCTTTCCAGTCACTGGAGCCTCAACTGCCCGGGCAACGGGTGGATTGGGCTCAGCATACGGATAAGGAACTCCTGGGCGGGGGCTTGTCCTGGCTTGTGGTGCCCAACCTCCTGACAGAGGCCACCGCACTGAGTGACCGGACACCTGAAGGTCCTCAGCCAGCCTGGAGGTGCATTCAGATTTGATGATACTTGTTCCTAAGACAGGATGGTGGCGTGATGGTAGATAGGTGGGCTGGAATGGCTGGGGTGGGGGTGGGCAGGCCTCACATTTGAATTTAAACTGTGTGGCACGGTCCATTTTTTTTTTTCTGACCAGGATCGAAGCCGTGCCCTGTGCAGTGGAAGCGTGGAGTCTTAACCACTGGTGGCATGGTCCATTATTTTGCAAATTCAAGAAGACCCCAGCCCACGGTCCAGCCAGCTGCCTGGGGTAGGGTAGGGGTGGGTGCGGGAGCGAAGGTGGAGCCAGGAAAGGGTAGGAGTCCTGCTTGGTGTCAAGGGAGAGAACACTGGCCGAAGAGCTTCCAGGCAAGGCCTCTGGACCCAGCAGCTCCTGCAGATGTCCAGGTTCCAGGCTGGGAGGAGCTGGTGTCATTTCAAGTGCTGACACTCACCCCTTTCTCTTTGTAGGGGAGAAGGGTAGGGGCTGTTGCATTTCACACCCAAGGGCAAACCGGGACTGTGCGGTGAAGGGACCTGTTGGGAATCAGTGGACTCGGGATCTGAGGAAGGCACAGATAGCGGGGAGGACCTGTCATTCTGACAGCTGGCAAGCACTGCCGCAAAGGTCTGCATAACTGACCCCCCCCCACTTCACAGTGTGTCCTCAAAGCCCGGCTCCTCCCTGAGTCAGGACCTTGGGACAGCCAGCAGGGCAAACATCCTGCCGCTACCCCTAGCCTCTGCTTTCTGCCTCCAGGGCTGCTCCTGCCTGTTGATTTTCCTGTGCTATCTCTTTTTTTATTTTAATTAATTTATTTATATTTATTATTTTCTTGGCTGCATTGGGTCTTCGTTGCAGCACACAGGCTTTCTCTAGTTGTGGTGAGCAGGGCTACTCTTCGTTGCAGTGGGCAGGCTTCTCATTGCGGTGGCTTCTCTTGTTGCGGAGCACGGGCTCTAGGTGCGCAGGCTTCAGAAGTTGTAGCATGTGGGCTCAGTAGTTGTGGCTTGCAGGCTCTAGAGCTCAGGCTCAGTAGTTGTGGTGCACTGGCTTAGCGGCTCCACGGCATGTGGGATCTTCCTGGGCCAGGGCTCGAACCCGTGTCCCCTGCACTGGCAGGTGGATTCTTAACCACTGCGCCACCAGGGAAGCCCTCCTATGCTACCTCTTAGGCTCCATCTGGTCTAATAACTGGAGAAAGTCCAGTTAATCAAATACATTCTCTGAGCGCCTGCAGGGTTCCAGGCACAGTGTAAGGTTCCAGCTCGATCCAAAAGGGCAAAATATGCCTCCTCCTCAAAAGGCCTTTATAGTCTAGTTGGGGAGATGGCCAGGCCCATAACCCAGCACACTGTGGCAGGGTGGGAAAAAGCAAAGGCTTTAACGTAAGAGGTACAGAAGCAGCTGCCTTTTGAGGTGGTAAGTTCCCCATCACTGGAAGTGGTGGAGAAGAGGAGGGTGAGGGATGTACGGATTGGGAGGCAGATGTGGAAGAGGATTAACTAGGTACTAAGCCTCCTTCTAATGCCAACATCTGTGATTCTGTGACATTCCCCACGTAGGGGAAGTTTGTCTGCGGTCCCTTGCATGTGATGGCTTCCTGCTCCTCCACCCCCATCAGCTAGACCTTGAGACTCGCATGGGTTGTTCTTTATTTCTGTGTCCTTCTGCCCTCATTTTGCCCAGTACCAAGCTCCCAATATAGACCCTGAATGGAATTGAATAGACCCTGTTGTGGGCTGCTTAAGGAATGCAGGAGTACCGGGCATGTCACCTGCTCTGGTTGAGCGGTCAGGTCATGCTCCAAGACAGCCTGTAAGCAGGAAATGAAGGGTGTGCTCCTAGGTGAGAGGGCTGGGAGAACTCCCAGAGAAGGCCGAGGCCACCCAGTGTCCTAGAAGCCTCCTCAGATGGCTGCGGCTTGAAATGGGCCCAGAGGGGTGGTGGGGCTTGGATGGATGTGAGGTGGAGCTTCACACTGAGGAAGCTGAGGAGCTGTGGGCTTGGGCAGAGGAGCTGGAGGGAGAGGAGTGACAGGCCGATGGCAGTGGGCGCTTGCGGGGCAGAACTGTGAGCAGAAGGCTGGTGGGCATCTTTACAGTCATCTGGAACTTCTCCAACACTGACATCCGGGCTCCACCCTGGAGAGTCTGGTTTTTATTTTTAAAGAATCAATTTTATTTACTTATTTATTTTTGGCTGCGTTAGGTCTTCGTTGCTGCGCGCGGGCTTTTCTCTAGTTGCGGCGAGCGGGGGCCGCTCTTTGTTGCGGTGCGCGGGCTTCTCACTGCAGTGGCTTCTCTTGTTGCGGAGCACGGGCTCTAGGCACGCGGGCTTCAGTAGTTGAGGCACGTGGTCTCAGTAGTTGTGGTGCACGGGCTTAGTTGCTCCACGGCCTGTGGGATCTTCCCGGACCAGGGCTCGAACCCGTGTCCCCTGCATTGGCAGGCGGATTCTTAACCACTGCGCCACCAGGGAAGCCCCGAGAGTCTGGTTTTAACTGGCCTTGGCATTGGGATTTTTTTAAAGCCCCCAGATGACTCTGATATGCAGGCAGGTGTGAGATGCTGGTCTGGACAGAGTTAACTGGCAGCATAAGAACCACCTAGAACATAGTTCAAAATGCAGATGCCCATCCTCACTCCAGACCCGTGGAATCAAAATCTTCAGGCCCGGGCCTCGATGTTTTTATAAGATCCCAAGGTAATTCTAACCGGCGGCCGGGCTGGAAAGCCAAAGTGATGAGGGCCAGGCCGCCAACCCCTCTCACCTAAACACTGCACTGGCCTGTAGCCTCACAAGTGAGCTGCCTGCTTTTGAGTTATGGCCTGAGCTCTCAGGTCGGGACACAGAACAAAAAAATATGGGAATCCTCTGGCAGTCCAGTGGTTAGGACGCCACACTTCCACTGCAGGGGCGCGCGGTTCGATCGGTGGATGGGGAACTAAGATCCTGCATGCCCTGTGACACGGCAAAAAACAAAACAAAACAGTAGACAGCTGACAGCTGGCCCACTTGTTCACGCCCTCTCTGTCCACGAGCTCTCCTCACTGGCTTGGTCTTGGAGGTGGCCACGTCACCACTTCAGGCCTGAGTCGCAGGCTGAGCTGTCCGTTACAGGGGATGTGGGCACAGCATGTGACCCTATGTGGGATGGAGAACCATTAAAGGTCCCCTCCTCCAAGCCTCCCCCTCACTGCCTCCCCTCTACCTTGGGGAAGTGTGGTTACAAAAAATGCCTTCAGCTATGTTTTAAGTTAGGAAGGAAAAGGAAAGTCAGTTTCACCTGGTATTTTACACCCATGGCCACTGCTCCTGTTTCCCCCTCTGTTTCCTACTCAGACTCAACATCCTCTGCTCTCCCCGTCCATCCCCCAAAGATTGCCCTTTGCCCTTCCTGCTTCCTCAGCCCCCAAGAGTCTCCTAATGGTGCCTTTTAACCCTGAAGTTCCCCAGGTCCTTCCCTTGCACCACTGGGGCTCCCTGTTAGCTGCACAGCATGAACTGGGTGGCAGTGCTTGCTGGTGTGGGCTCTGCATTTGCAGCCAAAGAAAGAAACCCTCTAGTCATGGGAACGTAGGGAAGAGTGAGTGAAGCTATGGCTACTACACTTGTGAAATTTTTTTAAAGATAGTATTTTTTTAAAATGCTTGCCTTTAGCACTTTGTTTTTTCCCTGAATAACTTCTGTCCAAAACAGGTTGCTCTTACTGACCTACAGAATAAAGATGATATTCATCATCCTGGCATTTGAGGGGAGCTGGGCATACAGAAGTGATACCTGAGACACAGACGTAGAGAACAAACGTAGGAACACCAAGGGGGAAGGGGGGCGTGGGATGAATTGGGAGATTGGGATTGACATATATACACTATTGATACTATGTGTAAAATAGATAACTAATGAGAACCTACTGTATAGCACAGGGAACTCTACTCAATGCTCTGTGGTAACGTAAATGGGAAGGAAGTCCAAGAAAGAGGGGATATGTGTATACGAATAGCTGATTCACTTTGCTGTACAGTAGTTACTAACACAACTTTGTAAAGCAACTATATGCCAGTACAAATTAATTAAAAAAAAAAAAAGAAGAAGTGATAGCTGATGCCTGGGAACGGGGTGGGGGCGGAATTCCCTAGGGAGGGAGTTTAGTATTAGAGAAGGCACTAAGTCTAATGTTAGCTGTAGCTTTTTTTGTTTTTCTGAGATTTTTTTGTTTGCTTTTGGTAGATGCCTTTTATCAGGTTAAGGAAGTTCCCTTCTATTCCTAGTTTGCTAAAAGCTTTTTTTTTTTAATCAAAAATGGATATAGAATTTTTCTAAATAATTTTTCTGTATCTACTGAGATGATTTTATGTTTGTTCATGTGGCTTGTTAATAGGGTGGATTACATTGATTTTCAGATGTTAAACCAACTTTGCATTCCTGGAGTGAACCCTGTTTAGTCATGATGTTTTATCTTTTTATATATTTCTGAACTCCATATGCTAAAATTTTGTTAATATTTTTTTCCTGTGTTCATGAGGGATCTTGGTCTAATTTTCTTTTCTATAATATATTTATCTGGTTTTGTTATATCAGGAAAATGGTGGAAGCATGGGATGAGCTGGGAAGTGCTGTCTTGTTTTCTAGAAGAGTTTGTGTAGAATTGGTATTATGCCTTCTTTAAGTTTTTGGTAGAATTTATCTGGACTTGGAATTGTTTGGAGGCGGGGGAGTTTTTAAGTACAATTTCAATTTCTTTAATAGATATTAGATGGTCATCTCTTTTGTTTCTGTATTGGAAATTTGCATCTTTTCTTAATCAGTTTGTCTAAAGGGTCATCAATTTTATTGATTTGTCCAAAAACCAGCTTCATTGATTTTCTCTATTGTTTTGGTTCTTGGTTTATTGATTTTAAGTCATTGACTTTAGACTTTTCAAATATAAGCAGTTATTGCTTAGAGAGATGTATCCCAGCCTCATGCAACGCCCAGAGTTAGGAGTTTGGAAGCAGAAGAGGTCACAGCAAGGGAAAGACACCGGCCCAGGGCCAGAGACTCCTAGTGCTTTTCACTAGTCACTGTGTGATTTGGGACCTAGACTCTCTGAGCCTGAGTTTCTTTGCCCGCATAATGGAGCCAGGGATAATCTCCTCTTGAGCTCTTGGAGACGAATTAGTTGAGTATGAAAGCACTTGGCCACCCGGAAGGACCTCCCCAGACCAATATGAAGGCTGGTTATCATGACATTTGTAATAATAATGGCTTCTTCTGTCTTTCCAGATCCGGAGACCATGTACTCACCCATCCCCCAGAGGTAGGCTATGCACCCCGTTCCCTTCACCCCTCCCCTCTTCTCTTCCAAGGGCTGCCACTCCTCACCCCCACACCGCAGTCCCCAGGCCTGCCCAGGTCTCTCTGCTCGTCTCCTCCACCACTTGTGGGCCTCGGCCACCACCAACCCTCTCCCCTCCCGCAGTGGCTCTCCGTTCCCAGCCTCGGTGCAGGATCCCGGCCTGCACGTATGGCGGGTGGAGAAGCTGAAGCCGGTGCCCGTGGCCCCTGAGAACCAGGGCATCTTCTTCTCGGGAGACTCCTACCTGGTGCTGCACAATGGCCCGGAAGAGCTCTCTCACCTGCACCTGTGGATAGGTAAGTAAGAGAGGGCTGGGAGGACTGGTGGGGGGACTGGCCCGGGCAGGGGTCGGGGCTGGCAAGGGTCTCACGGGCCGTGCCCTGCCACCTCCCACTCGCCCCAGGCCAGCAGTCGTCCCGGGATGAGCAGGGGGCCTGCGCCGTGCTGGCCGTGCACCTCAACACCCTGCTTGGGGAGCGGCCTGTGCAGCACCGAGAGGTACAGGGCAATGAGTCCGACCTCTTCATGAGCTACTTCCCACGTGGCCTTAAGTACCAGGTTAGAGCCCACCTCCCGTACCCCAACCTGCGGCTGCTCTCAGAGTCGGGACCCCTTCCAGCTAGTCCTTACCCTTCAAAAGTCCCAGACCCACACGGGGCTGGGTCCTCCCCACCTTTCTGCCTGCCTCCCAGTGGGATGGGGTGTGGAGTGCTCGGGCCTCCATTCAGGCTGGCCATCTGGGCTGCAGGAAGGTGGCGTGGAGTCAGCATTTCACAAGACGTCGCCAGGGACCACCCCAGCTGCCATCAGGAAACTCTACCAGGTGAAGGGCAAGAAGAACATCCGTGCCACCGAGCGGGCACTGAGCTGGGACAGCTTCAACACAGGGGACTGCTTCATCCTGGACCTGGGCCAGGTGGGTAGGCAGGGTTGACTGAGCATCCACCTGTGTTGGCACTGTGTGTGTGTGTGTGTGTGTGTGTGTGTGTGTGTGCGCGCGTGTGTGTTTTGGCCGTGTCTCGAGGCTTCTGGGATCTTAGTTCCCCAACCAGGATTGAACCTGGGGCCACAGCAGTGAAAGCACTGAGTCCTAACCACTGGACCCTCAGGCAACTCCCTGGCATTGTGGGTTTTTTTTTTTTAGGCAGAGGTCTTCTTAGAAGCCCATATGATTTAAATTTATTTATTTATTTATTTATGGCTGGGTTGGGTCTTCGTTTCTGTGCGAGGGCTTTCTCTAGTTGCGGCGAGCGGGGGCCACTCTTCATCGCCATGCACGGGCCTCTCACTGTCGTGGCCTCTCTTGTTGTGGAGCACAGGCTCCAGACGTGCAGGCTCAGTAGTTGTGGCTCATGGGCCTAGCTGCTCCGCTGCATGTGGGATTCTCCCAGACCAGGCCTCGAACCCATGTTCCCAGTATTGGCAGGCAGATTCTCAACCACTGTGCCACCAGGGAAGCCCCAGCATTGTGTTTTAAAAGGCCAGGGACCAGGAGGCCAGGGCAAAGGGAGAGGGGCTGAGAAGCTATAAGCCCATTCCAAGTGGGGTCACTGCAGCCATTACAAGACATCCCTGTATTTCTTAGGACAGAAACCTCCCTCTTCTGTCTGGCCATCGCCTCTAACACTGGAGCCTACTCTCTCCTACTCCTGGAGCCTTTGTAGCTCCGAGTTAAGCCGCCTCCCAGCCCATGCGTTAATCACTTCGCTCATCCCTTCCCTCCGTGAATCTATGTGTCTGCTCTGAGCCAGCACGGGGACCACAAATTGCTCACCCAGGGCAGGCAGCCAAGACGGGCCTGTCACTGGCTGTAACCCATGGCAGGAGGTGATGAGGGCCCTCTTAGGGGCAGTGGCCTGTGCTGGGGGAGCTGGGGGCAGGGAGAGGCCTTCTAGCCCAAGCCCAAGCCATTGTCCCAGGGAGGCGCCATTTGACTGGACCCTCACGGAGGGGAAATGCCCTTCCAGGCGAAGATGATGGGTAAGCCGAGGCACTGAGACAGATAAGGGTGCAGACGTGCATGTCGACGGCAGGGAAGGATGTAGCCTGACCGGGACCCAGGGTGGGAACAGGAGCGGCGGGAGTGGAAATTGCTAAGGAGCTGAGATCCAGGGAAGGAGGAGATTGGTTCTCTGAGGGTCTGGACCGCATCTGTTGTGCTAAAGATTTGGGACAGGAAGAGCAACCCAGATGCTCTTTGAAAGGAGGACTGGAAGCAGTGAGATGGAGGCAGGGGACCCGCTCAGGAGGGGTGATGAGGGCCATGCCTGGCGGGGGTGCAGAGGTGTGTGAGATACTGGGCCCAGGGATGTCATTCACCCATTCATTCATTCAGTAAGTGTTTATTCTAGGCCTAAAGATGTGCCCGTTTCTGTTTTGGCACTGGGCATACAGCAGTGGGCCAAGCCAAGCCAAACAAAACAAAACACTCATGCCCTAAGGAGGCTTACTTTCTAGTCAGGGAAGATAGATTATAAACAAGATAAAGATGTTTCAATATATGACACAAGTAAGGTGGAGAAAGATGGGGATGCGGGGCAGAGAATCGCTCTTGCCAAAGACTGTCATTCCCGTCCCCAGAGAGGCCTTGGTTCCCCTCTAACTTTTTTTTTTTTTTTTTTTTTTTTTGCGGTACGCGGGCCTCTCACTGTTGTCGCCTCTCCCGTTGCGGAGCACAGGCTCCGGACGCGCAGGCTCAGCGGCCATGGCTCACTGGCGCAGCCGCTCCGCGGCATGTGGGATCTTCCCGAACCGGGGCACGAACCCGCGTCCCCTGCATCGGCAGGCGGACTCTCAACCACTGCGCCACCAGGGAAGGCCCCCTCTGCCTTCTTGATTGTCTTTGATCGTCTTGCCTCAGAGGGCAGTTCTGCGGACCCTGTGAAGGGCAGGATGCAGGCAGTTGGCTCTAACCCGCACCTCCCCACTTCCCTCCAGAACATCTTCACCTGGTGTGGTGCAAAGTCCAACATCCTGGAGCGTAACAAGGCGCGGGACCTGGCGCTGGACATTCGCGACAGCGAGCGGCAGGGCAAGGCCCAGGTGGAGATTGTCACCGATGGAGAGGAGCCTGCCGACATGATCCAGGTTGAGAGATGTGGGGAGGGTAGCTCTGCTTGGAAGCCACCGAGAGGGGCAGTGATCAGCTGGGGGCACGAGGGTGATGGGTGGAGGGCTGTGAGGGCATCTGCGTTGCTGCTCAGGGCTTGGCTAACTCATTAGGTGCCTTGGTGGGATTCAGAGTCAAGTACCCCTCGGGACGGAGGGACTGGTGGCTGGGCAGGAGGACCTAGCCCTCCCCACCTCTGCTCGGCGCCCTTGTGCGGACAGAGTTTGTCCCACTGGGGCTGGTGGCCCTGGGTGTGATGGGTTGGGAAGGTCCAGGCTGAGTGCCCAGGAATCCCTGGAAACGTGGCCTGCCCTGACCCCTGCAGGTCCTGGGCCCCAAGCCCGCTCTGAAGGAGGGCAACCCTGAGGAAGACCTCACAGCTGACCAGACAAACGCCCAGTCTGCGGCTCTGTATAAGGTGGGCGCCCCAGGCCTGCCCTAGGACCAGGCGGGGTACGAGCCTGGTGCTTGTGGGGCTGAAAGGAGGGGAGAAAGCAGTGGGAGGTTGGGCCAGGCACCAGGGTGGTTTATCCAGGGCTTGGAGTGAGGGTAGGATGGGAAGTGAACGGATGCTGGAGGAGATGAATACCACTTCGCTTCCGGCCCATTCTTGGAGAAGGAGGTTTGAAACAAGCCCACGCTGAGCTTTACTTTGTGGGATTCTTTACCTTCACTCGTAATTGGGAGTCTACTTAATTTCCATGGATTCTGGGGCTCTGTGAGGCAGTGATTGAGCCTGAAGTAGGGCTGGGGGTCGCCCAGGATTTGCCTGTAGTGTTTCCTCCACCTCTGGTCTGCTGCTTGGCCTGGGGCGGCGGGTGGAGCCACAGCGGGGTGGAGGTGACACGGCACTGCCCATCCTCCCCCAGGTCTCTGATGCCACTGGACAGATGAGCCTGACCAAGGTGGCCGACTCCAGCCCCTTTGCCCTCGAGATGCTGATACCCGACGACTGCTTTGTGCTGGACAACGGGCTCTGCAGCAAGATCTACATCTGGAAGGGTACGTGTGGCTTCTGCACCCCAGCCTGAGACCCCTGCAGCCGCTGACCGGGCAAGGCTTCCCGCGGGAGGGCTCGGCCGACCCAGAGACGGCTGACTCAGGGAGCCTCCGCGGCTGTGGGTTTTCTCAGGGTTTCCTGTGCCCAGCCCAGGCGAGGGTTCTGCACTTTTAGCCTGCCTCCGAATCACCCGAGGGCCTGTTAACACCCATAGCTGGAAGCCACCCCTGAGATTCTGATTCATGAGGTCTGTACCAGAGCCCGAGAATTCGCACATCTAACCAGCTCCCAGGCCTTGCTGCTGGTCCAGGGACTGCGTGTTGAGGGCCACTGTCACAGAGCTCTCCTAGGCCTTTGGCTGCTGGGACCCCTGATCCTGCCATTCTGCCTTGGGGTGTGAGAGATCGATTTTAGATATGAAATCCCACCTTATGCAGTGGGTAGAGAACTGGTAGAACTTGTTTTTCCAAGAGATTGGGTTGGCTGGGAATGAAATACTGTTGTGTGGAAGCCTGTTTGCTAGATCCAACTCCGAAAATGTAACAAACCTCTGAGTCTCTGAGCGGTACCGGGAGCCTCCTTACTTCTCTGTGCTTGTCTTTTTTCTTGAACGTGTCTCACCTCCCTGCCCACATTATAAACCTCTTGAAAGCAGGAACCATATGGTCTCTAGTGTCCTGACGAGATAGCATGTGCTCAAGAAATATTTGTGGGGTCAACCAAGGCCAAGAGAAATTCCCAGCCAGGAGGATGGAGAAACGTTAGGTGTTCTAACTTGGCAGCTACTAGGCAGGAACACTCTTGCCTCAGGGAAGGGCCAGGAGTGGCAAGCAGTAGGGCAGCTTTCTAAGAAGTAAGGCGGTTGGGTGTGGGAGCATTGTGCTTCTGGGGCTGACTTTTCCCTCCTGCCTCTGGGTACCTTCCCACAGACCCAATGGGGTGGGCGTGGTGCTCCCAGATGCCCACGGAAGTGTATTTAACCCCAAGCAAAGAACCAAGACACCGGGACTTCCCTGGTGGTCCGGTGGCTAAGACTCCGCGCTCCCAATGCAGGGGACCCAGGTTCGCTCCCTGGTCAGGGAACTAGATATCACACGCGCAACTACAGAGCCCTCACACAGCAACGAAGATATCCGGCATAGCCAAACAAATGCATATTTAAAAAAAAAAAAAAAAGAACCAAGAAGCCAGTGGAGAAACAGGAAACTTGGGAGCAAGGAAGAGAAATATTTCGTAGTCACAAAGGAAGGATACAGCACATTAATTTCAGACACGTTGTCGCTAACTAGATTTTCATAGCCTGGCTGGAGAGCCAGCCACAGTTCACAACATTGTCTCTTTGGAAAAGCACCTCCAGCTGGAGCCAGTTTGGTTAAAGGGACTGCCTGCAGGCAGGAAGGGAGGCTCTTAGTTGGCATAACTGTTAGGCCGATGTTGGCATCTGGCTTTGTGGGAGTAAGATTACAGTCAATCACATCCTTTTTTTTGTCCAGTTGCATTTTGCAAAACAACAGTTGATAACGGTGCAGTTGACAGACTCAAAAGGCGAGGGGCCCTGGAGTGGGAGAGAGGGGCCTGAGAGTCTGATGCCAGGGAAACATTAGTTCTCCCTGAATATCCCTAGGGCCCTGGCCCTAGCAGAAGGCTTTGATGATTGGAGCGGGCAGGTTGGGAGGGGCTAACCTCCCCCCTCCAAAGAGCCCCCTGAGTGTTCTTAGTGCCTCCTGGTCCATTTATTTTAAAAGGAGCCAGCTATTCTCTGAACCCCCTTAAGTCTCCTTGAGAGAAGTGGGGTGTGGGCTAGAGAGGGTACCTTCTCTTTTACAAAATCTCCTCCTGGGAATTCACTGGTGGTCCCGTGGTTAGGATTCTGGGCTTTCACTGCTGGGGGCCTTAGTTCGATCCCTGGCCGGGGAACTTAAGATCCTGCAAGCCTCGCGGAGCGGCCAAGAAATAAAAAAAGGTCTCCTCCCTACGATCCAGGGCGCAAAGCTAACGAGAAGGAACGGCAGGCGGCCCTGCAAGTGGCTGAGGACTTCATCGCCCGCATGCGGTATGCCCCAAACACTCAGGTGAGGAGCCTCCCTTCCCCCCAGCGCCCTCCTCCTGGGGCTCTTCCCTGGCCTCCTGCCTCTCAGACTGGACAAGAAGGGCGGGAAAGCCTGGGGCACAGTCAGAAGCAGTCAGGCCTCCCTCCCAGACCCACCCAGTGGGAAAGCCCTTCTCAATCCTTCCAAGTTTTACAGTACGTGATATTTTCTAAGAGGATGTTTGGGCAATGCTCCCCTGGGAGCCCAGCAAGTCGGGTGCACCTCTGGAGCTTGTGCACCTCCTCTGGGCCAAGGTCCCTAGCTGGTTCTGCCCCTTCTCATCCCAGCACGGCGACACCACAGGTCAACCTGATGGGAACTGATAAGGCTCATGTATAATTGGTGCATCTGTGAAACTGCACCTGAGTCCTTGAAGCAATCTGTTTTCTCAGCCCGTGTCCCTGTAATCTTTCTCGTCTCTTGGCTTATCTGGAGGAGCATCCCTGGCCTGGATGGCATATGGACTTGGGCCTGGTGCCCATCACCCTCCTCCCTGGCTCCGGCCCTCCCCGGCAGAGGCAGAGGTGGCAACCTTGTGAGCCAGACTCCTCCCTTGCTGATCCCACAGGTGGAGATTCTGCCCCAGGGCCGCGAGAGTCCCATCTTCAAGCAATTCTTCAAGGATTGGAAATGAGGGCGGGTGTCTCCCTGCCCCCACCTGCCCGCTTGCTTCTCCTCCAGCTTCCTGGTCAGTGCCGAGGTGCCCCCGCGGATGACCAATAAAGGAGACCAGTGCCTTCTGCCTGCACTGCCTGCCTTGGGCTAATTCTTCCCGCCCCACCTAGTCATGCTGGGCGGAGTAGGACCCAGGGGACAATTCCACAACCCGTGAGAGGCCAGAGCTGGCTTTGCATGATGAGGCAGAGGGGCCAGGAGTCCCAGTGGGCCTGGCAGGCACTGCTGTGAACCCAATAGGGAGGTGGCACAGGGCCAGGGCTCAGGATCACTTTCAGCCCGAGGTTCGGTTCAGTCTCACATTCCCAACTGGGAGAAGGTTGTGGCGGCGGGTATGGGATGCATCTCCATTCAAGCCAGTATTTCCTCAGGTGCCCCAATAATCCACTGCAAGGCAGCTTCCAAATGATGTGTGATCAGCAAGCAAGAGCACAGCTCTACACCTCTGTGCAGGAGGCTGGCTTGTCACGTCGTTGCGTCGGGTATTCGGCTGACGAGCTCAGGGCCACGTGGGGCCGTGGGAAAAGCCCCAGACTAGTGTCCGAGGGTCATGGGGTCTGGTTCTCACCTGCCTCTGTTTGAGCCTGGGCAAGTTGCTTTTCCTCATCTGGGCCCTAGTTCATTCTCTCGTGTAACGGGGTAGTGGCTGGAAAAGCAAAGAGGCTAGGTAGCTAAATAGGCAGAGAATGGAGTAGCCCCAAAGCAGTCCCACCCTGGGGGACATGACCTGGCCGGGGCGGGGGGGGGGGTGGTATGAGCAAGGCGGGAGCTGCGTAAGCCCAGACCAGAAGGACCGGAGTCCACGAGGCCTGGCAGGGTTGCAGCTGTCCTGACCCACTCTCACCCCGGGCCCTCCAGGCTAAGTGGCTTCTGAGCTCTGACATGCTGGATCTTCCGTCCCAAACAGAAATTCTGATCAAGTTCATCTCAGTGATTTTTGTGCTGAGAAGCATAGAGAAATCAGCTCCCTGTGCATCCCCCTGCTCTTTTCTCCACACAGAGATATCCCGGGAGTCCACTGGACAGCCTCTGCAAAGAGCATGTGCCAGGGATGACTTTTAAAAGGGGAAAGAGTAAGGGCTGTACCAAATCCATGGTTCTGACCTTTTTAGGGTTGTGAAGCATTTTAAGTCTCTCATGAAAGGCCTTGGAAGGCCTTTCCCAAGAAAAATGCATAGATTAAGATTTTTGCATCTACCTTCAGAGCATTTAGACGTCCCCCCCAGCCAATCCATCAACAGAACTGCAACTTAATCCCTGGACTGTTATTGCGAATGTTCCCAGGTCCGAAGTTGTCTGGAGAGCATCCCACCAAGAGTGATGTGGGACAGGCTTCTGCAGAGGCCACTGGCCTCTCCTCTAGCTAGAGGCCCACGAATGCTGGCCCCTGCTGTGCTGTGGGCTGAGCACTCACGGTCGAGGTCTGCTGAGCTGGCCTCAAGGTCCGAGCGAGGGAAAGGAATCTGCAGGAAAGGAACCGTTGAACTTGACATTCTGAAGTGGAGGCTGGGCTGCGTTCTAACCCCACCAGGCCCAGTAATCTTGCTGCCATCTCTGCTGGTCAGCTAAGCGCCTCGTCAGGACGAAGGAGGTAGAGGATTAGTTTAGGTCAAAGACGACACAAGGCAAGCAGCAGGGTCCATTACCAGCCCCGCCCTTGAGGCATCCTGCTGACAGGAGTCCCTTCCATACTTGGGTGGCCATCTGTCGTCTCCACCTCTGTGATGGGCCTCCCCCTGCATGGGGCAGACTTGGAGAGGCCTGCGGGGCTGGACAGTTGTCTTCCGTGACTCCACTTGAGGGAGGTCAGAGGACGGGAGAGCAGCCTAGTGGGGCTCTCACCTGCCCCCTGTTCCCCAGCGCCAAAGCCCTGGAGGCCCTTTTGTGAGTGAAGCGACAACAGCTAGCTTCCGCAGAAGCAAATATACGACAAACACCAGCCAACTTTAACAAGAGCCAGGGCCGCCTTGCCCACTGGTTAGAGCGTGCAGGGTCTCCGGGTCTGTAAGTGCAGCAGGGTGAGGCTGGACAGTGTATGAACTTGGCGGGAGTGTGGCCAGGGCACAGCAGCCTCTCCTGGGCCCATGACCAGCACCAGAGACAACCAGGACGTCACCCGGCCGAGTGCCTGGTTCTAAAGGGGACCCTGGGATAACAGGGCCACAGGAAGGCACAAAGCTTGTCTGGAAGGAAAACACTTGAGACTCTTAACCCAGAAGAATTCTTTTATTTAAAAACTGCTGGTACGTGAATTTCCTCCTTCCTTCGCCCAGGCCAGAGAACCATCCCTGATGCGACCTGCACAGCCTCCACGGGGGTAGCCCAGCTGGTGGGCGGTTAGGATGGGCGGCAGCAGACACCTAGCCCAGTGCCTGGCTCTGTGTCACAAGCAGTGGGGAGGAGGGATGGGGAGAGGTGAGGGTGGGATAAGTGCAAGGCCAGAGACCCCAGGGGATGGAGAGGAAGGCAGGCCCGTGTGCACTCTCTGGTTCATGCTGCCCCCCGTCAGCTGCTGCCACCGCTACCATCTCCCTTCACCTTCTAACTACTCAGCCCATGTCTGGTCCCTGTCCCGTGGACCCGAGGCCTGCAAGCCCCGCTGCCAGGAGTCAGAATTCCGGCACCTCTCCTCGGGAATACCTTTGATGTAGGGCTGTGTGGAACACCCAGACGGGGTCTCCCACCTCATGATCTGTCACTGAAATTACCTGGAACCCAACTCTGGAAGCTGTAGCCCAACTAAGATTATGGCAAAGTTTTCCTTGCTCTGGAGGCAGGTCTGCGGGGAGTGGGTCAAATTTAACAGCCCCTAATGTCTCATGCAGGTGAGGGTCCTTGGCTCCCCCAACAGGCTTCCTACATCCCTTCTGCTAGGACCGCAAGGGGCAGAACGGTGCCAGGGTACACCCTCCGAAAGCCCCTTCAAGGCTTTTCATCCGGCGGCCGCTCACTGGGGTTGGTCAGATCAGCCATGTGCCTTCAGAGGAGTGCGGTGGCAGGTCACACACTCCTGTGAAAGTGAGATCCTTGCAGGGAGGGGCTTGTGGCCCAGCACACTTCCGCGCCCCCAACAGGGAGGCCTGTCCCTTTGACACTCCAGCCAAGTAGATCTCCAGGGTCTTGAGCAGCCGTCTGGGCCTCTTCTTGGCCAACACCTCCAAGTCTGGAACAGAGAGGATTGGGGAGCAGAAGGCTTGTGGGGGCTGTGGAATGCACAACCCAGAGGCTCTGGAGAGGAGGGTGAAGGAGTCGTCTAAGATGGAAAGCTCACCAGAGAGGGAGACCCAGGAACCAGATTTGGCCACAGGGACCACACACTCTACCCTGTCCAGGACAGTCTCAACTTTGAATAGCCAGTGCAACTGCTGGGCCCAGCTTTTGATTCAGAAAATATAGTCACCCGATGTACAGGGCCCGGAAGGGAGAAGAGTGGCGGCAGAGGAAGGAGAGTGGCAGGCTCTTGAGGGTGGGATTGGAGGCCCGGGGGAGCTGGAACTTGAGAAGCCGTGAATGGGGGGTGGGGGGAAAGGAAGGCACCCCAAACCAGTCCAGCAACCACCCTGGGGTCCCTGAGCTAGGCCTCCCCAGAAGAGCGAGCACACCTCTGAGGACAAAGCCCGAGTCAGAGATGGTCTTGTGCTGCGTCCTCCAGACGTGCGCGAGGCGGAGGAAAGTGGCGGCATAGAAGCTGTTCACCACCGGGACCACCTCGTGCTGCCGGTTACACTCCCTGCAGGACGAGGGAGGTCACCTGCTCAGCGGTGGACGGAGGCTGACACCTGGGGGCCCTCCCGCCCCGTCCCCAAGGAGCCTTCACATCTGAGGTCAGGGTCGGGGAGGAGAGATGGGCTGCGAGGCTGGTGCACGGGGATCTGTCCAGGTACCCCGGAACCAGCAGGTGAGGGAGAGCTGGGAGGATGAGGAACGGGGGGGTGGGGGTGGGGGGGAGGGAGGGAGCCAGGCTCTGCTGGCCGGGGAGGGCAGGGTGGCCAGCGTGGGGACTCACCTGGAGAGACATCCCTCCCTTAAGGCCTGGATGGTGATGCGGGTGATGTTCACGGACATCAAACAGAAGGGGAATTGCTGGAATGGAGGGGGTACTGGGTCAGTGGCAATCTAGGCTCTCACCTTCTGTGCTTCCCGTCACCCACAACCCGACCTGGCCCGCGGGAGATAACGATCACAGCCAGAGGCAAGCAGCTGGTATTACTGATGCTTACATGTAATTTTCACAATAATCTTCCCATTTTACAGAGGAGGAAACTGAGGGTCAGTGACCTTAAATAACTTTCCTAAGGTGTTGGAACCAAGACTCCTACTGAGGTCGATTCACTCCGAAGCTGGTGCACAAACCCCTGTGCTAGTTCTCCAGCCTCTTCAACGTCCGATGCTTCAGCTGTCCTTGGCCTTCACCAGGCCCGCCCCGTGTGCTGCCTGTGGACCACATCACCCCCTGGGGTTGGATGGACACAAGAGGAGTGAGGCTCAGTTATCTAACCAATTCTATAGGTTCTTAAAATCTCTTCTCCCCTTCTCTGGGCTTCTGGTTATTTGCTCATAAGCTCTTCACCCAAAAGCAGACAGAGAAGGTACAAGTAGGTAGAAAGTCAGCATTGACTTAGGGCACACCCCATCTCTTAGTAACACAGAAGCCTGAGAATGGGCTGTGCGGGTCCCACTCCCGAGCGGGGCAGACTGGGTCCAGCAGGGCTGGCTTTACCAGGAAGGGCCTCCAAATTCCCTATAGCATCCACCTGAATGCCTTCTTTTTGGAGGGGCCAGTTCCTTCCTATTCTTTAACAACAAAAACCCAAGCAAATGTAAAGAGGCTTTCCCCAGGGGATTTGCAAATACTGCATGTTAGTTTCCGCTCTTGAACCCACACAAGGACATCGGCTGAGAGGGACACATAGACCAGTGCGTTCCTTAGCTTAGAACAAGAGCCAAAGTCTATTTATCCCATCTGCTTCCCTTGAGAAGAAAAATCCGTTACATTGTGAGGTAGAACTGTGCTGTCCAGTACTATAGCAACTAGCCAGGTGTAGCTATTTAAATTTTAATTAATTGAAAATTAAGTAAAATTAGAAATTCAACTCCTTAGTCATACCAGCCGTATTTCCTGTGCTCTATAGCCACTCTTGCTTAAGCTGCTACACTGGACAGTGCAGATAGAGAATATTTCCTTCACTGCAAAAAGTTCTAGTGGCCAGCACTGAACTGTAGAAGGTCTTCTGGCTCCACAAGGATTTTTCTCAGGGCCTTCCATGACACCTGGATTCCAGATCTTGGCCTGGCCACCTGCCAGCTGTGTATACTTAGGAAGGCAACCCGAACTCTGTGAGACTCGGCTCTCCTGTCTCTCAAAACCAAAAAGGAAATAAGTTTTAAGTGCTGTGCAGAAAAGAGTGAACACATCTGAAGAACCTAGGGGCAGGACAGGAATAAAGACGCTGACATAGAGAATGGACTTGAGGACACGGGGAGGCGGAAGGGTAAGGTGGGACGAAGTGAGAGAGTGGCATGGACGTACGTACACTACCACATGTAAAATAGCTAGTGGGAAGCAGCCGCATAGCACAGGGAGATCACCTCGGTGCTTTGTGACCAGAGGGGTGGGATAGGGAGGGTGGGAGGGAGAAGCAAGAGGGAGGAGATATGGGGATATATGTATATGTATAGCTGCGAGGCTTGTTATAAAGCAGAAAGTAACACACCATTGTAAAGCAATTATACTCCAATAAAGATGTTAAAAAAAAAAAAGTGAACACAGCAGGCCTGAGATTGCCATCCTTAGAAAGGCCTGCTTATAAGGCTGGCATCTGGGAACTTGGATTTTGAGAGGGTTCCCACCATCCCCTCAGGCTGACTATTGTACCCAAACTGTGCAAACCATACGGTTTATGCTGAACACCTGCCTTCGCTCTGATTCTGGAATTTTGGTACGTGCTAGACAGATGGTGCCTGCGTGACCAGCCCCCAGTAAAAACCTCAGATACTGAATCTCTGATGAGCCCCCTGGTTGGCAACATTCCACGTGTTACGCAATTCGATGCTGGAGGAATTAAGTGCGTCCCGTGTGACTCTACTGGGAGAGGACTCCTGGAAGCCCGCACCTGGTTTCCTATGGATGTTGTCCATGCACTTCTTCCCTTTGCTGATTTTGCTTTTGCTGCAGTAAATCACAGCTGAGAGTACAACTATACACCAAATCCTGGGAGTCCTCCCAGTGGTCCTGGGGACCCCCACACAAGGGCCATGCTCAGTGGAGTCAATTCGCTAATCCTTACAAAAACTCTCCAGGGTAGCTTTTATTTTATTTATTTATTTTTTATTCTTTTTTTTGCGGTACGCGGGCCTCTCACTGCTGTGGCCTCTCCCTCTGCGGAGCACAGGCTCCGGACGCGCAGGCTCAGCGGCCGTGGCTCACGGGCCCAGCCGCTCCGCGGCATGTGGGATCTTCCCGGACCGGGGCACGAGCCCATGCCCCTGTATTGGCAGGCGGACTCTCAACCACTGCGCCACCAGGGTAGCTTTTATTATCCACAGTCTACATTTTCTATTATCCCACAACCTACCTCACAGAGCTGCTCTAAGAAGTAATTTAGATCACATGTGCAAAATGCTAAGTGCAGCACTGGCCTGAGGAGGTGCTAACAAACGTTCATAATTATTATCTGCGCCTCAGTGGGTAGCTGAGGTCAGCAGCAATGCATCTCTACCTTCGGGTATTGCCTATTTAATTATAATATTTGTATAATATCATCCCTTCCCTTGCTTTCTTTCAGTCTAAAAATAAATATGGGAACAAGAACATGGTAGCAACATAATTAACAGAGGATCCGAACTTAGTGTTCATTCATTCTCAGGAATATTTTTATAAAAGCCTACTTACTAAAAAGCAGTGAAAAACTGGAATTCAGATAGAAATATCTCCTTTCCTTCATCCCCCCAGGTGACTCTGAGGCGGGCTGCTGGCTGTAAGGAGCCCACGGCTGGGCGAGCTGTCAGGTGATGGGGGTCCTCGCCCCAGCTTCACCACTTACTAGCTGCCCAGTTTTGTATATGCCCAGGAGTGAGATTGCTGGGTCGTACGGTAATTCTATTTTTAGTTTTTTAAGGAACCTCCATACTGTTCTCCATAGTGGCTGTATCAATTTACATTCCCACTAACAGTGGAAGAGGGTTCCTTTTTCTCCACACCCTCTCCAGCATTCGTTGTTTGTAGATTTTCTCATGATGCCCATTCTAACTGGTGTGAGGTGATACCTCATTGTAGTTTTGATTTGCATTTCTCTAATAACTGGTGATGCTGAGCAGCTTTTCGTGTGCCTCTTGGCCATCTGTATGTCTTCTTTGGAGAAATGGCTATTTAGGTCTTCTGCCCATTTTTTGACTGGGTTGTTTTTTTTAATATTGAGCTGCATGAGCTGTTTATATATTTTGGAGATTAATCCTTTGTCCATTGATTCGTTTGCAAATATTTTCTCCCATTCTGAAGGTTGTCTTTTCATTTTGTTTGTAGTTTCCTTTGCTTGGCAAAAGCTGTTAAGTTTCATTAGGTCCCATTTGTTTACTTTTGTTTTTATTTCCATTACTCTAGGAGGTGGATCAAAAAAGATCTTGCTGTGATTTATGTCAGAGAGTGTTCTTTCCTATGTTTTCCTCTAAGAGTTTTATAGTGTCCAGTCTTACATTTAGGTCTCTAATCCATTTTGAGTTTCTTTTTGTGTATGGTGTTAGGGTGTGTTCTAATTTCATTCTTTTACATGTAGCTGTCCAGTTTTCCCAGCACCACTTATTGAAGAGACTGTCTATTCTCCATTGTATATCCTTGCCTCCTTTGTCATAGATTAGTTGACCATAGCTGCGTGGGTTTATCTCTGGGCTTTCTATCCTGTTCCACTGATCTATCTTTCTGTTTTTGTGCCCATTCCATATTGTCTTGATTATTGTAGCTTTGTAGTATAGTCTGAAGTCAGGGAGTCTGATTCCTCCAGCTCTGTTTATTTCTCTCAAGACTGCTTTGGCTATTCGGGGTCTTTTGTGTCTCCATACAAATTTTAAGATTTTTTTGTTCTAGTTCCGTAAAAAATGCCATTGGTAATTTGATAGGGATTGCATTGAATCTGCAGATTGCTTTGGGTAGCATAGTCATTTTCACAATAGTGATTCTTCCAATCCTAGAACATGGTATATCTCTCCATCTGTTTGTATCATCTTTAATTTCTTTCATCAGTGTCTTATAGTTTTCTGCATACAGGTCTTTTTGTCTCCCTAGGTAGGTTTATTCCTAGGTATTTTATTCTTTTTGTTGCAGTGGTAAATGGGAGTGTTTCCTTTATTTCTCTTTCAGATTTCTCATCATTAGTGAATAGGAATGCAAGAGATTTCTATGCATTAATTTTGCATCCTGCAACTTTACCAAATTCATTGATTAGCTCTAGTAGTTTTCTGGGGCATCTTTAGGATTCTCTATGTATAGTATCATGTCATCTGCAAACAATGACAGTTTTACTTCTTCTTTTCCAATTTGTATTCCTTTTATTTCTTTTTCTTCTCTGATTGCCATGGCTAGGACTTCCAAAACTATTTTGAATAACAGTGGCGAAAGTGGACATCCTTGTCTTGTTCCTGATCTTAGAGGAAATGCTTTCAGGTTTTCACCATTGAGAATGATGTTTGCTGTGGGTTTGTTGTATATGCCCTTTATTATGTTGAGGTAGGCTCCCTGTATGCCCACACTCTGGAGAGCTTTTATCATAAATGGGTGTTGAATTTTGTCAGAAGCTCTTTCTGCATCTACTGAGATGATCATATGGTTTTTCTCCTTCAATTTGTTAATATGGTGTATCACACTGATTGATTCACATATATTGAAGGATCCTTGCATCCCTGGGATAAATCCCACTTGATCATGGTGTATGATCCTTCTAATGTGTTGTTGGATTCTGTTTGCTAGTATTTTGTTGAGGATCTTTTCATCTATATTCATCAACGATATTGATCTGTAATATCTTCATGTGCCTTCGCCAGGAAATGAAGATTTACAAGGATCATCTCTGCCCTACCTTTTCGCAGGCTTGTCATGTTGATGGGATGAAATAACAGACGGAAATTGCAAGGAAAGCTATACAAATTGTTGTCTGTTTGTAACTACTGTTGTAAGGGGCTTCCCTTCCTGCCAGCAATCAGCCAGATGTGGCCTGCGTCTCGGCATCTGAACTGTAGCACTCCTCCTCCTCAGGAGAGCGTGGGCCATGCACTTCCATGGAGTCCTGGGTTCCCCCAGCATCTGTACTTTCTGGCCAATTCCCCTTTAGTAGGATGTACCACAGGTACCTGAGACCTCAGCTCTCTCCTTAGAAAAGAGACAGGACTGGCTTCTGGCAGGTCTGAGTCCCCCAACTGTTACTCTGGTCTCCTACGTGCCTCCTGGAAAACTGTATTTTCAAGATCCATAAGGGCTTGAGGTGAAGTTTTCCTTTAAACTTTGGAGTTACTTAAGAGTCAAGGAATCATAAAGCTGGAACGGACCTTAGAATCTTTTAGGCCAAATCTCTTATTTCATAAAACAGCAAAGGGAGACCCAGAGAGGCTAGGTGACTTGCCTCAAATCATAGCTAAGTAATGATACTGCAGATGGAACTAGGATCTAGCTTCCTGACACCTACACCAGCCCTCTTATTTTATTATTTTAAGCTGCTATTCCTTCTTATTGTCTGACATGCATGTTGTGGAGTAAGTATAAATCCACAATAAATTCCACAGAGGCCAGCAGGAGAAGGGATGAGAAACAGATTGGTCAAAGTGGTCAGGCTGGTCTGGACCCAGATCAAGTACCCAGGGCTTCCTCTCTCGTCTTGCTCTTGCCTCTGCCTGGGACATTCCTCCCTCAGATATCCAATGACCTACCCCCTCACCTCAGTCAAGCCTGTCCTTGAAAACGAATGAGGGATGCTGAATTGGCACTAACCCTCTACCCTGGCTTCCATATTTCTGCAGGAAGATCTTACAAGAGAGCCTTCAAAAACCACAAGAAGGGAGGCACTGAGGTCAGAGATGATTTCTAGGAAATACTCATTAGCTGGGGGACCTTGGGCAAGCCATTTCCCCTCTCTGGGTCTTCACTGTCTCTACAACAAGGGGCTGGCCCAGTGACTGCTAAGATATGCCTCAACCTCTGGGCCTCCTATAACAAAGCAGCATCGCTACAAGAGACTGCACTGTTTCATAGGCTAACTGGTCCGGTTCTCAAACCTGACCCAGACATTACCTCCCCGCATCGTGAAGAGCACAGAATACGCCCACATTCTCAACTCATGGGTCCTGATATACCTCAAGACCAGATCCTCACGAGGTCCCCTCTTGCCTCCTCCAGTGTCTCCTGGAAGAGATGGGCGTACGTGAAACCGTCAGGTTTAATGGGTACTTTTCCTCAAAAGATAACAGAGATAATGCAGTGAACGAAATGAAAAACTGCCCAGGTGGCAGGAACTGTGTGACTATTTGTTTTGTAGTCAAGAAGTTTTAGATTCAAAATGGATCTATCTTACCTTACAATGGCTGTGTGTATATGTGTGGATGTATGTGCTGTGTCTGTGTGTGCAGGCGCAAGCGCAGATATCATTTTGAAAACACAACATATATTTACGTATGCATGTATTATCTATAAGATGTATATAAAATGTAATTTTGCTCACAGAAATCAAAAGTTACTTTGATAACTAACACTCCTTGAATGACTAATGTGCTTAGCACTTTACACAGTTTTTCTCCAACTCAGAATAAGTCTACGGAGTTGGGATTATTTTCTCATGTTACAAAGGAAGAAGCTGAGGCTCTGAGAATTAACTAATATGACCAACAACACAGTTACTGGAACAGTCTGTTTTTGCAGTGCAGGTCGGCCTGACTCCAGCTTGAAGACAAAATGATCTGAAGAAAATGCTGCAGGTCTGACCTTCAGCCACTCATTCTCAGCTCCTCTCCCTCAGGCAGCATCACACCCCCCTTCCTGTTCTCTGTGAAGTGCTGCTGGGGCCTGGGCAGGTCTGCTCACCACTGGAGACCATTCCTTTCAGAGTCAGGAGGGAACCAGTGACACATACATATTTTCCAAGCTCTGGACACTGAGAGGGCCTAGAAGCAGTGAGATCCTAATACCAGTGAGAACACCCAGCGCTCAGATCTTGGTTTCCAAATATCATTCTCCAACTAAAGAACAAGAGCTCTTTGGAGAAGTGGTTGATCTCAGGGCTGGGAATCATTCAGGGAAAATACAAGAGCCTAGAGCATCTTTAGGGTCCAGAAAGTAGAAAAGTGCTCAAAACAGGACAGGGCATGCTGAAAGGGCACAGGTACCACCTGAAAGAGCTCTTGTTTTGAAAGAGCTCTTAAAATGGTCGACATGGGACCTAGAGGGGTGGGATAGGGAGGGTGAGAGGGAGGGAGACGCAAGAGGGAAGAGATATGGGAACATATGTATATGTATAACTGATTCACTTCGTTATAAAGCAGAAACTAACACACCATTGTAAAGCAATTATACTCCAATAAAGACGTAAAAAAAAAAAATGGTCGACATGGGAACAATTTTAGCAACAAAATAAATAATAAAAGTGTTGGGTTATATCCCATAGAATAAAATAAAAATCTGAGTCCATGCGGATATAAAAAGTACTTGAATCAATAAATAGCAAAGACAATTCTTTCTTACAGAAGAATTCCAATTAATAAATTTAAAAATTAATAAATGTAGGAGGAATGAGGGAAACAAAATCACTATTAGAACCAAGTTTGAGGAAAAACAGGATATTTGCATAGCTTCAAAGTATCTTCCTCCAAGACAGGGATTAATTACAAAGGGAAAAATAGTAACTTTACAGTGTAGAAACCTGGCTGATATCCCCTTAACCATGTGCCCAAGGTTAACTTCACCAGTAATAAGACATGTTGACATGGGTGCTCCTGACATGAGGTACATCACTTCCGTAGTTGTCAAAAATGCATAACCTGGGGCTTCTCTGGTGGCACGGTGGTTAAGAATCGCCTGCAGGGGACACGGGTTCAAGCCCTGGTCCAGGAAGATCCCACATGCTGCGGAGCAACTAAGCCCATGCACCACAGCTACTGAGCCTGTGCTCTAGAGCCCGTGTGCCATGACTGCTGAGCCTACGTGTCACAACTACTGAAGCCTGTGCGCCTAGAGCCTGTGTTCCACAACAAGTGAAGCCACTGCAGTGAGAAGCCCGCGCGCCACAAGGAAGAGTAGCCCTCACTCGCTGCTACTAGAGAAAGCCTGCGTGCAGCAACGAAGACCTAATGCAGCCATAAATAAATAAATAAATAAATTTATGAAACAAACAAACACATAACCTCAGTCTAAAATTTACATGGCAGATGGAACCACCCCCACCCTCGCTCTTTCTTTTCCATTTCAGTTGGTGGCCACTCTGTCTTTCCAGCTGCTCAGGCTAAAAATCACCATTGATGCCTCTTTCTCTTACACCTGTACCCAATCCATTCGAAAAATATGCTGGCTCTACTCTCTACAGCCCATACGCTCAAGATTCTACATCCAGAATCTGATCACTTCACAACGCCTCCTCTGAAAATACCCTGGTCCAGATCACCATCATCTCTAACTTGATTACAAAAGCCCTCACCAGAGACTACTCTCAACCCAACGGCTGGTAGGATCCATTTAAGAATGTAAGTTGGATCGTGTCACTCCAGGCTGTTCAAAACCCTCATTTGACTCAGAGTAAAAGCAAACATCATCACAGCCTACCGGGCTCGACACCATCTGGTCCCTGTTACCCTATCACCTCCTTCCTACTGCCCTCCCTGCCCCTTCTGCTCCAGCTGGCCTCCCTGCCATTCCTGCACATGCCAGACATACACCTCCTTTGGGACCTTTGCTCTAGCTGCCCCCTCTGTGCGGAATGCTCTTCCTCCAAATTCAAGCTTGGCTAACATCCTCACCTCCTTCAAGGCTTGGTTTAAGTCTCACCCTCTCGTGAGAGCTACCCTAATACCCCATAAAACTGTAATCCTCCCGCATTCTCCTAACCTTGCCTACTTAGCACTTACCACCTTTAACATACTCTATAATTTATTTATGTATTAGGCTTACTGTCTTGTCCTCTCTGCTAGAAGGATCTTTGTCTGTTTTGCTCACTGATGTTTCCCAAGCACCAAGAACAATAACTAGCACAGGGAATCCTAAATAAATACCTGTTTAGTACATGAATGAATTCCAGGCCCCATGAATCTGGGATAGATGAATGGCAGGAAACAGGTCAAGTATGTTTTCTAAATGGAGGGACCACCACCTTTTACTACAGGGGAAAACCATCAAACCAACCCTGGAGAGCCGGCCTGGACAGAACCTGACGGCTACAGGAGCCACTTCTGGCCTTTCAGCAAGTCCATGTGTTACCTGACACTTCGAGGCAAACCTTCTTCTCTGGGCAAATAAAGGCTGACCCCCCTCCTCCAGGGTCAGGAGAACCTGCCAATACTGGGATGGCAGTGAGCTGAGACGCTGGTACCACAGTTGTGTCTAGCGCTTTTGTACATTACCTCATTTAATTTTCCCAACTATCCAGCTGACGTTTCCAAGATTTCCTCTTTATGGATGAGGAAACCAAGGCCCTGAAGAGTTGAGGCACTTGCTTGAGACACACACTAATGAGTGCTGGAGCTCAGATTCCAGGCAGGTCAGGGTGACAGGGATGCCCATGCCCGGTTTGCCTCAGCTGTCCTGAGGGCCCTCAGCAATTGGAGATCTACCTGCGAAGCTGTCATGGTTACTCAGGAGAGCCCTGTGCCCAGGTCCTAGCCCCTACAGCCCTCTCTGCTGGCTTCCCACCAAAGCCCCACCTGGATATGGTGACGAGACAGGCGGAAGATCTCCTGGGCCATCAGCAAGGTCTTTGAGTCCATCACCAGGTACAGGAGATGCAGAAGGGCAAGGAACCCTGCTCCTCTCAAGTCTGTGGCTGGATTTGTTCCTAAAACAAAAACCAAGAAGAAATTCAGGGTGCTTAATGAAATTCCTGCTCTGTGAGATTCAATGACTTGGTTACCTTGATCACTGCCCAAGTGGAGAGCCTAGATTTCCCCTGCCTGACTGTAACAAGGTGCCCCTCAGCTCTGCCAAGGCAGTCAAAGAAGCGGGGAGCTGGGACTTTTATCCTTCTCTAGTGCTAAGGAGCCCACCACACCCTTCGTGACATCAGTGGAGGCTACATGGGAACAGCAATGAGGCACCCCTGCCCCACCCAGCCAGTGGTATTAGTGGAGGTCAAGTGGGATACCTGGATTTCTATCCCCACCTGGCAGTAATGAGGTGACATCACCCTTCCCCCCTGTCAGAGGAGGCCGGCTAAAAGAGAAGATTTAAAGATGATCAACACTGTCATTACATAATACCCACAATATCTAGGACACAATAAAAAATCACTCATTACACCAAGAACTAGGAAAACCTCAATGTGAATAAGAAAAGACAATCAACAGATAGCAACACTGAGATCACACATATGTTGGAATTACCTGATAAGGAAGGAATTTATAGCAGCTGCCCTAGGCAGAATAACTGGCACCTCCAGAGATAGCCACGTCCTAATCCCCAGAACCTACAAGTACGTTCTGTTGCACAGCAAGGGGGAATCAAGGTTGCAGTTAGAACGAAGGTTGCTAATCAGGACAGGGAGATTATCCTGGATTATCTGGCTGGGCCCAATGTAGTCAGAAGAATCCTTTAAAAGTGAGAGAGGGAGGTAGAAGCACAGAGTCAGAAAGAGAGATGTGAGGACAGAATCAGCTCAGAGAGATGCTGCATTCCTGGCTCTGAAGGAGGAGGCACGTGGGTGGATTCTAGAAGGTGGAAAAGGCACAGAAATAGATTTCCTCCTAGAGCCTCCAGAAAGGAATGCAGCCCTGCTGCCACCTTGATCTTGCCCCAGTGAGACTGTGTCAGACTTCTGAACTACAGAACTAGAAGATAATAAATCTGTGTTGATTTAAGCCACTAAATTTGTGGTAATTTTCTGCAGCAACAATGGGAAACTACTATAGCAGCTATCATAAAAATGCCTTTGATAAGCAATTACAAACATTTGAAAAAAATGAAAAAACAAAAAGTCTCAGTAAAGAAATATCAGATGTAAAGAACCAAACAGAAACTTCAGAACTGAAAAATATAATACCTAAAATTAAAAACTCACTGGATGGGCTCAACAGCAGAATAGAGACCAAAGAGGAAAGAACCAGTGAACTTGAAGATGGAACAATATAAACTGCCCAATCTGATCAACAGAGAGAAAAAACAAAACAAAATAAACAGAGCCTTGAAGACCTCTGAGCTATACAGAGATCCCCCTAAAATGAACAGAGCCTCTGGGACTTGTGGAACAGTAACAGAAGATCTAGCATCTGTGTCATCAGAGTTGTACAAGGGAGGAGAAAGAGCAGGGCTGAAAAAAGTACTCAAAGTAATAACGGCTGAAATTTTACCAAATTTGCCAAAGACATAAACCTACAGATTCAAGAAGCTGAGCAAATCCTTAATAAGATAAGCCCAAAGAAATCCCCACTAAGACATATCAGAGCCAAACTCCTGCAAACAAAAGAAAAAAAACAAACAAAAGAGATCTTGAAAGCAGAGAGAGAAACAACTTCTTATCTAACAAGGAGGAATAATTCAAGTGACAGCAGATTTCTCATCAGAAACCATGGAGGCCAAAAGGAAGTAGCACATTTATTTTCAAGCGCTGAAAGAAAAGACCTGTCAACCTGGAATTCTACATTCAGAGAAATTATCCTTCAGGAGTGAAGGGGAAATCAAGACATTCTCAGATGAAGGAAAGCTAAAGAATCTATTGCCAGCAGACCTACTTTAGAAAATGGCTAAAGGGAGTTTCTGAAACAGAAAGGAAGTGATAAAAGAAGGAATCTTAGAATATCAGAAGAAAGAACAATGGAGAGAGTAAATATATGGGTAAATACAACAGACCTTGCTTCTCCTCTTGAGTTATTTTAATTAATGGTTGAAACAAAAATCATAACACTGATGTCATTCTCAATGTACACAGAGGGAATATTTAGGACAATTATATTATAGATGAAGGAAGGTAAAGGGACTTAAACACATTGTCAGTACCAACAGAGCACCAATTAATTATGAGTATATAAAGTTTCCTTTTTAAATTAAGATATTTTCCTATTCTATACAAATGTAATTTGATATGATTTTGAAAAAATAGTACAGTCCCAAAAGAGGTGAAATCATTTTGTTTCACTCAAAAAAATGAAATATAAGAAAAAATGTTCATCGATAGTAAAAGAAAAGAATAAAAAGAAAACACTGGATTCTAAATCTTATCACTCCCATGCTTTCTATCTCACTTAGAGTAAATATTTTACACTGGCCTGCAAGGCCCCGAGTGAACTATTCTCCTTCTCCACTTCAGCCACACTCCTTGCTATTTCTCAGAAAGAGGTACACACACTTCACCTCAGTGCCTTTGCATTTGCTGTACCCTCTTCCTGAAATGCTCTGCCCCAGATATCCTGTCTCATGGTGCTGGCACGACAGGAAGAGGACTGTCTGGGTTCTCACGCTAGTCCTGGAATAAGGAGTCAGGGAGAAGATGAACCATTCCTCTCTCTTACCCTGAAAGCCCAGATCTTCCCAGTGGTCTCCGTGGAGGGCACAGTCAAACTTGGAGCCGGTCAGCTTCTTATAGATGGTCTGGAGGACTCGGCCATGCATTGGGTCTTGGCTATCCAGGCCACCTGCCCCAAAACACACCCATGCTCTGTTGGATTGGCCCTCACGGGAGGACTGAGTGCTTCCCAGAGAACGGTACAGCCAAGACAGACCTGGCCGGTGCTCCAGACACTCTGCTCTCCCCCCAACATGGTAAATGCAATAGCCTTGGCTTAGTCTCAGCAACCAGGTAGGCAAACTGTGCTCTCTACCTGACCACTCACGCAGCGCCTGCCTTGTGGCAGCACCCGTTCACTCACACTGAGCGATGGCCAGGACCAAGTCCCTTTCTTCACGGAGGGCCTGGTGGAGCTTTGGAGGCCCGAAGAGGCAGTGCCGGAGGGCAGCAAGCCCCGTCCTTCGGATCGTTGGCTGGATTCTTTTCTGGGGAGGAAGGTGCAGGCAACAGGCAGAGTGCTGTGATGATCTGCTTTAATGAACTTACCATCAGGCTCAGTACAGGACTGGTCTTGCAGAAAGGAGTGGTTCTCCCACTAACTGGCTGGCCTCTGGGCCAGGGAAATGGGGCAGAAGCTGTGAAGCATCTGCGAATCTCTGGAGACAGGCTCTTCCAGCTCGTAGGCTCTTTGTAAGTAGAGAGATGTCCCCAAGCATAGGCATTATCATCCGGTTGTCTACATTTGGTCCTCTGGGCTTTTCCAGAAATAGCTATGTCACTGACTACCAAGGAAGCTAGAGGTGGCTGGCTATGGGGGCTGGCATCTCACAGATGCCAGGCCAAGTTTCCCAGCAGGGCTGCTTCTACCCTTTGTATGTCTGTCTCTGTCTCTCTCTGTAAAGGACATAAATATAAAGTCTAACAGCTCTCTCAACTTCCAAGATAAGACAGTCAGTGTGGGGGGACTTCTCTGGCAGTCCAGTGGTTAAGATTGCACGCTTGCAATGCAAGGGGCGCTCGTTCAATCCCTGGTCGGGGAACTAAGATCCCGCATGCCATGTGGCACGGCCAAACAAACAAACAAAAAAACAGTCAGTGGGCACTTTTTTGGAGCAGGATACCCCTGAGGGGAGCTGGCGCCTTCTGTCCACACCATAGCAGCAGTGCCTAAACCAGCTCCTGCCGACTTCTCCTTGTTCACAGCCATTGCCGCAGGGCTTAGGATACTCTGATTTCGGCAGCCTCTGGATCTCTGGGTCCTACAAACCAATCTGATTCCTATCTTTTTAGCCTCTCTCCTTGAGCCAGGCTTTAGGTTGAAGATCTGAAATCACAGTTCTCTAAACTTACTACTGGTCACCAAGATTCCCCAGAAAGCTTGTCAGCTTTTACTCTCCTTCATATTCTTTCTTTTTCCAACCCCACATATTTTTTAAATTCCCAAATAACTTCTTGTTCCTCTAGGGGATGGAAGATTTTCCTGCGGTGGCAGTGAATTACTCAGCTCTCTGGACAGGCTGCCCTGCTTCCCCAAGGAACTCCCTAGCATCTGATTGCAGACCTCCCCATCCCTAGGAGGGGAGAGCAGGGAGCAGCTCCACAGGCCCGTATAAGACAGGGCCACTAGAGTTATGGGGGCACAGTCCCTGAAAGGCCGCCGGGGCCCACATGACATGTGGGTCCTTGGCCACTTGTGATCCTGCGCCCCGAGATTTCTTAGTCAAGACAGAGCCCTCGCCTGGAAAGTTCCATCTTGCTTGCCCAGTGCCCTATCCTGGTGGGGAAGAAACCTGGCTCCTGGGAAGAAAGTGCTTTGCTTCAGACCCCCAAACCTCCCTACTGTCATACCTTGAAGGAAGAGAGGTCCACGGTCTGGAAATGCTGGAGGGCCTCAATGAAAGAGATTAGCTGCCCAGGCTGGTCTGAGCTGGCCCGGGTCCCTGTGGCAAAAGGGAAGACACTCTGGCACTTGTAACAGTAGTCATTCTATCAGCAGACATTTACTGAGGGCCGCTGGTTGCCACCTCTAAGCCCAGCGCTTCAGCTGTAAACGTCAGACACCTACAGTTACAACCAAGCCTCCTCTGTCAAGGAGGTGGCGTTATCTGCTGGGCTGACTCCCTTTTGGACCCGGCTGTGCAGAGGCTGACTAGGCTAAGCCCTGAAGTGAGTGGAGATAGATCTGCAGGGGCCTCTAATGCCCACTCATCTGTGAGTGGGGGCAAGTCACTGCCTGGAGGAGGTACCCACGCAGGAGCGTGCTACAGGTTTGTTTAGGGGCCTTTCCTATCTTCTACTTTGCCCCTTCTCACGCCCTGGATACGAATGATCCCCTATCCAGCCTTCGTCACAGGGTACTGGCTCATCAGTCCGCAATACAGGTGATGGCTGATACAGTCCACTCTAACATCTCTTCAGGAGCTCAAGTGGGGCTCAGGCTAGATTTGGGTCCCAGTTCTCCCCTCCCGCAGCTCCATCCAAACCTCCTGAAAGGCACGAGAGACAGTTTTTGATGCAGCCCTCAGAGGCTTCCAGCAGATGGCTTCAGCCCCCAGTTCCAGGGACTTCCTTGTATAGTGAACAGCCTACTCGACCTGACACAGGGGTCCTGGCTGCCTGCCTCCATCCTCTGCCTGACCTCATCACCCTGCAGACGTTGACCCTGACGAAGGTCCTCCCTGTCTTCTCTCACGGCTGGCAGCCCTCTCCCCAAGGCATTCATCCCCATTCCCTCCAGAGGTCGATGGCATCACCTCTGAATTGGGAAAAGAGATTTTATCCTATGTCACGTATTGAAAACGAGAAGACCCAGGAATTCTGTATCCTAATCCCAGAGGCACAGAACATTAGCCCCACGGGTGGATCGTGCACCACCGGGCAGCAGCGGGCTGTGAGGAGGCAGCACCATCCCTGCAGTTACCTGTCTCTGGCTGGATACTGTCCACAGCTTCCCATTCTTCTTGGGCTCGGAGCACCTCTGTATTCGTAACTGCAATAGTGAGAAAAGGAGACCCTCTGAGATCTAGGTGTGTCCGGATTGCTGTCGTAGCCCCCGGCCTTTCCTGCCTGCCTTGGGCCTTGTTGCTACCCTCTGACATGCCAGAGTGAGCTTTCAAAAAGGCAGATCTGACGACAGCAGCCTGCTGCTCAGAACCCTCCAGGGAGTCTCCATAATTCTCAAGATGAAAGCCCAACTCTTCACAATCGGGAGACTTCTTACCTCTCTGGCTCTGTCCTAGGGCATCCAGAAGTACCTGAAGTCTCTCAACACCCCCCTTGGGTGCCTTTGCACACCCCGTTCTCCCACCTTCAGTTCCAGCCCCTTCTAGCGCAGTTCCATCTCATCCTTCAGCCAATTCCGGTATCACCCTCACCTGGGTGCCTTCTTTAGCCTCTGTAATCTGCGTTAGGAGCTGCTCCATGAGAGACCCTGACACCCCATGCTTACCATCACGTTGCAAACTGTCTTGCCCACTGCACTGGGCGCCACAGGAAGGTAGGGTTCTGAGCGCCTGACACATGACAGGTGCACAATGAATGTTTTTGTTGTTTGTTTGTTTTGTTTCTGGCCGTACCTCGCAGCATGCAGGATCTTAGATCCCCAACCAGGGATCAAACCCATGCCCCCTGCAGTGGAAGTGCGGAGTCCTAATCACTAGACTGCCAGGGAAGTCCCCACAATGAATGTGTGATGAATGAATGAAAGCACAACAAAAGCGAGGGAAACAGAAGAAAAAAGCAGCAGGACAGGCGCTCTATAACCACCACCCAGCCCTCTTCTCCACACCACAGCTGCCACTCTCTGGGCCAAACTGTTGGCAGCATGGCCCATCACTGGCTTTTCCCATTTGCTACGGAGGACACTGGCCAACAGTGGGCAGGATAGAGAGACCTCCGTTTGACACCCAAACTCGTGAGCCTTCTAGCCTGGGTGGTGAAAGCAGGTTAGGACAGCTCCCCTCTGCCTCGCAATCCGGGCTGAGGACGTTCACGTGACAGTGAACTGTTTTGGAAGTATACTTGCAAATTAAAGAAAAAGCTACCCCAAACTCAAAACACTAAAGGATAACGAGAACAAGGAGGCTGCTGGGGAGCCGGAGGGCACAGCTGGCAAAGCACAGCGCAGAGCCCAACAGCTCGTCAACTTTCCATCTCTGTCCCTCACGAGCTGCGCTTCTTCGGGCAGGTCACTTAACCATTGGTAATCACTCTTCCAACTATTGTGAGGACGACGTAACTCTTCAGATTCTAGGGGAGTACGTGGCCCAAAGGCCACTCGCTCAATAAACATCAGCTAGTATCACTGACGCAGTTGTGGGCTCGGGTCTGGCAGGGATGTGGACGGTGGGAGCAGATGAGATGGGTCCGGGGTCCTGAATCCTGGACCTCTAGGACATTCCATCTTGCCAGCCCCAGCCCGGGGTAGCAGACTACACCAGGGCTTCCAAACTAGATAACTTCAACAGAATACAGAACACTCAACCTGGGACAGTGAAGAAAACAAAACTTACTTCCAGCATGCTGGACCCTTGGGAGATGAAAAAGAGGGACAAAGTGGCTAAACAAGAAGAGCGGAGCAGCAGCCATGGATCTCATCACGACGCTGAGAAGCTCCCCACCCTTCACCCCTCATCCACATCCAGCTTCACTGACTTGTCACCCTTCAGATCATTATGAGCAACTCGATCAATCTTTCACCCCCCACACCTTCACCTGCAAACGAGTTGATCAAAGGTTGTGAGCCAGGAGCACAAACCTCACAGGCAAGGGTGTGGGAGCTTACTGTGACAGCAAGGTAGTCAAGAGAATGTCCAAGGTCTCAAGCAGCGACGCAATCTGGTGCCCAAACTGGAGACAAACATCCAACCCGTTTAAGAGCATCTTTCTCCTTTCCTGGTTCCTTTAGGACTCCCACCTCTGAAGATGATCCTGACATAAATACTATTTTCCCCCTAAACTGACAGAAGAACGAGGAGCCACAACACAAATCTCCAGGATAACAAACCCAGCTCACATTAGTACAGCTCTTTATTGTTTTTCCTTTTGTCAACTGCCTCCTTTATTTAGGCCCTCTTCTACTTATTCACATAGCAAACGGCACAGCTGATTTAGTGGGCCTATTAGTTTAAATTAGCTGAGAGCAATCTGGGGAAAAAATTGTAGTTGTTTAGTATGATTAAGAATATCTGGGGCTTCCCTGGTGGTGCAGTGGTTGAGAGTCCGCCTGCCGATACAGGGGACACGGGATCGTGCCACGGTCCGGGAAGATCCCACGTGCTGCGGAGCGGCTGGGCCCGTGAGCCATGGCCGCTGAGCCTGCGCGTCTGGAGCCTGTGCTCCACAACGGGAGAGGCCACAACAGTGAGAGGCCCGTGTACCACAAAAAAAAAAAAAAAAAAAGAATATCTGGCACATAAATGCCGGTTGCACTGAAACAGAAAATATTTTAGCATTTAAGGCAACATCTCTAATAAATGTTAGGTTTGTCACCACATGGTAAAGACAAAATTCAATTAAAAGATACTTTACAGACCTCCATATAATTTTTCTACATTGGAATATTTTTAATAGATCCCATATTCTTAGAGATTACATTTTCAGTTTACAGAATTTAAAGATAACAATGCACACCAATGAGCGCTCACTATGATTTACATTGTGTGCTAAGCACTTTACATTATCTCATTTAATCCTTACACAACTCCTATCATACAGGTTCTGATATAATCCCTGTTTTAGAGATGAGGAAAGTGAGGGTCAGAAAGATTAAGTTACTTGTTCAAGGTCATAGGGCTGACGGGTGAAAGAGGCAGGACTTAAGCCAGAGATATCTGACTCCAGAACTGGATCTTCTGAATTGGTGAGTGTGCTTTTCTGTGTAATAAATTAGCAAGTAGAATGAGCTTTAAATATAGTATGGGAAGAGCCATGTCAAGCAGATAAAACAGGATAACTTTTCAAAGGCTTTTCACCCACTCTGTCTCATTTCATTATTACAACATCCCTTTGAGGACAAAGGAGGTACTAATATTTCCACTGTAGACACAGAGATTATATGATTTGCCCCAAAGGCGCACAGTAAGCTACCGGCAGGGCTTGTGGGGCCAAATTAGAACTGAGGTCTCTAACTTCCCTTGAAGGATGATAACTCTATGAAGTTCTACAGGAGGGGCGTCCCTGGTGGTGCAGCGGTTAAGAATCCGCCCGCCAATGCAGGGGACATGGGTTCGAGCCCTGGCCCGGGAAGATCCCACGTGCCGCAAAGCAACTAAGCCTGTGTGCCACAACTACTGAGGCTGTGCTCTAGAGCCCGCGTGCCACAACTACTGAGCCCGCATGCCACTACTGAAGCCCGCGCGCCTAGAGCCCGTGTTCCGCAACAAGAGAAGCCACCGCAATGAGAAGCCCGCGCACCGCAACGAAGAGTGGACCCAGCTCACTGCTACTAGAGAAAGCCCACGCACAGCAACGAAGACCCAACGCAGCCAAAAATAAATAAATAAATGTGTATATATATATATATATATATATATATATAATTCTACAGGAAAAGTAGTGAGAGAAATTCAAATGAGGAAAAGCAGACCCACAGGGAGCTCCGCCTTGAGTCCCACCCAGGCTCCGAGGGGAACTTACCAGCCGGCTCCCACCCATTATTCGCTTCTGCCGTCAGGGCCCGGAGGATGCCGTGGTTCTTCAACTCTGAGATCTGTAGGGGCAGCTGACCCTTAGTGTGAGGGCAGAGTCCACATCCCCCCACCCACACAAACAAGTCCCACCCACTGTGCCAAGTGTCCTCGAAACTGGAGGCCAGAAGAATCTAGTCTTCCCACATGGGTTGGTTAAAGCCAATCTTAAAGAGAAGCACCCGGAAAATGCCAACTATGACGGAGCAGTTGAGTGACGTGAGGACAGGTATGAATATATGCCCTCCTTGGAGAGCAAACAGACAAAAATCCACTCAACTGAGACAGAGGTGTGCTTTCGGTATTCCCGCTGCACTCTATGTTCTGCCTCATTATAACAAGTATCTTATTAAATAGAGGTTGTCTTGCATGCCTGTGCCCTCCCCACACCCCCATCCAAAGTGTGAGCTACTGGAGGGCAGGGTCTGTGCCATCCTGTGTCCCGGTGCCTGGCACCACATAGCAGCAAGTAACACAAGCTTCTGCCGACAGGAAGCACTGAGGTGTGGGTGATACGTACAGGAATTCCCCTGAAAGCCAGAAGAGCACTGTTGTCCTTGTCACATGGTGGAGGGTACCCAGCAGACACACCTTCAACCTGCAAGACAAACCAAAGTCAGTCTCCTGGGCACGTAGTAGTCCCTCAAAGATGATAGCTTAAACGTCACACCTTTTTCCAATAACACACACACACAAAATGGATGAACTCCCGAGAAGTCAACTACAAGGAATACTGTAAGGGAAAACTCCTGTTTAATCGGTCTTAAGAAAAACCACGAAAAGCTTAATGTTAATATAATCTTTAAAAAAAAATTTTTTTAATATATTTTATTTATTTATTTTTGGCTGTGTTGGGTCTTCACTGCTGTGTGCGGGCTTTCTCTACTTGTGGCGAGCGGGGTCTACTCTTCGTTGTGGCGTGCAGGCTTCTCATTGCGGTGGCTTCTCTTGTTGCGGAGCACGGGCTCTAGGTGTGCAGGCTTCAGCAGTTGTGGCACGTGGGCTCAGTAGTTGTGACTCACAGCTCTACAGTGCAGGCTCAGTAGTTGTGGTGCACGGGCTTAGTTGCTCCGCGGCATGTGGGGTCTTCGAGGACCAGGGATCGAACCCGTGTCCCCTGCATGGGCAGGCGGATTCTTAACCACTGCGCCACCAGGGAAGCCCAATGTTAATATAATATTATACAGATTTCCTTGCTCCGTTCAAGGTCTCAAGGCTCTGAGTAAGTAAAGTTGAGTGTCGCAGTTTCCTCACTTTTGGCCTTTCTGCTCAGCCAAACCTTCCCCCTACTGGAGCTTAGCAACTCACATCACCAATACAGGGCTAATTTTCCTAATATGTTAAAAAAAAAAAAAAAAGATCCTACAAATCAGTAAGGAAAAAAACTAACCCAGTAGAAAACCTGGCACGGATATGGATGGTTTACATAAAAGGAAACACAAATAGTTCTTAAACGTGAAGAAATGCTCAACCTTACTCATAACAAGAGAAACGTCAAATAAAACTACTCTGAGATAATGTTTTTCACTTTTCCTAGTAACAAAGATCAAGAAGTGTGGTAACAGTGTGCGGGCTATAGACGACCAAGAGTTATAAGACACTGGAGAGTGAATTGGTACCACCTCTCTGGCTTGACAATACCTGGCGAAATCACATATGCTGTGCACATTTGGGGCCTGCAGTTTCATTCTAGGAATTTATCTACACATATAGTCATCCATGTACAAATGACATGCTGACAGTGTCATTCATGGTAGTACTGTTTATAAAAACAAAAAGCTAGAAAAACCCTGACTGTCCACTAATGGACTTTTAATTTTATTTTATTATACTTTATATTTTCCCCCCAGTTTTACTGAGATATAACTGACATATAGCACTGTATGAGTTTAAGGTGTACAGCATAACGATCTGACTTATATACATCATGAAATGATGACTACAAGAGGTTTAGTGAACATCTATCATCTCCTATAGATAAAACATCAGCAAATAGAAAAAAAAGTTTTTTTTCCTTGTGATGAGAACTCTTAGGATTTACTCTTAATAACTTTCATTTATAATATACAGCAGTGTTATCTTTATCATGTTGTACATTACATTCCTAGTACTTATTTTCTTATAACTGGAAGTTTGTACCTTCTGACCACCTTCATCCAATTCCACCCCCACCTCTGGTAGCCACAAATCTGATCTCGTTTTCTATGAGTTCCTTTGTTTGTTTTTGATTTTTTAATTTTTGGCTGCATTGGTCTTTGTTGCTGCACGTGGGATTTCTCTAGTTGTGGCGAGTGAGGGCTGCTCTTCGTTGCAGTGTGCGGGCTTCTCACTGCGGTGGCTCCTCGTTGCAGAGCACGGTCTCCAGGCATGCAGGCTTCAGTAGTTGTGGCTCACTGGCTCTAGAGCACAGGCTCAGTAGTTGTGGTGCACGGGCTTAGTTGCTCCGCGGTATGTGGAATCCTCCCAGACCGGGGATTGAACCCGTGTCCCCTGCATTGGCAGGCGGATTCTTAACCACTGTGCCACCAGAGAAGTCCCTGTTTGTTTGTTTTGAAGTATAATTGACCTGCAACACATTGTTAGTTCCTGGTGCACAACACAGTGATTTGATATTTCTATACATTTCAAAATGACTGCCATGATAAATCTAGTTGTCACTAATGGACTAATTTTAAACAAATTAAAGCATATCCACTCAATGAGATCATATACAGCCATAAGAAAGAGTAAGAAAGTGCTTTATGGACAATTTGAAACAATCTTCATGATATATTAAGTGAAAACACAAAGGGCAGAGTATATACACTATTTTACCATTTGAATTTCTAAAAAACACATAAATGTATTTGCTTGTCTTTACAGAGACTACTTCCAGAATTATATCCAAGGAAGTAGTAACTTTGCCTCCATCAGGAAAATTGGGTAGCTGGGGGACAAGGGTGGAAGGTAGTTTTTTCACTATATGTACATCCTCTGTACTTTTGGATTTTGAACCATCTGCAGAATTATTTTCTCTAAGATAAATAAAAGAAAAAATAATAATTAAAGGAATCATTGCTTATGTCGAGGCCCGAGAATCCCAGATTGTCCTGTTACTCTAATCCCTTCCACATATTTCTGCCAACTAACACTCCTTAAACACAGCTTTGATTTTTTTTGATTTCTTTTTGCCTGGGACACAAGAACGGACACCTAAACACACCACAGCTGAGCTAACTCCTTCATAACTGGCCTCACGATGCCTAAGTGCTGCTGTCTCCCAATGTGATCCAATGAACACATGTGCTGCAGTTCCTCTCACCTCCAACCCCTGGGTCATGTGATTTTCCTCCAGAATCCGCCCCCACCTCCACCTTCTCAGTGTTTTCTGGTCCCTTCAAGATCAGTTCCACCTCCTCGGGGAGGCCGACCTTACCAACTGGGGCTACAATGGTCCCTCACGTCTCTAAGTCCTATAGCCCCTCTGTATGTGGCACAAGGGCCTCCGCAAAAGACCCGTCTCCCCAGTCAGACTGCCGCTTTGAGTGCAGGGACCTTCTCATATACTTGTTTTATATTTCTTAGACCATTTGCACAGCACTAGGCTCGAGATACATTCTCAAAAATATCTGGTAATTCATTGTGCTGAACAGCTCCCTGGAGAAGTCTGTGTGCTCAGGACTCATTGCATCCTTCCTTTCCCTCTCCGATTCAGTCCTCTCTAGTGTCCAAAGAAGGATGTTCTCTGGAAGGACAGTTCATCTATCTTAGAATAGTGACAAAAACCTCCCTGGACTCCCAAAGCACGGGCTTTGTCCCCATTCTGGCCACTGAATCCCACAGGCTCCATTTAAGACTATTTCTGGGCAAGGTAGTGAAAAAGGTAAGGAATGCAAGGTAAGCCACCAGGCTCACACAAAGACATTGGGGGACTTCCCTGGTGGTCCGGTGGGTAAGACTCTGTGCTCCCAATGCAGGGGGCCTGGGTTCGATCCCTGGTCAGGGAACTAGATCCTGCATGCTGCAACTAAGACCCAGTGCAGCCGAAAAGAAAAAAAAAAAGACATAGCATATTGATTCAGGGGTCCTGACAATAATCAGGCCAAAACACGCACTGGAGACAGAAAGGGCCAGTAAGGTAAACAATCCAAATTGATGAAATACACATTTCTTGGGGGATTCTGCCTGAAATTCTCTTCCCACCCAAGCAAATCCAGACCAAAATCCCATAGCCCACTTAGAAAATAAGCTGTCAGGAAAGGCAATTGACCCAGAAGTGACTAGAAGCTTCTTCTAGTAGAACAAAGAGAACTATAGTGAGGATTCTTCCTACACATTTCTAAAGCTCCACATCCTCTTGATGTATGCTCTGTCTTATTACTTAACAACATAACCCAAACCAACACCTTCTTTCCCAGACAGAAGTGCTTGCTTACCTGTCCATCTCTTAATTCTTTCTCATTATGGAAAGAGCAAGAGTTTTCATTCATGACTCAAAATCATTTGTTCAAGTGAACTCTGTCCTTGGGCTCAAAAAGGAGTTTAATAAGGTCTGAGATTAGAAGCTCTGGGGAGAGCCCTAGATCCGACTGTTCTACCTTTGCCTTCCTTCTTGGCAACCATTTAGACTAAGAACAAGAAAACAGTCCCTGTGTGCCATCACCAGGGTGTAGGTTTCTGTGAGTCCCGAAAGAAGTCCCTGAGGTTTCCGGAGCATCAGCCCTGAAAAAAAAAAAAAATTAAAGAATAAAACTGGTTTCATCATTCAATTATGCCTCTGTTAAGAACTGACTTTAGGGCTTCCCTGGTGGCGCAGTGGTTGAGAGTCTGCCTGCCGATGCAGGGGACACGGGTTCGTGCCCCAGTCCGGGAAGATCCCACATGCCGCAGAGCGGCTGGGCCCGTGAGCCATGGCCGCTGAGCCTGCGCGTCTGGAGCCTGTGCTCCACAACAGTGAGAGGGCCGCGTACCGCAAAAAAAAAAAAAAAAAAAAAAAGAACTGACTTTAAAAATCTTCAAGCAGCTGTAAACATATTTTGAATAAACAGGCTTCTTTAGCCAAATGCCTGCCTCTTACTATCCATGTCACTGGATGGAAAGAAGGGGTCCCTGCAGGAGTCCGAGGGCTGGACCATTAGTACCCAGGAGGCAGCACCAGTGTAAGCGGTGGGGATCTGTTTCTGACGATGAAGTTACTGAGATTTGGGGCAGCATCTCAAAGGGGTGAGGCTGATTTAGAGTGACACGTTGGTGCATGGTCTTAGCTTAAGTGCTCAGGCTTTGCTTAGGTCTCAGACGCAGGTTGGGCCTAATACCAGATTCGGTTCCTACGACGGTAGAAACTCAAAATGCAACACTGTGCCTACCCTTCCTCAGTTAGCACCAACACTGTACATGTGGCAGCTGCCTAGCCAGTGTGGCTAGCTCTAAGCCCTTCCTCCCATGAGTCCACCTTAAGAAGAGGGCTGGACAGGCCCACACCTCATCATGGGGTAAGTGGACACCATGGATGTCTGTCACAACAAGAATCTGGGTAAGTATGCAGATGACTGGCAGTCGTACCTCACAAACTTGGTTGACTTTTTTTGGCACGCTGCACGGCTTGCAGGATCTTAGTTCCCTGACCAGGGGTTGAACCCAGGCCCTTGGCAGTGAAAGCGTGAAGTCCTAACCACCGGACCGCCAGGGAATTCCCCAGACTTGGCTGACTAAGGAAGGAGGGTGGCACTGCTCTGAGGTCAGCCCTCCAGAGAATATGATCTGGGTTCCCTACAAACTGGCTGCCAGTAACAAGATGGACTCTTTGTCAGGGGGCAGGACGCACTGACTGATTCCTACCACCAAGAGCGGGAACACCTCCCGACTCTAGGGCTAGACATTTGGCTCACTGTAACTGAGGGGGAGGGCAGTGCTCCTCAGGAACTAGCTCTCTCTGGGGTCTCAGCACCTGCCTCCCTTTCCTTTCCCTCCTCCTTGACCTCCATGACGGCATATGACCAAACACTCGCACACGGGCCAACCTTGCGAAGGTGACAGGCAAGTATGGTGAGGGCAATCTCAGGAAGGCTCTTCTGTTACTGGGCTCGAAATGTATCAAGCAGCATAGATGCATGACCAACTTTACATGCCTGCTAGCGCCTCAGTTCTGGCTGCCGCCCTGCTGGGGGCTTCAACAGGGACAGTTACTATCTTTAACAGAGAAAGAAAAGAGCAGAAACTGTCAAACAAGCAAGTACTGGAAATCACAAAGTCACTCCTACCAATATTAGGCAAGTTCCTCAGGCTGGGCCTGAAGAAATGGCCATCCTATAAAGATGGATCCTTTCCAAATTCAGTATTTATGGTGCACCCACTTTACTTTTTTTTTTTTTTTTTTTTTTTTTTTTTGCGGTACGCGCCCCTCTCACTGTTGTGGCCTCTCCCGTTGTGGAGCACAGGCTCCGGACGGGCAGGCTCAGCAGCCATGGCTCACGGGGCCCAGCCGCTCCACGGAATGTGGGATCTTCCCGGACCGGGGCACGAACCCGTGTCCCCTGCATCGGCAGGCGGACTCTCAACCACTGCGCCACCAGGGAAGCCCACCCACTTTACTTTTTTAATTAAAAAAAATTTTTTTAAATTGAAGTAGAGTTGATTTTCAATGTCATGTTAGTTTCAGATGTACAGCACACTGATTCAATTATATATATAATATATATCTGAATACAGATATTCTTTTTCGAATAGCTTTCCATTATAGGTTATTACAAGATATTGAATATAGTTCCCTGTGCTATACAGTAGGTCCTTGTTTATTTTTATGGTGCACCCACTTTAGGCAATGAGCTACATTAAGGGGAATGATATTAAGTTTAAGCTTGCTGGAGCTTAAACTCTGAATAGGTATTTAATCTAGAAATTGGGTCCACACCGTAAATAAAAATGCGCACACAGGTATGCCACTTCTTTCATCGGCCTTGTCGCTGGGGCCTCCCCGGCCCTTCCAGCCCCGACCAGGCCTCCGCCGCAGGCATCACCATCCCAGGGGGGCGCCGCAGCCAAAACTACTGGCCAATTTGGGGTCACAAATCCCGGTGCTCGCCGGCTGGGATACGCGTATGTTAACAGAGATCTCAGTCCATCGAGACACCCAGCCAGAGAGGGTGGGGACTCCGGACAGCAACTTTCTCGGTGGGGAAAACAGGAAAGCAACTTGCCTCAGGTCATCCAGAGAGACCAAAACCGATGTCTCCGGTCTGCCAGTAAGGAGTCTCTCTCTGTTCTGCAACTCTCAGCCTTGTCTCGCCCCAGAGCGACCATTTCCGCCCCACATTCCTTCTCCTTGGACCCCCGGGTCTCGCCGGCTGAGCCCCCGAGTTCCCTGAGCTTTCGCGATTGGGGTGCCTCCTCCGCGCATGCGCACGGGCCTCCTCCGCGCATGCGCACGGCCTTCCGCGCCTCCAGAGACGTGAGTACGAAGAGCCGCAATGGTCAATCTCCGCCGGAGACTTGGCTTCTGGCCAAAAAGGGCCTGGCTGAGCAGTGGCCAAAGTTGGCTGTGCCTTCCGGGTGCGAGGATAAGCTAACTGGGCAAAGTCGCGGCCGCAGAGCCCGGGCGCAGTCGGAGCGGACAGGTTCCGATGCCAGCGCGATGTGGCTGTTGCTGCTGCCGCTGGCTGCGCTGCTGCTGGCCGTCCTCGGCAAAGTTTGCAAGGGGTTGTTCTCCAGCAGCTCCCCGAACCCCTTCTCCGAGGATGTCAAGCGGCCACCCGCGCCCCTGGTGACCGACAAGGAGGCCAGGAAGAAGGTTCTCAAGCAAGGTGAGCGGGAGGGACCCCGGGGTCTGAGGCTGCGCCTGGGCATCCTCGCGGGTTAGCGTTCCCCAGATGCAGAGTGATGGGAGGGCTTCTTTGCACGTGGAGGCACCCGCTTCAGAGTCCGCCACTGGCGAGAGCCTTGGTCCCCCCAGGCCCGGGGAATCGTGGCCACACGGGCGCGGGCATCGTCCTCGGCGAGCCAAGTCTTTGGCATAGCCACGCTCAGGCCCTGCCACTTAGTATAGCGGTGGCTAACCGGATAAACAAGAGACCCTTCCCCTACTTTGCTTTAAGACCTTAACGTTTTCACTTATCTTCCCCGTGGGTTCAGGGACTTGGGAGAGCTGCACAGAAACCTTTATAGGAAATTGCATTTGGCCCATCAAGTGATTTGGCTGGTTATGCCTGCTCCCATCTCTTGTTGAAACGAGGCTCAACAGGGTGACTCAGGCTCAGAGCTGCTCTTCCATTGACCTGCACTGTCATCTTTAAAAAGTATTTGCGAATTTCTTCTAAGGTTTTAAAGAAAGAGTTCTACTGCTTAAAAAAGAAAAAAGAAAAAAAGAATAACCTGTAAAGAGAATAATCTGTTGATATCTGAGATCTCTCTCACCTGTTCACTTGTAAATTTTAGTATTCTGTGCAACAAGTCTTGCTACACAGTTGGAGACAGTATTGTTCTAAGTGGAAGGCCTATTAGTTTGAACTTCTGAGATCAGAGTTTTAATTGGACTCTGTCACTAATTTGCTGCGAAAACGTTAGCAAGTCACTCCATTTATCTGGATTGGTCTAAAAATGAGATGACTAGTTTAACTGTTTTTCAAACCAGGTTGTGATCTCTTAGTGGGTCATGAAATCAATTTAATGGGTTGCAACTAACATTTTAAATGACAGTAGAATGGAAAATATCAGAGTGCATAATACATGGTTCTGGTAAGTATTGTGAAACTTCTGTTTCAGGTATTTATATTATATACTAACATATGTTCTGGGATGTGAATATGAAATATATTTTTCACTATAGGTCTTTTAAAAAACATTTGAAAAGTTGAAAGTTTACTGAGTTCCCTAGCAGCTTGAAAAATTCCAAATCTCAGTTCTTCAGGAGTGATCTTTTTTTTAAAATATATTTATTTATTTATTTATGGCTATGTTAGGTCTTCGTTGTGGTGCATGGGCTTCTCATTGTGGTGGCTTCTCTTGTGGAGCACAGCCTCTAGATGTGTGGGCTTCAGTAGTTGTGGCACGTGGGCTCAGTAGTTGTGGCACGTGGGCTCAGTAGTTGTGGCATGTGGGCTCAGTAGTTGTGGCTTGTGGGCTCTAGAGCACAGGCTCAGTACTTGTGGTGCACAGGCTCGGTTGCTCCGCAGTGTGTGGGACCTTCCCGGACCAGGGCTTGAACCCGTGTCCCCTGAATTGGCAGGTGGATTCTTAACCCTTGCGCCACCAGGGAAGTCCCTTTAGGAGTGATCTTGAGAGAACAGATCTTGTGTAGGAAGTGCCCATACAGCACCACGGGCTGTCCAGTTTTGTCTTGTTTAGGTGCTTCCTCCTCAACCCCACCTCCACGATTTCTCAGAGCAGCTCTGTCCTGCCTCTGCATCAGGATGTTGAAGAACCATCATCCGACTGGGCTGCTCCACTGCTAACTGCAGACCCTGCATTTTCCAAAGATAACCTGCTTGTGAATGGACCAGTCCATGAGCCAGCAGCCTGCACTGGCCCCCGTCCCCCTCCTTGTTTTCTTTCTTCCATAGCTCGCTCTCTGTCTGCACTTAGGTTTCTCAGCCTGTATTGCAGCATTGTTTTGTTCCTATGATAGTTTGTGGATTTTTTACTTTCTTTGCAAGTAGGAAAAATCCCCAGCTACACAGTGGCTTTCCTTAAATCAGTTCAGATCAAACCAAATCACTTTGTTTAACCCGCCTGGCTGGTCCTGAATATTTCCCAGGTAAAATGTTTGAGACATTTTAGTCAGGAGCTCCTTGCCAAACTGCTCTAGAGTTTTCTGGCGTTGTACAAGCTAGAGAATTCTGCCTTGGTTTCCACATCACTGCTCTTTCACTGCCCCCCAAGAAGCCCCCACCTCCATCTCCTCCATCTGCTGCAGCTTTCTCAGCCAGCCGAGTGCCAGAGAAGCTGGATGTGGTGGTCATAGGCAGTGGCTTTGGGGGCCTGGCGGCAGCGGCGATCCTGACCAAAGCTGGCAAGCGAGTTCTGGTGCTGGAACAACATACCAAGGCGGGAGGCTGTTGTCATACGTTTGGACAGAATGGCCTTGAATTTGACACGGGTAAGGCTTCTGTGGAAAAGGGCTGGGAGCTGGCGGTTTGGAGCAGCCGTGGTGGGATGATCCTGGGCATTTCTGTGATTTTGGAGGCCCCGTCTTCTCCCTGGGCACGCTTTCCTTGTCTGACAGCTGTACCCGCTGGCAGCCGAACTGGGCAGGGATTTGGTGGTTTTTGCTGCGACTCCCCTCTACAGAAAGGGTGGGTACCCCCTCTGGGCACAGACTCAGCCCTGCAGGACAACTTCTTTCACCTTGCTTCCTTGTTGGAGCTTTTCCAGGCCTCAATCCCCATATCCCTATGACCCTTTGTTTTTCTGTCTCCCAACAGGAATCCATTATATCGGGCGCATGCAGGAGGGCAGCTTTGGCCGTTTTATCTTGGACCAGATCACTGAGGGGCAGTTGGACTGGGCTCCCACGGCCTCTCCCTTTGACATCATGGTACTAGAAGGGCCCAATGGCCGAAAGGAGTTTCCCATGTACAGTGGGGAGAAAGCCTACATACAGGGCCTCAAGGAGAAGTTTCCCCAGGAGGAAGCTGCCATCGACAAGTATATAAGGCTGGTTAAGGTAACACGGACATGCTGAGGACCCCCTGCTTATTCCCAGCAAGGCTGACCTTCCTCATTAGCGGAGTGATGGGTAAGGGAGGCAGGAAGAAGGAACAGGCCTGTCTGTCTGGAACTCAGCCTCTGCTGGAGTTGGCCTCTGTGCCCCGGGGCCCTCTGTCTCTGGAGCCTGGGCTCCGCAGCTGCCACTCTCACTCTGGCCTCTGGGGGGCGCTCAGCTCTCCTCCCTGACCACGCTGGCCTCCCTGTGGTCATATCACCACTTTTTCACTTCATCTGGTTGGGATTATTCAAAAGGAATTTGGGCTGGAAACTGAGAAGCAAAAAAGGACTCACCTGAGGGTAGAATGGGAAAAATTCACAGAGTACGGAGTTTTTTGTTTTTCTGTTTATAAATTTATTTACTTTTTTATATTTGGCTGCTTTGGGTCTTCATTGCTGCGCGCGGGCTTTCTCTAGTTGCAGCGAGTTGGGGCTGCTCATTGCGGTGCGCGGGCTTCCCATTGCAGTGGCTTCTCTCATTGCGGAGCACGGGCTCTACGCGTGTGGGCTTCAGTAGTTGTGGCATGCGGGCTCAGTAGTTGTGGCTCCCGAGCTTAGTTGCTCCGTGGCATGTGGGATCTTCCCGGACCAGGGATCGAACCTGTGTTCCCTGCACTGGCAGGTGGATTCTTAACCACGGCGCCCCCAGGGAAGCCCCCAGTACAGAGTTTTAAAATCCAAATTCAGCCAAGTTCAGCCGGGGCTAAGTGTTGCTGGCCCTCGGGCTATGCAGGCTGTTGGAAAGGCGAGTCAGGAGATGAGATCTGTTCCTCCCTGCTCATTCCCTTCCCCAGGTGGTATCCAGAGGAGTCAGTCATGCCATCTTGTTGAAGATCCTCCCGCTGCTCATGGTTCAGGTCCTCAACAAGTATGGGCTGCTCACCCATTTCTCTTCGTTCCTCCATGCATCCACCCAGAGCCTGGCCGAGGTCCTGCGGGAGCTGCCAGCCTCCCCGGAGCTCCAGGCCGTGCTCAGCTACATCTTTCCCACTTATGGTGGGTACTGGCCTTGGGCCCCAGGCAGCTCCTGGCTCTCAGTCTTTCTTCCTGAGCCTGCTTGGCTGACTGAAATGAAACAGCACACACCCCAGGCCCTCTGGAGCTTATGGAGATGTCTGTCCGCCTTCCTACTGGACACACTGATAAAAATTCCCTTCACCCACGCCCTGGATGACTTTCCTTTCCAACCAAAACTGTCCTCCTTGGCAGCATGACAGTTTGCAGGGAGGACATTCCCACTGGCCTCAAGACCTGTAAGGTTCCCCTTTCCCCACATTTGGATGGAAACAGGCCCTCTGGCTGCCCTGAGCCCTGGGGATCACTTGGATCCTGGGATGCATAGCCTCAGACTGCGTGTTTTCCTTTTTTTTTTTTGGCCATGCCTCACGGCTTGCGGGATCTTAGTTCCCCAACCAGGGATTGAACCTGGGCCCCTGGCAGTGAAAGCACCGAGTCCTAACCCACTGGACCGCCAGGGAATTCCCAAAGGCTGCGTGTTTTCTGATGGGAACCCGTATTCCTTTCTGAACGAAGGTACCGCTGCCCCTCCTGCCTCATCACCCCTTCCTTCCTTCTGTAGGCGTGACCGCCAGCCACACCACCTTTGCCATGCATGCTCTGCTGGTTGACCACTACATAAAAGGGGCCTTTTATCCCCGAGGGGGTTCCAGTGAAATCGCTTTCCACACCATCCCTGTGATTCAGCGGGCCGGGGGTGCTGTCTTGACGAGGGCCCCTGTGCAGAGCATCTTGCTGGACTCAGCTGGGAAAGCCTGCGGTAAGAGCCCTGCATTGTCTTCACAGTCCCTGGCCGGGGTGGGAGAGACCTGGGATCTCTGGGTGCAGAGCAAAGAAAGCACTGAGGGCAGAAGGTGTAGAAGAACTGACCTCCAAATGGGGGGTTAAAGGCTGGAATCTGCCCCAAGCTGGGGCTGCCCGGGGATAGCGATTGGCCTGGAAGCAAAAAGGACACGGGAAGGATAAAGGGTGGCATGGTTCCCAGAGAACAGTATTTCATCATTTATTCAATAGACAAAAATAGTTATCTGGTAACCTAGGACCTCCTGAGTGTAGGGGCTGTGTCTTTTTAATCTTTATGTCTATAGACTTTAGCACATAATAGAGCCCAGTAACTGTTTGTTCAGTGACTGATGGAGTGAGTACGTAACCTGGGTGCTTGTAGGGTGGTGTGGAGGCCGGCAGGATGCCCTGCCCTCAATCTGTAAATGGCAGAATGGGACCCAGCCTCTAGCCTGGCTCAGGTGTTTGCTGTCACCTGCACACAGCGTCAAAATCCCACCGTGGATGAACTCTGTGAGGAGAGGCTCTATGCAAGGAAGGACTCTGGTAGACAGAACAGGCCATCCAGGCTGCGGGTACTTCAGAAGCATCAGCTAAGGGGGCAGAGAGACGCCTGGGGAAAACAGAGCTGGTGTGACAGTAAATTCACCAGAGGAATCTTTCAAGGAGGAGGTGGTGAGTGGGTAGCCCAGGGCACGCAAAAGTCAAGGGAGAAAAGACCGTCAGCGGTCTCCAAGGGCATGTGTGTAGAAGAGACTGGGAAGTTCCCGGTGGGGAGAGAGGGGTGGCTGTCCAATGTGTGAGACTTTCTCTCATGTTCATGAGCAAGTTCTTCCAGCCATCAGGGGGTGTGTGGACCAAGTGGGTTTATCATTTCAATTAAATTCAGTGGCGGATACATTTATTTGTGTTTTTCACGTGCTAGGTGATAAAAGACAAGTAAATCCTAATCTGTAACTCAAGAAGTTTCCAGTCTCACAGGGAAGATGACTGCGCTATAGTTAAAGTGCCACATAGAGGCAGGCACCAAGGATGGAGGTGACACAGAGGGTGGTGGAACAGGGAAGGTCTCAGACGGAGGTCATGAAGGGTGAGAGGAAGCTAGCCAGAGGGGAGGGGTGGTTATTCCAGGCAGGGGGAACCGAATGTGCAGAGGCACAGAGGTATGAAAGAGCTGAGTATTTTTAGGCATCTGAAAATGTTGGGTTGAATCGTAAGAGACTGCCACATTTACAGGTTAAAAAACGGTTGACTGTCAGCTATTTCATACAGTCCTACCTAATAGTTTAGTGAGAATGGCCAGAGGTGAGGCTGGACGCACGAAAGGGACCACATCAGGGAAGGCTGAGACAAGACCTTGGAGTTTAAGGCAGAGGTTGAGGTGTCTTTGGAGGATTTTGAAAAGAGCAAGTTGGGACGGGAAGTCTGGCAGCTGTGAAGAAGGGTCTAGGATTCCAGTGAAGGCCTTCAGCCCGTGGGCTCTTTCGGGATTCGTGTGAAGGTTGGTGGGTTGCTCAAGGGAAGCGTGCCCACGCAGGGTGGGGAGAGAGGTAGGAAGCCAGGGCGGGGACCGTGAGCCAAGAGGGCAGCGCTTCAGGATGGTTACCTCACTTTGCAGTTTGGCCTGGGGCCTGCCCGCTCGGGGTCAATGTGGGAGAGATCTGGGGGGTGGGGAATAGGGACCTTTTTTGTCCTCCTGGAGCTTACAGAACCTCAGCCAAGCTCTTGTGCCTGCAGGTGTCACTGTGAAGCATGGTCAGGAGCTGGTGAGCATCTATTGCCCCGTCGTGATCTCCAACGCAGGATTATTCAACACCTATGAGTACCTGTTGCCAGAGAAGGCCCGCTGTCTGCCAGGTAAACGACTGGGCTGCGTCACTGTCCTCCAGGTGCCCCAGCCCTGCCCCCTGCAACCAGCTGGCTCAGCCTGGCTGATGCTTCCCCCAGCGTTAGCACTGCCCTTTGACCCTCCATAGGCAGAAAAGGTGAGCACACCGGTTTCTAACATCCGTTCCCAGAAGGCCTCTGTTTAGGGGGTGGCATCAACTTCCTTTGTATCACATCTTCCCCAAAGACCCTTTGGTCCTTATCTCTCATTTCGTTCTTGGCATATTTACTCCCTTTCCCCTTATCACCTCAACCATGTTTCCCTTTCCTCTTTCAAGTCTCCAGTCCTAGTTGCCCATTTCCAGTTTCCCTAGATCTTAGATCATCTCTCTGATAGTCCATGATGGTGGCTTGAGTCCTAAAGGAACGTTTCTTGGATTTTCACTGAGTTTGCCCTATGAATCCTGCTTCCTTCCTTAATTTCTCACTTATTTTGAGTGGGGAAGCCTGATCTGACATTGTTGGTAAGGGAAGCTAAGGCTGGCGTGGAGAAGAAGGCCTTGATAATAATGTTGTGGGCCTGCCTCTTCAGGAAGCAGCTCTGTACTGGTGCTGAGGCTGCAGGAGTACCCTCCGCTCCGTGAGCCCTGAACTCGAAACAAGCCTCAGTCTAGTCATCTCCACTGATAGGCCGTGTCCAAAACTAAAAGCCCGATTTTGTTCTTGCCTTGATCCTCGGCCACTGGGTAGAGGGCTCGTCATCCTAATGTTGATGGCTGGGGAAACAGAGGCACACAGGTGAATAACTGCCCAAGGCCACCCAGCTGGAGGTGGCCAAGCTGAGAGGAGAAGGCTGGTGTGTCGGACTCGAAGCCTGGGCTGCTGGCCCGCTCTGGGCTGGGAAGCATGGGGCTTCCAGAGCGAAGGCCTCGCTTGAAGGGGCAGGAGAGCAGGTCGGCCCACAAGGAACAGAGTGGCTGGGCCAAGGTTAGCTGGGACGTCACCATTTGGAAATGTAGCTGGCAGCTCCCCATGTGATTGAGGGGAGGAGGCCGCTGGCTGGGAGGGGACCGGCGATCCTGGAGGGTGAGGGAGAGGCATCTGCGTAAAGGCCTCTGGCTGGGGTGGGAGGTGGGGAGTAGGGAGCCGCTCACGATGAGTTTGGGGTGGAAACCCCGGACTTCACTGGTACCCGGGGAGGAGCGCTGTGGAAAGAGCGCTCCGCCCCAGAGGGCGGGCCCAGGGATGTGGGTTCAGTAGAAAAGTGAGGCCTTGGATTTCCTGGTGGGGGAGAGGGTGGGTGGCCGTCGTGATTGTCTCTGAGGTACAGGCCATGTGCTCCCGGGAACTGGCCTCCTCAGCCCTCTGCCTCACTTAGCTGGGCCTCGGCCGGCATCTGCTCCTGGCAGGGGCCTCCCCTCTCTCAGGCCGGGTGAGCCGAGTGGGGTGGGGCAGAGACCGCCCGGTGGCCTTTGGTACTTCGTGCCTCCCTCTCTCCCAGGACCTCTGAACCCTGACACTGTCCCCTGACGGGCCCAGTGTTCCCCCAGGCCCGCCTTCTCTCCAGGCAGCCATGCCACAGACTTAGCTGCCGAGCTTGCCTCCCTTCACTGGCGGAAGCAGCTTCCACTGCTCTTACGTATCCCAGCCCTGAAGACAGTCTCATGTGCCAGCCCCTACCTGCCTGAAGGACCAGCTGCCTCTCTCGAGCGGGAGCTGCATGAATCCCAGTTTGAGAGCATTTCAGACAGTGGCAGCAGTGATGCTTAACTCAGAGACCCCAGGTGCTGGGATTCCTACGTTTCCAGCTGTTTGGGGGTAGAGATTCTCACAGTTCTGTCTCCCTCTCAGAGATGGGAATGGGGTATCTGGTGGCCTTGGGGACAGGCAGTGCTAGTTGGGGTCGAGGGTGGAGGTGGGGTGGTCAGGCAGGGGGAGGCTTTGTGAATAGGAGCGCCTTTCTTAAATTCCACGGCTGAGCTTTGAGGAGGGTAGTTTGGAGAGGAGGTGTTTTGAGTAGGGAAGACTAGTTTGACAAAATCAGTAGGGGAGCTAAGGCTGGTGTGGAGAAGCAGGGCTTGGTCTCATCGTCGTGTGCCTGATTTGAGACCCAAGATTCTGTTTTTCTGCCAGGTGGGTGGCTCCTGGACCCCTTCCTTCTAGCTGGGGAAAGGGACGGGAGGGGCTGGGTGGAGGTGATGGCTGCGCTAAGGGGCTTCTGAAGACCTGGGGGTATCACTCCTGGGCCCCTGGTTCTCTCTGTGCCCACCCTGCCCCACCTGGAAAGGGGGTGCCCACAGCTGTGGTTCCCCAACGATGCTGGGACCCAGGGGAGAAGGTGCTCCTGACTTTCCAGGGCAATTACTACTACTCACCACATCCCCTGCCCCCCCTCGGCGCTCCCACAGCTGGGCAGCTGGGTGTCTGGAAGTCTTATGCCCGTTGTCCTACTGTAATTGTTACAACGCCCCCTTGACTCTCAGAAGTGGCCTGTTCTGGATGATAAGTTTTATGGTCACCCTCCCCGTAGCACTCAGGTCTTCGCAGCCTCTAATAGGAGAGCCAGCTTCTTCAGGAAAGTGGACAGTGGACAGGCATCACGTCCGATTCCTTGCAGTGTCCCCAAGGCCTCGCAGAGGATCCAGCGCATTTCAGGTCCTCAACAAATATTTGTTACATGAATTAAGCAGAGCAGCCCGTGGCGACTTATCCCTCAGGCAGAGGCTGGAAATGGTCCTGGGAATGGGAACAAAGGATAAGACTCCGGGGCTTCCCTGGTGGCGCAGTGGTTGAGAGTCCGCCTGCCAATGCAGGGGACGCGAGTTCGTGCCCCGGTCCGGGAAGATCCCACGTGCCGCAGAGCGGCTGGGCCCGTGAGCCATGGCCGCTGGGCCTGCGCGTCCGGAGCCTGTGCTCCGCAGCGGGAGAGGCCACCACAGCGAGAGGCCCGCGTACCGCCAAAAAAAAAAAAAAAAAAAATGGATAAGACTCTGTGGGAGCAACTTCCAGAAAACTGGTCTGGGCTCAGCTGTTGAGAGGTAGGAATGCCCAATGGCTACGGTCCAGGGGACCAGAGGCTCCCACGGTGCCTGTTGCCTTCCTCCTCAGTGCTGTTCTTCCCTCCTCCCCAGATGAACCCTGGAATGCCAAGTGCCAGTGATGCCGTTTGCATCTGTTCATCTGCATCACTTTCCATTTTCAGGCCTTGTGCTGACTGTTCAGCACAGGAGGAATTATGCATATTCAGTCATTAGATGGTTTGTATTCAGCTTAATACCGAAGCCAAGGCTTACAACCAAATACTGTTCCTAGCCGTGGTCTTTGTAGTGCACAGCCCGTCATCCGCTCGTAGCTGAGACATGAACGGGACGATGGGAGGCAGTGAGCGGCTCAGAGAGCCGGGCGTCACTCACTGCTCCTCAAGGCGCTCAGAGCAGAAGGCTGAGGCCGTGGCCTTCACAGGCAGGAGGCCAGGCCGAGCTGTCCGAACGTCTGAGGCTACAGATGAGGTGAGCGGGCGTCCGCAGGTTCCCGGGGCAGGGGCGGCAGTCGGTGGCCTTGTTCACGCGGCCCTGCCGCCTCTCGGCAGGTGTGAAGCGGCAGCTGGGGATGGTGCGGCCCGGCTTGAGCATGTTCTCTGTCTTCATCTGCCTCCGAGGCACCAAGAAGGACCTGGGGCTGCCGTCTACCAACTACTACGTTTATTTTGACACAGACATGGACACGGCGTAAGGCGTGGGTGTGCGTGTGTGGGGAGGCTGTCCTCCCCTGATGCTGGGGGAGAAGCAGCAGGATGCAGGATGGGAGGAAATGGGCAAGAATCTACTCCCAAAGGGCTTTTCCCTACCTAGGCTGCGCCTTGGCCTCATCCCTTCGGGGGTCCCTGGGGGTGACCTACCCTCGGGGTGGTGCTGTTGGCTGCGGGGAACAAGGCCAGGACCGACAGCCCCTCTCCTCCCCCAGGATGGAGCACTACCTCTCTCTGCCTGCGGACAAGGCTGTAGAGCACATGCCCGTTCTCTTCATTGCTTTCCCGTCGGCCAAGGACCCGTCGTGGGAGGACCGGTTTTCAGGTGGGGCTTGAGGTTCTGGGGCGGGGGCTTGGGCGGGGCAGGGGCAGCAGTAGTGACCCCGCCCTGCATCCCCAGGCCGCTCCACAGGGGTCGTGCTGGTGCCCACCTCCTATGAGTGGTTCGAGGAGTGGCGGGACGAGCCCCAGGGAAAGCGGAGCAGTGGCTACGAGACCCTCAAGAGCTCCTTTGTTGAAGCCGCTCTGTCGGTCGTCCTGAAGCTCTTCCCACAGCTGGAGGGGAAGGTAGGAGGGCAGACTCCTGTGGCTGGTGCATCTCTACCCTTTCTTTGGGGCAGGGGAACCAGGCCTGGGCTGACTGAGCTCCAGGAAGGGATAGGGAGCCCGTGCCGGCAGGCAGCTCGTGCAGGGGCAGGAAAGGAGGTGAGGGTCTCACAAGGTCCCACTCCTACTCTTCGGCTGCCTCTTTTGCCTCCTCAGGTGGACAGTGTGACTGGAGGGTCCCCGTTGACCAATCAGTTCTACCTGGCAGCTCCCCGGGGGGCCTGCTACGGGGCTGACCACGACCTGGGCCGCCTGCATCCTGGTGCGATGGCCTCCATGAGGGCCCAGAGCCCCATCCCCAACCTCTACCTGACAGGTACACTGACTGCTGCATTTTGCCAGGACCTGAGACCCTGGGCTTCCCTGTCACCCAGAGTCCTCCATTCTTGTCCTCAGATCCTGCTGCCCTCTGCAGCCTCCCACACCCTGAGCTGGGCTGCCTCGGCAGCTGTGGACCCTGGTCCTGGTCTGAAGCCATCTCTGGGTGGCCCTGGCCCAGGGGCCCTTGTCCATCCCTGTCCCCCACTTGGGGCGGGGGGCAGCAGTGCACACGGGCCTCTGCTTTTGTCTCCTAGGCCAGGATGTCTTCACCTGTGGGTTGATGGGAGCCCTGCAAGGGGCCCTGCTGTGCAGCAGTGCCATCCTGAAGCGGAACCTGTACCCAGATCTTCAGAACCTTGGCTCAAGGGTCCAGGCACAGAAGAAGAAGAATTAGTTTGGTCAGGGATGAGTCAGAGGAAATTTGGCCAGTGCTCCGGCACAGCCCCTGACTTACCCATGTCTTTCTGCATTAGCTCCTCGATCATGTAAAGTACTCTTGTTTTTAATTTCTGAATAAGAGGTCCGAGGCATAAGTGTAGCATAGATGGCGCTTTTTTTTTTTTTTTTTTTTGGCTGTGCTGCACGGCATGTGGGATCTTACCCCGACCAGGGATTGAAGTCTGTGCCCTCTGCAGTGGGAGTGCAGAGTCTTAACCACTGGACTGTCAGGAGAGTCCCTAGATGGTGGTTCTTAAACTGAAGCTCTTCCAGCCAGGCAGGTGGTGATCCTTCATACCTTTTTTTTTTTTTTTTTGCGGTACGCAGGCCTCTCACTGTTGTGGCCTCTCCCGTTGCGGAGCACAGGCTCCGGACACGCAGGCTCAGCGGCCATGGCTCACGGGCCCAGCCGCTCCGCGGCATGTGGGATCTTCCCGGACCGGGGCACGAACCCGTGTCCCCTGCGTTGGCAGGCGGACTCTCAACCACTGCGCCACCAGGGAAGCCCCTTTCATACCTTTTATAACATGCTGTCTCTACGAAAGGCCCAGCGTGGGCTACTGACTTGGGTGACTTTAATGGTTCATCAAGCAGCGCTCTGCATCCCACACCCACACCTCCTAACTCTGAGCCATCAAACCAAATATTCTTTTGTCAGGTGGCTAGAACCCTTGAGAGTGTGGGTCGGCTGAAGCAGGATGGACCCACCGGCCCGAGGCTTCTCTTCCCATTCCCCCTTAGTGCCTCTCTGCGGGAGTTCTACACAGTGGAGAGAGGGTGCCTGATGAGCATGGTTTGGGTTGTAGTTCCATAGGTTGAGGCTCCAGATCCCATTTTTCTGGTTCCACTGGCTTTCAGTGGGTGGGGAAACGCCTGTGATAGGGTCCATGTGGACGTGGGGGCAGGGGGCTGACAGGACGCATTAGTTAGCGAGGTGTATGTTACACAAGAACATCCAATGCGCATGCAGCCAGGGCCTAGGCTCGTCTTCCTTATGATCGGGGTTAAATTGGGTTCTCACCATGCCAGCATCAAGATACCCTCCCAGACCTCAGGGCCTGAGCCTCAAGACTTAGCTTCCTAAAATACACAGCGAGACGGGGGCGTTCGCCGTCAGGGCAGAGGCCTGGAAAGACAACTGGGGTTGATGCAGGTGGACAGAGCTTTCAAGCCAAGGGTACAGCAAAGGACGAGCCCTAAGAGGTAACGACTGTATTATGACAAGAAGCCCAGCTACTCCCAACCTAGGACAAGGGCTGCCTGGTGAGGAGGAGGAGGTTGGCAGGCAGTCAATCAGAACATGGAAAATTACAGACCGTGTGCAAAGCTTGGGAATGCGTTTCCGGTGTATTGGTACTTACGTGGGGACTGGGTGGGAAGGTGAGTGAAGGCTAAAGGTTAAAAAAAAAAAATGACCTTCCACTTACGTTAGGCCTTATTTTAATCAATTTCAATACAGTACTAATAAATTTATTAAGGGGGATTAAGAGGTACAATATAATCAATAATACTGAAATAACTTTGTATGGTGACAGATGGTTACTAGACTTACTGTGATCAATTTGCAATGTATACAGATGTCGAATCACTATGTTGTATACCTGAAACTAATATAATGTTGTATATCGACTGTGCTTTTTAAAAAATAAGGAGGAGAAAAATTAAATTTAATGATTATAGAGCTTTAACATTTGAAATTTATTTTGGTTTCTGTGCAGAGATACATAACTACGTGGTGACGGCATTCATAAAAGCTAGGTAAAACATTATATGTGGAAAAATACTTGTCATTAGACCAAATAGGCTTTTTTTTTAAAAAAAAAATTTATTTATTTATTTGGCTGTGCCAGGTCTTAGTTGCAACATGCAGGATCTTCACTGCCTCGTGTGGGATCTTTGTTGTGGCATGCTGGATCTTTTTAGTTGTGGCACGTGGGAACTTCAGTTGCGGCATGCGAACTCTTAGTTGCGGCATGTGGGATCTAGTTCCCTAACCAGGGATCGAACCCAGGCCCCCTGCATTGGGGGCGCGGAGCCTTGGCCACTGGACCACCAGGGAAGTCCCCAAATAAGCTTTAAAGAAATAAAATTAAGTGATTATCATTAAGTTACAAGGTGGAAATACAAAACATTGCAAAACAGTAGTATCCTGCTAATTGGGTAAACAAAAAAAGAAGGGAAACAATTTCAACAATCAACCATTTATTGAACATGTTAGACTTCTGAATTAAAGGGATATCGACAAGTGTGAGGAAGCTGACTTTGTTGGCAGCTTGAAACACTATACAGCTCAGACCCAATGCCTTTACAGAGGAGTTTCTAGATTGGGATATTTAGGAAATTCACACGTGACTTAAGAAACTGAGGTGAGATTCAGCCTTGGTTCTGGATGTACGGTTCAATTAAGCTTGAGAATCTCTTCTCAGGATTCTTTCTTAAGCAAGGCAATGCCAAATGCAACTGTCCCAGCGAGAGTTTTTAGAAAACAGCTGGCAGAAGGACAGGGTCTGGTGTATGGCATACTCGTCTTCCCTGTTCACATGATTCAGAACATGTGCAAAGCGTGCTAGCTTTCATCACACATGCAGCATTACATAACAAGTCACCCTGCAAAAATGAGGGGCAGGCTTTTGAATTAAATGGCATGAAATGGGAGAAGAAAATGAGAATCATTATCGGGAATTTTAGAGGTTTAGAGTTCTGTCACCAAAAGTTTCATTGAAAGCCATTATGTGAAAAGAAATGTCAGTGTGTACACAGCTAGTTGTCAGGTCTTTCTGAGTTATCTTAGCCTTTCCAGGTAGACTAGCCTTCCACTCCCACAGAGTCCAGAGGTAGACTCTTCAAATAATTCTGAAGCACAGATTCCTCCAAATAGAAACCACCCTGCCACCAAAAACTGGGGCCAGGAAAGGAAGCACAGAGCCATCTGGACAGGGCACCTCTCATGCCCGCCCCCCCGCGCCCCGCCCCCACCGCTGGAGAGATCCTCCCCTCCCCCACCAGTCCACCCTCATGTGCACAATCTCTAGGAAAACATCTTCAAAGAGTCTCTCTTCAAAAAGACAACTACCCAGAAAACAGCTTCTCCTTTGTTGTGGGAGATTTCTTTCAGTGCAATTTCTAAAGTGAAACTTAAATTCTTTTGTACTCTTTCACACAAGAAACCATACTTCTCAGAGGCTCAAAAAGTGAAGCTTTGCAGACTCTACAACAATACTTATGCGTCCACTTGGTGCCAACCTACTTGGTGCCTGAAACCAACCTTTCTTTCTGCTCTCCTCCTTACTATCAATATCCATCCATGAGGGACAGCAACCAGTAGCCAGAAAGAGCCGTGTGAGACCTCAGTTAAGTCACAGCCAGATGTCCTGAACAAAGAACATGTCTCCTTTGCAAGAAGAAACTGAACTCAAGTCCCCGGGGACTGTCCCATGTTAGGCAGATACGCAGATGACGCCCTGGGTGCTCCTGAAGGAGCTTCATTTTCTTGGGGAGACCAGACAGAGATGGCAGATACCGGCTGCCCTGTTTTGCTCAAGTTCCAAAATGTGTGAGTGGTATTACCAGGAGCTATTACAGTAAAATGGAAAGAGCCAATCACGCGGGGCAGGGGAGTCAGGAAGGTGCATGGGCAAACGTGAGCTGGGCCCTGAGAAAACAGGTTTCGGGGAGGCAAGGGAAAGAAGAGAAGGTGGGGGGACGCGCCCTAACTGGAAAACAGCCACCGGAAGCCAGGGACTGGAGGACGCAGCAAGGACGAAAAGGCACAGGGGCCTGGATGGGCCCGACAAGAGGGACCTTTGGCCCAGCCAGGATGCAGGGAAAGACAGGCAGGACAGTGCCGGCCTGTGGAGCCCTGAACACCAGAGTCCACGAACTTGATTCTCGAAGCCACGAGACACGCTTCAGATCACGGCAAGTACTCTGGAAAGATCACTCTGCTCTCTTCGCATACACAAAAAATGGACAGGAGACCAATGTAGGTGGCTCTTGGGAAAAAAAAAAAATCTAGGAGAGAAGTGGAATGGGTGGCGGTGTGGGTGGGGCAGGGAAACAAGGAAAATGGAGACTGTAGCTGGAGATGGTTCTCTAAAAATGGACAGGACTTTCGTGACAAGACATAAAAACGGCACAAGTCTGCAGTTCGGAGTTGAGATGATTCAAGAGATTGGGCAGTTGAGAGGGGCCTCTTAATGGGTAGAAGAGAGAAATTCCGTTTCCGTGACAACAGGATGACCAAGCTGAAATATTCAGCACACGGCAGGACTGGGTTCTTTGGGAACTAGGCCAAGGATAAAAACTTGGGAGTCACTCACTCAGAGGATAAAGAATGGATGAGTTTCTAGGGAGACAAAGGAAAAGACAAAGACCTGTCTTTGAGGGCCTTCTCCTCCACCAGCACAGGATAAGACAAAGGAGTTCTCAGAAGCCAGGACAGAGAGACCAGAAGAGGGGAAGTTTGATTTGATGGTCTAAGTGTCCAATTCTATCAGGGACAAGACTGAGCGTTGAGAACAAGCCACTGGATTTGGGGATCTGAACCTCTGGGAAAACATTATTAGCAGGAAGACAAGGACCGAAGTGACTCTGTAAAGGTTATGAGGAAGATACATGGCAAGGGAATGGAAGCTGGACCACAAATAGGATGGATGGGAGCGGGGAATCTGGGCATGCATGAAGACGGAAGGAAAGGGGTGACTGGAGACAGGAAGAAAGAGAAAACATTAGAGGGGAGGAAGAAAGGCAGGGAAAGGGGAGACAGAAAAGGGGATAAATAACCATGGTCTTAGGGGATGATGCCAAGAAGAGTCCTCATTCCTTACCTCTACAGATGTTACCTGCAGAGAATGAAAGTCTCAACTCAAAGTCACGGGCTGTTTTAAGCGAGGTGGAAGATACCATGACAAACAAGATGGCCCCTTCTTCCGCCAGACTTCTTCAATGGCCTACAATTCATCCTGTTCCTCTCACTTCCCACATTCTTTGCATTTCCCTGAGATCAGCTATTCTCTTTCAGTTTTGTTTTGTTTTGTTTTTTGTTTTTTTTCCCCAGAAACAACTCTCTTTAGGCTCTTGATAATAGGGTAGCACAACTAGAACAGATTTAAATAAAACAATAATCTGATCCAAAACACTACCCTCAGTTACCTCAGGGGAACTCTCTGAGTTTCTTTCTTTCTTTTTTTTTTAATATTTATTCATTTATTTGGCTGCACTGGGTCTTAGTTGCAGAATGCGGGATCTAGTTCCCCAACCAGGGATCGAACCCGGGCCCCCTGCATTGGGAGCACGGAGTCTTAACCACTGGACCACCAGGGAAGTCCCCTGAGTTTCTTAAATTTTAATAACCCCTGACATGGGACAGAAGGAGAATTTTTACTAATTAGCCTTGGCGTTTTTTATCAGATAAGAGGACCATTACCTAGATTCAGGTAAAGGAGGGAGTATAGTCAGTTTGTAAATGTAAGTCTATTTTAGGCAACAAAGGCAAAACAGAGTTTGTGGGAAACGTGTTTCATAAAAGCCCTTCGAAATTTTTAGACCCAAACCAAACAGTCCTTGCTTTCTTGCCCAAAGCATGAACTCACCCTACTTCAAAAAGTTTCTGTAATGATGGTGAGTAGGGATGAACACAATGTTTCAATAATCGTTAACTGTGATTTTTAAAACATCTGTGATGGGCACAGTGGCTTTACAGCTTTCCTCCCAGAACCCCCAAGTTCAGTTTTCTGCTCAGTACAACTAAATGGAAGTGGCTTCACTTCGTCTTAAATAATATGAAAATGTCAGAAGAACGTGAAGAGCTTGCACTAGGCAGGCTGGACTCGCAGGCAGTAAAGCATGTTTTTCAGCTGCAGTTTTGGTTTGCTGCTCGTGTTCAAAGGAGCCCTTTGCCCATCAGCATTCACTACATTCTACATCTTTTGTAGGGCACATCCCCGCAAAGGGAGAGGCCTTGGTAGAAACGGACCACAGCCTGTAGTTTTCTCCTAGGTCCGCGAAGGTAAGTAGTGGCGAGTGCAATGCTGTTTTCAAGGGCTAACTTGACGACAGGGCCAAGACCCGAGGGAGGGCAGTCAACAGCAGTCACCTGCCCAGGGCTGAGGTCTCCCTTTGGTCACAGCTGGGCACGCCCACATGCTTCCCTACTCACGCTCAGGGGGACAGGCTGGAAGACACCAGCATAAATAACGGGAACACAGGAGGACAAGTTCGCCAAAGTGCAGGTGCAAAACCCAAAGCAATCCCCCCTGCCTCTGCCAGCCGCGACTTGCCACCAAACCCTAGAGGAGGGGGTGTGTCTCTTAGGTCACAGTAGTTTTCTCTTCATTTTTCTTGATTTAGAAACAAATCAGCAGGGAGGACAAGGTTCTCAAGAACAGAAAAATCAAATCTGAAACAAGAGCAACACAATCTATTGGTAACATTCATCTTTTTCCAAAGGAATATACCTCACTGCTATGATCTTGGGGTGGGAGGTGTGGGGGGGAAGATCTTATAGGAGTTGAAGTTCAGGAGAAAAATTCAAAATTAAGACAAACTGACCCTCCACCATACAAACAGCAACTGATAAAATAACAGCACATAAGATTATTTTAAAAGTCAGTTTGAAATAAAACAAACACTAGAAAGATACATACTTGGTGGAGGGCATATGGGAATCTTGGGCGTCTACTGTGCACCATCCTATATTGTTTTGAATTGTTTACATGCACATTTCTTTTAAATCAGAAAAAAATTATAACAAAGGGGAAAAGAAATCCTTGAAGTCAATTATCTGGGAAGGTTCTAGGCCAGAGTTATATTGTGCAGCTGACCTACTGGGCTAGCAAACAAAGAGATTCTGAGCTGCGTGGCTTATTTTGTAACTGGTATGCAGACTGTGTTCCCTGTGGGAAGTCGGGCACCAACCACTCTTTACCAGTGTCCTGGCTGTGGCTGCACAGAGGGAGGGAGGGCGCATGCTGGCAGCAAGGCAGTGTGTCCCCACACAGGCAGGCTGCCTCTGGGGTGGAAGGAGGGCTTTGCTTTCTGGCAGAGGCCTGGGCTGGCCGCACTCAGGAAGTCTATTTGCAGGGCTGATCTAGGGAGCTGGAAGCTCCCAGATCCTACATTTCTGGATTTGTTTGCTTCCAGGGCATGTGGTCTAGTGCTTTACGACCCGGAGTGTGGTTCCAGCAGCCTGTGGTGTCACCTGGAAACTCCCTAGAAATGAAGAAGCACAGGCTCACCCCATACAGAGTTTGCTTTTTTTTTTAAATCACAAGTCCTAGGGTGAGTCACATGCCTATGAAAATTTGCGAAGTGCTGATGGAGTGTGAAAAGTACGGGCCGGGAGCCAAGGGAGTTGCCCTCAGGTCTTGATTTTGCCAGGAACTTGTAGTGGGAACTCAGGGGAAAAAATCATAATGTTTCTGGGCCTGAGCTTCCTCATCTGTTGAAGGAAGAAGCTGTGGCAGAGGCCTTGAGAATCTCTTCTAGCTCGAACATCACAGACATGTTCACGTGGATGTCTGGTCTGAAAAGGGCGGGGCAGTGGCAACAGCACCCCCAGAATCAGCTGCTGTTGCCGCCATGCCAAACACAAGCCCACTGCCGGGCGCATGTGAGGCTGCATGTCCCTCCTCGCCTCCTTACCTTTTGGTCCAAACGCTGGTAGTCACTGGCCTTTGGCCGCCGTGTAACTTTGGACCTTTTTCCTTCCAGGACGAAAGCAATAATCTGGGGAAAGGAACAAGTCAGCAGTTAACAACTGACTCTCTAATGACATATTTCAGTCTCCGAAATCAGAGGTGATCACGTGGTGGCCCATTTATTAATGACCCTGACAGTAAAAAGAGCAGGACATCCACAGAAAGGCCCTATTAACAATTATAAGGATTATAATTATAGTTATTATATATTATAATATTATATTATAATTATAGTTATTAGTTATATAGTTATTAGTTATATAGTTATATTATAGTTATTAGTTATATAGTTATTATATTATAATTATAGTTACATCAGAATCCTTTATACTGCTAAACAGGAAATGACAGATGCAGGAGGGCTCTTCTGGGCTCTAGCTTGTGGTGGTCTGTAAGATTTACTCAAGAGCACGTGGTGAAAAGAACCGCCAACTCCTCCCCAACTTAGCCTCCTCCAGGCTGACCCATCCACCCTCCTTTTATTTTAATATTAAGCAATAATTAATTTGCAGATAATTATCTTATCTGCAAATGTACTCTTTCACCCCACACTTTGCTTCATCTTAACCTTACCACTCTCATTTCATACCTAAGGTTACTCTCCATGAGGAGCACTTGGATGTAGAATAAGGAATGTACCACTTTTTTGTGTGTGTGTGGCCGTGTTGTGAGGCACGCGGGATCTTAGTTCCCTGATCAGGGATCAAACCCATGCCCCCTGCAGTGAAAGTGCAGCGCCTTAAGCACTGGACTGCCAGGGAATTCCCAGCAATTACCACTTTTACTAAATGTCTTCCCTCATTTCTCACAGCCCTAGGCCTTATGGCTATCATGAATTGAATCCTTCAATTTTAACCTGCTTACAGAAACTACTAAATTCTTAGGGCTCAATAAGAAATGAAATCATTTTGGGAAAAGAATCTGAAAATGAATATATATACATATAACTGAATCACTGTGCTGTACACCTGAAACTAGCACGACATTGTAAATCAACTACACTTTAATTTAAAAAAAAAAAGGAATGCAATCATTCTGTCCTTAGAGTGGTTACTAAGCAACACAACAAACCCTGCTGAAGTAAAAGATGAGTGTATCCATGCAACTTCTGGCCTTTCGTCTAATCAGAAACTCAACTGACTGCAGAACATAGTCCCTGGGCTCTCTGCTGTTGGTGTTGAAGACTATGCAACCGTTCTTTCTGCCACGGCACATGGAAAACAAAAGCTTGGGAAAGGAAGCTAGAAATAATAAGACAGGAAGCACTGTCTTTTTGAGAGGGGAAACAGGAAGAGAAGGGCTCTAACTACTTACAGACTGTCAGGTACTCAGGTCCTCTCAGGCTGTGACAGATTGTAAGTTCCAAGATTACGGGAGGAGACCCTAATTTGGGTCAGAGCATAATAACGTCCTAAACTTGGCACCTGACGCAACAGCAGAAGGCACTCAGAGGAAACAGACATGAAACATATGATTTCTAAAAGAAGAATAAAGAACCCTAGCAGGGTCTCAGAAAAAACTGAAGTTTGTTTCTAAATTCCTAGTGCTTACAGGCAGATGAGTGATGGATACCCACACTCCAAGCTTTCAGGATGGAGGAAGTCCCATCCCTCCTCTTTTTTTTCTTTTTTTTTTTTTTTGCAGTACGCGGGCCTCTCACTGTTGCGGCCTCTCCCGTTGCGGAGCACAGGCTCCGGACGCGCAGGCTCAGCGGCCATGGCTCACGGGCCCAGCCGCTCCACGACATGTGGGATCCTCCCGGACCGGGGCACGAACCCATGTCCCCTGCATCGGCAGGCGGATTCTCAACCACTGCGCCACCAGGGAAGCCCCCATCCCTCCTCTTAAAGCAACTCTTGACTTACCTTCCGCTTATTGTGGTAGGCAATATAGAGGACAGCAACGAGAATGGCTGCTGTCACCAGATATGCAAAGAAGTGGCTGCTCTCTGCATTGGAACTTCCAAGATTATCCTTATAAATGTCATCCTTCTTCCTACTCCAGGAATTCAAAACTGTGCTTTCACGGTTCTCACTGGAGGCAGGGCCAAGCATTTCTTTCTCGTCTTTGGGTGGTGCACCCTCTTCAGGCTCTGTATCCCCTTCCTCAGTCTCCTTGGGCTCCTCATCTTCAGGTGGTTCTAAAGACTTACCTTCTCCCTCCTGCTGGGTAGAAGAGCGGTCAGAGTCTAGCAATACGTTTCCCCCAGATTCAGTTATGGAAGGCTGCGGAGCTTTGTCAGTTACTGCGTTTAAATAGGACTTGGTGGGCTCCTTGTTACCAGAAGAGGGGCTGGAGACCGACGTGGTGGACTGGTCTCTGGAGGAATTGCCAGGGCGGTCATTCTTGTGCTGCAGCTCGGGTTCCGAACTGCCAGGGACGGTTTTCGCGGTATTCTGATTCAGAGGGGGTCTGTCACTGTGTTCTTGCTCAGGCTGCAGGCTCAACATGAGCTTGGAGTCTCTTGTAGAAGCCGGACCTGTGCTCGGAGCGACTGCTGAGGAGACTAGCAAAGTAGCGGGCTGCGTGGAGCCTGAAACAGAGAAACCGTCTGGCTGAAGAGGGGCAGGCGGAGAGAAAGGAATCCTCAGAACGTTGCAACGGGCAAACAGAGGAAGGGGCTGATGGCGAGCGGAGGGGTGGCGAGGGTCGGGCAGGGAAGAAGTGAGGTCAGGTGGCGACCGGCCACGGTGAGTATTGGTGGGCCTGGCGGCGAGACTGGGATTAGTGGAGGTGGGTCGAGGAGTTGTTGTGGGAGGCGGGGGGGGGGGGGGTCTTACCCGCCGCTGCGAAGCTCAGCAAGACGAACACAACCCGTAAACTCATCCTGCACAGACTGCGCTTCCGCCCTCTACTGCTCTCGCGAGATCAGCGCGCGGGCTCAGCGCTCATGCCCCACCCCTTCCTGCGTGCGTCTCCCGCAGCCATACCCGGTCGAGGGGCGGGGCTTGGGAAAAGGCCCGGCTGTGTGTGGTTCAGCTGTTTTCTCTGGGATGTTACTTCTTTTTTTGGTGTCGGCGCCGTATTGTCCCCTGTGGAAGGCGTATCCACCTTTTTCTGGTTTCTTTGCTACATAGCAGCCGCTACAGACCGTTACTCCCCCTTTTCTTCTTTGCCTTCATACTTATGAGACAATATAGGCAGAGCAGGAGCTCCCTGGCCCGCGGACGATCCCACGGGAGTGACATCGCTGTGGCCCAGCGCCTCTTCGCCCCATCTTCTGCCTACATTTCTACCTTCTCCCTCTCTCGTGGTTCTTTCCCTGCCGTACACAGATGTGTGGAAATCTGGAAACGGAAACCCACCCCATCACCTTTGTAGAGCCTTTGCAACCCTGCTCCCCTCTCTCCTGACCCCACGGAAACTGCCCTCCGAGGTAGCCAAAGATCTTTAATAAAAAGTCCATCCTTTATATGTATTTGTATGGCAGATTCACTTTGCTGTACACCTGAAACTGGTACAATATTGTAAATCAATTTCAATTACACCCAATAAAAATTTAAAGAAATGGATCTTCCTTGGTGGTACAGTGGTTAAGAATCCACCTGCCAATGCAGGGGACGCGGGTTCGGGCCCTGGGCAAGGATGATCTCACATGCCGCGGAGCAACTAAGCCCGTGCGCCACAACTACTGAGCCTGCGCTCTAGAGCCCGTGAGCCACAACTACTGAGCCCGCGTTCCGCAACTACTAAAGCCTGCTCACCTAGAGCCCATGCTCCACAATAAGAGAAGCCACCGCAGTGAGAAGCCCGTGCCCCGCAACGAAGAGTAGACCCCACCCGCCGCAACTAGAGAAAGACCGTGGACAGCAACGAAGACCCAACACAGCCAAAAATAAATAAATAGTAAATTAATTTATAAAAAGTAAAAAGAAAATGGCGGGGGATGAGACTGGAGCAGAGCCTCCAGCCAGATTAAGTATTAAATGATCTAGGTTGCCATTAACACAGGTTGAAATGTAATCCTGCCAAAAAGGATTACAGCTGCCAGGAGATATAACACTCTTCTGCAGGCTGAGTACAATGTTTGGGTTATGTGGCATGCAGTTCTAGTCAGGTGAATTTCTGAAGAATTTTAAGGACTAGTATATGATGTAAATATAGTTTTCAGGAAAAAGTACTTTGTTTTGCTATTTTAAAACCTTTTAGCCCAGTGGTTAGGACTCTGTGCTTTCACTGCCGTGGCTGGGGTTCGATCCCTAGTTGGGGAACTAAGATTCCACAAGCCAAGGGGCGCGGCCAAAACTAAAAATAATAAAATTAAAATAAATAAAAATAATCTTAAAAAAAACCCTTTAATATGCTTCTCAATTGTTTCTCTGTTGTAAGAAAATCTCTCACACACACCCTCATTACTAAGGAGAGAATAAGAATCAGAAAGAAGTGAGAAATCTTTTACAAATTAGTTCAGAACTGTGACTCTGGCTTAAGGAAGTGAATTGGTAAATGAATGTTTCTAAAATGTCTCTCCACCTCCCCTAAATAAATATTTGACTAGCATGAAAGGATTTGGCTTAGGACAGATGGTTACTAGACTTATTGTGATGTATTTTGTAATGTATGCAAATGTCAAATCACTATGTAGTATACCTGAAACTAACAATATTGTCCATGAACCATATTTCAATTTTTAAAAAAGGATATTGGCTTGGTGCACTCGTGTGCGTGTTTGTGTGCGCTTGTGTCTGTGCATGTAGGTAGGGGAATGGCAAATTATTAAGCCTGATCTTGTGTCCATATTATTAGCCAGGAGAGAAAATAAGGGTCCGAATCATGCAGAGTTTGTGGGCTATGTCCAGGGTTTTATATTTTATCTTAACATTAACGAGAATCCATTAAAGCTGTTTAAGTAGGGAAAAGATAGAGTAGGGAATTATTTATTTATTTATTTTGGCTGCGTTGGGTCTTTGTTGCTGCGGGCTTTCTCTAGTTGTAGCGAGCAGGGGCTACTCTTCGTCGCGGTGTGCGGGCTTCTCATTGCAGTGGCTTCTCTTGTTGTGGAGCATGGGCTCTTGGCGCGCGGGCTTCAGTAGTTGTGGCATGCGGGCTCAGTAGTTGCGGCAGGTGGGCCCTAGAGCACGTGGGTTTCAGTAGCTCTGGCTCGTGGGCTCTAGAGCACAGTTTCAGTAGTTGTGGCGCAGGGGCTTAGTTGCTTTGTGGCATGTGAGATACTCCCAGACCAGGGCTCAAACCCGTGTCCCCTGCATTGGCAGGCGGATTCTTAACCACTGTGCCACCAGGGAAGTCCCCAGAGTTGGGAATTTTTGAAGATTAGTCTGGTCGTAGGGTGAAGAATCCACTCTTGGGGTGATGGGGAGAGAAGAGTGGATTTAGAAGTTAATCAGGTAGGAGGCTGTTGCAATAGTCCTAGTAGGACTAGCATAGGGATAGTGAGAATGGAGGGAAGTGGTTGGACTCAAGATAAATTTGGGAGGTAATACCAACAGACTGGATATAGGCTATAGGCCTGGCTTATGTGAGGCAAAAATTTACTGTGGAGATGGCTTGGATATAGGATATAGGCCTGGCTTATGCGAGGCACAAATCTACTGTGGCACCTATTTCAGGTGTGTGGTTTTTCTCCAGGAAGTGCTGCTACCTAGAATAGGAGTAGAGAAGGCAGATTTTAGCACTAACTCCTAACTCACACCAATTTTGTTTTAAGGGAATGGTAGGGTGCAACTTGAATAAATCTTAAATTTCCTTGTACTTCTTCGTGATAAAAATACTCAACAAATTTGGAAAAGAAGGGGACTTCCTCAACCTGAAGGGGGCATATACAGAAACCTCACAAGTAACATTATAGTTAATGGTAAAAGACTAGATGCTTTCCTCCTGAGATAAGGAACCATGTCTGCTCCCACCACTTCTACTCAACTTCTTACTGTAAGTAGCCAAGACAATTCAGCAAGAAAACAAAATAAGAAGCATCCAGATTGAAAAGGAAGAAGTAAAACTATCTCTGTTTTCAGATAACATGATCTTGTATAAAGATAATCCTGAGGATTTTCGAAAAATTTATTAGGACGAGTTCAGCAAGGATGTAAGATGTGAGATCAATATATAAAAATCAATTATATTTCTATACACTTGCAACAGACGATCTAAAAATGAAATTAAGAAAAATTCCATTTACAGTAATATCAAAAATAATAAAATAAAATTTAAGAATAAATTTAACAAAAGAAATGCAAAACGTACACTCTGAAACAATAAAGTATTATTTAAAAAAACTAAAGAAGCCCTAAATAAATGGAAATACATCCCATATTCATGGATTGGAAGACATAATTGTTAGAATGTCTATGCTCCCCAAATTGATCTACCAACACAATCCCTATAAAAATCCCAGGTGGTATCTTTGCAGAAATTGACAAGCTGATACTAAAATTTATACGAAAATGAAAGAGACCCAGAATAGCCAATACAGGTTTGAAAAAGACAAACAAAATCAGACGACTCTCATTTCCCAATTTTAAAACTTATTACAAAATTACAGTAATTAGGACAGTGTGGTACAGGCATAAAGATATATGGATGAATGGAATAGAATTGAGGGTCAGGAAATAAACCTATATATTTATGGTCAGTTGATTTTTGACAAGGGTGCTGACTGTTCAACGGGGGAAAGATTAGTCTTTTCAACAAATGGTGCTGGGATAACTGGCTAATAAACATATGAATGGTTGTTCAACATCATTAGTATTAGTTGGGTAAATGCAAATCAAAATCACAGTGAGACACACTCCACACCTACTAGGATGGCTATGATAAAAAAACAGAAAATAGGAAAATGCATCAGGGAAGTGCAAATCAAAACCACAATGAGATATCACCTCACACCTGCCATAATGGCTATCATCAAAAAACACACGAATAACAAATGTTGGTGAGGCTGTGGAGGAAAGGGAACCCTTGTACACTGTTGGTAGGAATGTAAATCTGTGCAGCCACTGTGGAAAACAGTATGGAGGCTTCTCAAAAAACTACAAACAGAACTACCATATTGACCCAGCAATTCCATTCCCGGCTATATATCTGAAAAAAAACATAAACGCTAATTCAAAAAGATACATGCACCCCAATGTTCATAGCAGCATTATTTACAATCGCCAAGATATGAAAGCAACCTGAATGCCCATCAACAGATGAGTGGGTAAAGAAGATGTGGTGTATATATACGATGGAAAACTACTCAGACATAAAAAAACCACAAAATTTTGTCTTTTGCAGCAACGTGGATGGACTTGGAGGGCATTATGCTAAGTGAAATAAGTCAGACAGATAAAGACAAATACTGAATGACATCACTTATATGTGGAATCTAAAAAATACAACAAACTAGTGAATATAACAAAAAAGAAGCAGACTCACAGATATAGAGAACAAACTAGTGGTTACCAGTGGGAGAGTGGGTGGTACAAACTACTGGGTGTAAGATAGGCTAAAAGATATAATGTACAACATTGGGAATATAGCCAGTATTTTGTAATAACTGTAAATAGAGTGTAACCTTTAAAAACTGTATTTAAAAAAAAGAAAATAATATGTTGGTGAGGATGTGGAGAAATTGGAGCCCTCAAACATTTCTGATTGGAATGTAAAATGTTGCAGCTGCTATGAAAAAGAGTTTGTCAATTCCTCAAAATGTTAAACATAGAATTACCAATATGACCCAGCAATCCCACTTCTACATATAAATCCCGAAGAATTGAAAACAGGGACTCAAACGTTTTATATATATATATATATATATATATATATATATATATAT